>NW_027361792.1:2097500-2630000 GCF_039654945.1 Dendrobates tinctorius
GACAATCACTCCCCATCCCCACTACCCTAATCCACTCCCCTGCCACACTTCTTTTCTTGCTTTGGCAACACTAATTGTATTTTGGTCCTGCCAATAAAGCCTATTTGAATTTGAATTTGAATTTGAGAGAAAGAGGGAGAGAGAGGGAGAGAAAGAGGGAGAGAGAAAGAGGGAGAGAAAGAGGGAGAGAGAGAAAGAGGGAGAGAGAGGGAGAGAAAGAGGGAGAGAAAGAGAAAGAGGGAGAGAGAGGGAGAGAAAGAGGGAGAGAGAGAGAAAGAGGTAGAGAGAGGGAGAGAAAGAGGGAGAGAGAGAGAAAGAGGGAGAGAGAGAGGGAGAGAGAGAGGGAGAGAGAGAGACGGAGAGAGTGTGAGAGAGAGGGAGAGAAAGAGGGAGAGAGAGGGAGAGAGAGAGAGGGAGAGAGAGAGAGTGAGAGAGGGAGAGAGAGGGAGGGAGAGAGAGAGGGAGAGAGAGAGAGGGAGAGAGAGAGGGAGAGAGAGAGAGAGAGGGAGAGAAAGAGGGAGAGAGAGAGAGGGAGAGAGAGGGAGGGAGAGAGAGAAAGAGAGAGGGAGAGAAAGAGGGAGAGAGAGGGAGAGAGAGGGAGAGAAAGAGGGAGAGAGAGAGAGGAAGAGAGAGAGAGAGGGAGAGAGAGAGGAAGAGAGAGAGAGACGGAGAGAGTGTGAGAGAGAGGGAGAGGGAGAGAGATAGAGAGAGAGAGAGAGAGAGAGGGGGAGAGAAAGATTACAGCAGACAGGGTCCCAAGCTGTGCACCCATGACCCACCACATCTACATCACAACCCCCCATGGATATTCTCAGAGACTGCCTGTCCAGATTAGAAAGTGAGTTTACTCAATTCAAAGAGGATTTACAAAGAAGCCAAGGTGAGAAAAATGCAAATGAACAACTGAAGGACAAAATATTGAGGTTGAAAATAGACTTGTGTGAAATGCAAATGTCACTTAAAAAACTGCAGGAAGAAAACTCAACTCTCAAAGAAGAAATATCCCTGGTAAAATCATCAAATCTGCAACAAAACATGGACATAGCACCTCAAAGTATAATGAACACCCCAAAACCCACGCATGCAGCAACTACCCCGATGCCTGACATATCACAGACCGGCGACAGCCCCGACCAGACCGAAACAACCTCAGCAATAAAAATACAGCAGACTCCCATACAGCAAACCAGAGCAACCAACAATCCTACAGAGGAAAACTGTGCCCTCATTCCCTGCAACAGAAATACAGCCCCAACACCACAGCAGTCAAAGACAACCATCACCCAAGGACCAAACGATGCACAAACAGCAAATGACCCAAATAGAACACCGATCCCCGACATCGTCCTAATAATAGACTCTAATGGAAAATACCTGGACATTAAGAGACTGTTCCCAGGGGCACAAGTCACAAAAATCCGCTGTTCAACAATCCCACAAGCAGAGAAGGTGATCAGTAATCCATACTTCACAGAGCCCACACACCTCATACTACACACCGGCACAAACGATATCCAACAAGAGACAGTCACTCAGGACCTAACAAAACTCACAATAGCAGCCCAGCAAAAATTCCCCAGAACCAAAATAATCCTGTGTGCCCTGCTTCCAAGGAAAGAAATAAACCAAGAGGTAATCCAGCAAATCAACTCAGAGCTGGCTGCCAGTATCACCTCAACACCAAATATACAGCTGGCAAGCCACCCCAGAATAACGCTCCGTCACCTATACAACGACAAACACCTCAATAAACAAGGAGTCAGCAATCTAGCAAACGAGCTAAAGGACATGGTTCTAAACAGACCTCCGAGACTACAAGCAAGACGCCCACCAAACAGATGGCAAACCACAGCGATCCCTGGAGAGAATCCACAGAGAGGGCAAAGGAGACAACATGCCCCACAATGGCAACGCACAGCGATCCCCAATGAGAGTCCACAGACAGGGCACAGGAGACAACATGCCCCACAATGGCAACACAGAGCAACAGAGAACAGCAACATGGCTGAAATAAGGACATTGCTCAGCACACTATGCAGCCAACTCATGGGACACCCTTAAAATATGCCACCCAAACCCACCACAAGAACGTGTTACGTCCTATGAAAATCTTCCTTCATTATAAGGTATATCGACCAAATATGACATCCTTAGTTATCAGCAGCTGGAACATTCAAGGACTGAATGCCTCAGCCTTTGGGTCCAAGACAAATGACCCAGACTTCAAGCAAAAGCTAAAGAACATTGACATCCAGATCCTTTTGGAGACATGGGCCCGGGCAGAGGAGGAATCCCTGACACCCATGGGATACAGGGAATTTTCTCTCTCTGCCCAGAAAAACAAGAACATCAAACAGGGCCGTTGTTCAGGGGGCATACTAATATGGTACAAGGAGGAAATCAAAGAGCACATCAAGGCAGTAAAAAGAGGAGAAAGCCATATCTGGATGAGGATAAGCAGCGCCATCCTCACCTCTCAGCAGGACATCTACCTCTGCGCAGCCTACATCCCTCCATCAGAATCCCCATACTATAAGCCGGACATCTATGAGGTCATACAGAGAGAGGCAGCCCAATTCCAGTCCATGGGCAGAGTGCTCCTCTGCGGAGACCTCAATGCCAGGACGGGTACAGAGAAGGACTACATCTCACCTGACGGAAACACATATGTAATGGGAGATGGATCCTTCTATAATGACTCAGTACAGACCGCAAGAAACAGCTATGACAGAGTGGTGAATAAAAGCGGCAGAACCTTGCTGAACCTGTGCCGGAGCTTGGGGCTGTATATAGTGAATAGACGCATCAGGGGGGACTCACTAGGGAGATTTACACTAAACTCCCACTTGGGCAGCAGTGTGGTGGATTACGCGATAACGGACATAGACCCAGCAAACATAAATGCCTTCATAGTCACCCCTGAAACCCACCTGTCAGACCACAACCAGACACTGCTGTACATGAGATCCACGGACAAACAACCCATAGAAAAGCCACACCTGACCAGTTTACACAACCTGCCACCATCCTACAAGTGGCCCAAACAGTTATCCACTGTATACACCAACATGACTAACAGAACCGAGATCCAAGAGCTACTTGTAAATTTCAACACAAGTAGTTACGCATCAAACCAGCAAGGAGTCAACTGGGCAGTGAATGACTTTAACAACATCCTATACACCATGGCAGAGCTAGCAGGCATCAGAAGAACCAACCCCAAGAAACCAACAAATAAACAAGGCCAAAAATGGTTTGACAAAGAATGTAAGTCACTACGCAACTCCCTAAGGGTAGCCTCAAACCAAAAGCACAGAGATCCAAACAACAGGGACCTAAGAGCGGCCCATGACATCCTACAGAGGCAATACAAACGCACTCTCAGGGAGAAAAAACAGAGGCATATCTGCCAAGAACTACAGAAGCTTGGGACTCCCTCCAGGACAACTCATTCTGGGAGACCTGGAATCATATCGGCACAAAGCCCAAGCAGAGCACCCTCCACATCCAAAATGGCAACATCTGGCACAGCTACTTCAAAGGCCTCTACAAGAACATACCAGAAGAAGACCTAACCCCAGAACAGAAGCACCTAACCACTAAACTCAGAGACATGGAGGAGACAATCAAAGACTTCCAAAATCCTCTGGACATACCAATCAGTGTGATGGAAATAAAAGACAGTATCAAACTTATGAAATGCAAGAAGGCCGCGGGCAGTGACGGCATCCTGCCAGAGATGATCAAATTCAGTTCCCCAGATATACATGCAGCACTGGCAAAACTATTCACCCACATCCTGAGTGCTGGCTACTTCCCAAAAAGCTGGAATCAAGGTCTCATAACGCCCATCTACAAGAATGGAGACAGATATGATCCAGCAAACTACAGAGGAATATGTGTTAACAGCATTCTGGGAAAACTATTTAACAGCATTATTAACAAAAGGATCATCACCTTCCTCACCCAGCGGGACACCCTCAGCAGAAGCCAAGCTGGGTTCATGCCAAACCATTGCACCACGGATCACATCTACACCCTGCAAAGCCTCATCAAGACCTACATCCATAGAAAAAAACAGGGGAAAATATTTGCATGTTTTGTGGACTTCAAGAAGGCCTTTGACTCAGTGTGGCACCCAGGTCTGTTCCTGAAACTCCTGGAGAGCGGAATAGGTGGCAGAACCTACGACGTCATCAAGAGCTCATACACTGAGAATCGGTGCAGCGTGAAGGTGAATGGAAAGAGGACGGCCTTCTTCCGGCAGTGCCGTGGGGTAAGACAGGGCTGCAGCCTGAGCCCAACTCTATTTAACATCTACATAAATGGACTGGCAGCGGCCCTGGAATCCTCCTCTGCCCCAGGTCTCAGCCTACACGACCGAGAGGTGAAGATCCTGCTGTATGCAGATGACCTCCTGCTGCTTTCCCCAACCGAGAGAGGCCTCCAAGATAGCTTGGCCGTGCTGGAAACATTCAGCACCACATGGGCGCTGCCCATCAACCAAAAGAAGACCAAAGTCATGGTGTTTCAAAAGAGGAGTTCTAAAGAAACCTCCACTTCCTCCCTCACACTAAATGGTGCCACGCTAGAGAAGACAAGCAGCTATACCTACCTCGGTCTGGAGCTAAGCCAAACCGGGAGCCTCAAGCAAGCAGCAGAGACCCTGAAAGGGAAAGCATGCAGAACCTTCTATGCCATCAGAAGACAAATGTACCACCTCAAACCACCGGTGAGAGTCTGGCTCAAGATATTCGACAGCGTCATCACACCTATACTGCTATATGGCAGCGAGGTATGGGGTCCAGCAACCTATCCAGACGAGAAAAAGTGGGATTCCAGCCCAACCGAAGTCTTCCATCTGGAGTTCTGCAAATATCTCCTCCAGGTACATCGCAGCACCTCAAACATAGCCTGTCGGGCAGAGCTGGGCCGATTCCCCTTATGGCTCACTATACACAAGAGGGCACTATCACACCAGGCGCATATACAGAACAGCAACCCCAGCTCCTACCATCATAAAGCCCTGCTGAGCCAGAGCCAAGAGCAAGCCAGGAACCTCGGCAGCCAGCTCAACCAAAGTCAGCAACACACCCTAACTAAAGCCCAAATAAAAGAGATCTCAGAGAGCTGCAAGATGCAATACATAGAGGGTTGGAAGAGTGAATTGGAGAACTCCCAGAAACTCACCATCTACCGGTCACTGCGGAGGGACTACACACTGGCTCCATACCTGGAAAGGCTACGCCACCCCAAAGACAGGCAGACCTTGAGTATATACAGATTAAGCGCCCACAACCTTCTGCCGCCAGAATGGAATTTGGGGTTAAATTTCTGGCAAGGAAATTCTTCCGGGCATGCTCAGTGTAAAAAAGCGGATCTGTTCCCGGATTCCGTCAATAAATGGTTGGCAACGGATCCGCCATCCATAGGCGACCATTATAACGATTGGCGGATAGCGGCGGATCCGTTGCTATCCGCTATTTTGACGCAGAAAAAAAAACTTTCATTGTCCGTCCCCTCAAGTCAGCGGACGCCAAAATTTTGGTGGAGCCGTCAAAAAACGGATCCAACGGATGACCATCCGTCAAAATCCGCTGCTAATGCAAGTCAATGGGGGAAAAACGGATCCGCCAAAAAAAATGGCGGATCCGTTTTTTTTGCAAAACAGCGAATTTTGACTGATGGCAACAAACGGAAATGTGAAACAGGCCTTACTGGAGTCACATCGCCACCATCATTTTCCTGCTAATTAACAAGATGTCATATTGTGATGTCATTATCCACGTTCGGAAAATCACACTCAATGAATCACATTAAAGGATTTTACCGGGAATAATATATATATATATATATATATATTTTTTTATTCTCTAGTTTCTCCACTCTTATAATAATTAAAAAAAAACTTTACCGCCATCGCAGGTCCAAATCTGCCTTTGGAGGAGAAGACTTTTTTTTAAGTAATTTTTTTACAAAAATAAAAAATATTTTTTGTGGGAAAAATCCTTGATAATGACGTGATTTTACGCTACTAAGAGAATTATTTTGTATTGATCTTCTTATCGCTATAAATATATGCACCAAATTCACTTTATTTTAGCATAAATTTATGTTGGGATTTTGTCTGGGATCCCCTAGGAGGACATTGCAGTACTGTGACACGTCCCACCATTCTGTAATGCCATCTATACCTGTTACCGCCCCACGATTTTTTTTTATCCGCGCAGCCCTGTATGTGACGGACCACACATGCACAGCTCATGAAGCAATGGTAGCCTATGGGCTAGTGCACATGAGCCTTTCTCTCTGCGGACCCCAAAAAAAATTTAGTGTATGCTCCTGTCTGCCTTGGCCAACATTTCATATGTCCATCTGATCCCAACCAAGGCTTACATTTGCTCAAACTTGTTTTTGGTCTGTGTGCACACCAGACTGCAGACGGACAGCAAACAGACCGATTGTAGCCTACGTGATGGAGCAGCATATACCATTGTTGAGCAGAATAGAGTATGAACAACGCGTGGAATTAAACAATGGTCGTCTACAGATGCCTTTACAGACATGCAGTAATGCTGCTTGCTTCTGTAATACTATTTATCACCTGATGGGGCGCTGCAGGGAAATTGAACACTTGCTTCTAGATTTCCTACAGATTTCAGCTGATGGCGCAGATCTCAGCTATGTTAGCTGTTATCAACATCTAAGATTTATTTTATTTAGACATATTGGAATTTTACAATTTTGTTATGTTGGCCATTGTTGCAAAAAATAACTATAGGAAGTGTGGCCATATCTGTTTGGGTTCTCAGAATCGGTCAGTCCATTCTGGTAATGACACAGAGACAGTTTTAACATAGTATTTTTGGGTAGCACCTTCACAGCTGACATTTACTCAAACTTCTTCTTACTAATGAGAGGAACTATAAACTTCCCTGCATTCACTTCTCTGTGAATTAATCTGTCCATATTTTTTTGCTATATTAAACTGTATGATCCTTCTTGGAAATTAAGTCCGAGGTTTATTGGGGCTTATAAGGTGGTCGCCGTAAGCAATCCTGAAGCTTTTCGTCTCAAGATTCCGCCAACTCTCAAGATCCATAATGTTTTTCACAAGTCTTTGCTCATAAAATGTGTTGCGCCTGTGGAACTGTCACCTTTACTGTCGCTACCGGTTATTGTTGATGACAATTTAGAATTTCAGGCAGCGAAAATCATCGATTCCCGCACGGTTCAATGCTCTGTACAGTACTTGGTACATTGGAAAGGATATGATCCAGAGGAGAGGATGTGGGTGCCGGCATCTGTAGGTTGATATGGTTCTTTCATTTAGCCCGTCTGGGTAAACCCAGCCCCGAGGGTCCTGGAGTCCCTCATAGAAAGAGACGTGCTGTCACGAGTGTGTCACGTCAACCTCGGAGATTTGGGGGTAGAAGATCACTGTATATTGTGAATCACAGATCTTCCACCAAAATTGTGCTGCAAAATATTGGTCTTAATTATACCAACCGAGAGGTGGTGTAAGGCCGGGGTCACACGTGTGAGAAACTCGCACGAGCCTCGTGTCTCGATACCCGGCACTGCCTCCGCACACTCCGGTCCCGAGTGCCGGCGGCAGTGCCGGGTATTGAGACGCGAGGCTCGTGCGAGTTTCTCACTAGTGTGACTCCGTCTTAAGGAAAAGTGTCATGCACTTAGCCAAAAGTATTCCTTGGGAGCTTTTACCATTCCATTTACTTATGTCGGCCATTTACCAGATGGAGGACAGAAGACTGTTTTGCATACCATTATATAATGGTATAGGAAAGCGATGCACCGTAAAAAGCATGTACCATGCAATATCGTTTTTTATTTTTGCAGTGGCTCTCGATACTACACAGGCATCCACCCAGACTGTGGGCATGGTCAGGCATACTCCACCTGAGTGTGTGTGCCCAACAATGGCTACAACATAGTATGCACAGCCTACCATGTCTAGCAAACTGCGCTGTAACTATCACTCACCATGTACCAGTGTCTGGATTAGTTATACGCTGCCTTAAAGGGGTTTTCTCATTATCATAAATGGATAAAATTACAAAGTACTCATAACAACAAGCAACTTTGCATTTGACATCTCTTTAAAAATCTCCTCGTTATATAGATTACTGCACGAGGCAGGCGTCCTAGGCAATTAATATTCAGGAGGAAGCCAGGAAGCAGGGGAGCGGTGCGCTCCTGAAAACAGAAGATGAGAATAACCCTTTAAAATAAAGACATTGTTAAAGAGACCCTCTCGCATGACGCAAAGTATCTGAGCAAGTGTTGAGAAATAATGATCCAGGTGATCAAGAGGATGCCATCATTTTTTTAGATTTTAAGGATGTTGTTCGAACATGATTTTGCACGGATAGGTGGAGCCCACGACATATTCAACATGTAGAACTGACGTCTTGCCTTACAAACCTGGAGCACATGTACTGTACGACAGGTCAGACCTGATATGGAGCACGTGTCTGTTTTATTACAGTCTGTATTATGAAACCTAAAATCTGAGGATTCTGGTGATCTCCAATTCCCCACTGACATACGGATATCTTTTCCAATTCCCCACTGACATACGGATATTTTCTCCAGTTCCCCACTGACATACAGATATTTTCTCCAATTCCCCACTGACATACAGATATTTTCTCCAATTCCTCACCAACATATGGATATCTTCTCCTATTCCCCACCGACATATGGATATCTTCTCCAATTCCCCACCGACATATGGATATCTTCTATTCCCCACCGACATATGGATATCTTCTCCAATTCCCCACCGACATACGGATATCTTCTCCAATTCCCCACCGACATACGGATATCTTCTCCAATTCCCCACTGACATACGGATATCTTCTCCAATTCCCCACTGACATAAGGATATTTTCTCCAATTCCCCACTAACATACAGATATTTTCTCCAATTCCCCACTGACATACGGATATCTTCTACAATTCCCCACCGACATATGGATATCTTCTCCAATTCCCCACCGACATGCGGATATCTTCTCCAATTCCCCACCGACATGCGGATATCTTCTCCAATTCCCCACCGACATGCGGATATCTTCTCCAATTCCCCACCGACATGCGGATATCTTCTCCAATTCCCCACCGACATACGGATATCTTCTCCAATTCCCCACTGACATACGGATATCTTCTCCAATTCCCCACCGACATACGGTTCCCCACCGCCATACGGATATCTTCTCCAATTCCCCACCGACATACGGATATCTTCTCCAATTCCTCACCGACATATGGATATCTTCTCCTATTCCCCACCGACATACGGATATCTTCTCCAATTCCCCACTGACATACGGATATCGTCTCCAATTCCCCACTGACATACGGATATCGTCTCCAATTCCCCAGCGACATACGGTTCCCCACCGACATACGGATATCTTCTCCTATTCCCCACCGACATACGGATATCTTCTCCAATTCCCCACTGACATACGGATATCGTCTCCAATTCCCCACTGACATACGGATATCGTCTCCAATTCCCCACCGACATACGGTTCCCCACCGACATACGGATATCTTCTCCTATTCCCCACCGACATACGGATATCTTCTCCAATTCCCCACTGACATACGGATATCGTCTCCAATTCCCCACTGACATATGGATATCTTCTCCAATTCCCCACCGACATATGGATATCTTCTCCAATTCCCCACTGACATACGGATATCGTCTCCAATTCCCCACTGACATACGGATATCTTCTCCAATTCCCCACTGACATACGGATATCGTCTCCAATTCCCCACTGACATATGGATATCTTCTCCAATTCCCCACCGACATATGGATATCTTCTCCTATTCCCCACCGACATATGGATATCTTCTCCAATTCCCCACTGACATATGGATATCTTCTCCAATTCCCCACCGACATACGGATATCTTCTCCTATTCCCCACCGACATACGGATATCGTCTCCAATTCCCCACCGACATACGGATGTCTTCTCCTATTCCACACCGACATATGGATATCTTCTCCAATTCCCCACCGACATATGGATATCTTCTCCAATTCCCCACCGACATACGGATATCTTCTCCAATTACCCACCGACATACGGATATCTTCTCCAATTACCCACCGACATACGGATATCTTCTCCAATTCCCCACCGACATACGGATATCTTCTCCTATTCCCCACCGACATACGGATATCTTCTCCTATTCCCCACCGACATACGGATATCTTCTCCTATTCCCCACCGACATACGGATATCTTCTCCAATTCCCCACTGACATATGGATATCTTCTCCAATTCCCCACCGACATACGGATATCTTCTCCAATTCCCCACCGACATACGGATATCTTCTCCTATTCCCCACTGACATACGGATATCTTCTCCAATTCCCCACCGACATACGGATATCGTCTCCAATTCCCCACCGACATACGGATATCTTCTCCTATTCCCCACTGACATATGGATATCTTCTCCAATTCCCCACCGACATACGGATATCTTCTCCAATTCCCCACCGACATATGGATATCTTCTCCAATTCCCCACCGACATATGGATATCTTCTCCAATTCCCCACCGACATACGGATATCTTCTCCTATTCCCCACCGACATACGGATATCGTCTCCAATTCCCCACCGACATACGGATATCGTCTCCAATTCCCCACCGACATACGGATATCTTCTCCTATTCCCCACCGACATACGGATATCTTCTCCAATTCCCCACCGACATACGGATATCTTCTCCAATTCCCCACCGACATACGGATATCTTCTCCAATTCCCCACCGACATACGGATATCTTCTCCTATTCCCCACCGACATACGGATATCTTCTCCTATTCCCCACCGACATACGGATATCTTCTCCTATTCCCCACCGACATACGGATATCTTCTCCAATTCCCCACCGACATACGGATATCTTCTCCTATTCCCCACCGACATACGGATATCTTCTCCTATTCCCCACCGACATACGGATATCTTCTCCAATTCCCCACCGACATACGGATATCTTCTCCTATTCCCCACCGACATACGGATATCTTCTCCTATTCCCCACCGACATACGGATATCTTCTCCAATTCCCCACTGACATATGGATATCTTCTCCATTTCCCTACTCATATGCCCATTCAGCCAATCCGAACTGATTAGAAGTGTATCACTTGTAAAGTACAGCAGCTTGTAATTTTCTGCAACGCAGCTGAATTTAGTGGCTAAACTGGAAAACCTTAAGGCCAGTTTCACACGTCCAGATAATTCCGGTACCGGAGCTATTCGTGTCTGTGTGTCCATGTGGACACGTGATACCTCTGTGTGGCAATCGTGTGCCGCACGTGAGCCGCATCAGGACCACACGGACGGCGCCGGGAAGAAGCGGCTACAGTAAGCGCTGTTCCTGGCGACTGGTGCTGAACGCCGCTGTTATTCTTCTCGGTGCTGAACGCCGCTGTTATTCTTCTCTCCCGCTCTGCCGGCAGAGCAGGAGAGAAGAATCATAGCCGCGGTCAGCACCAGCCGCCGGGAACAGCGCTTACAGTAGCCGCTCCTTCCCGGCGGCTGTCCGTGAGCACGGAGGACAGTGTGAACAGTTCTCCGTGTGCAGCACATGTTGCGGGCCATGTGTCGTGTTAAAACGGACATGTCGGCATATTTTGCATACGGACACACGGTCCGTGAAAACACGCTGACATGTGCACAGACCCATTCATGAGAATGTGTCTACATGTGTCGGTGTCTCCGGTACGTGAGAAAACTGTCACTACACATACCGGAGCCACTGACGTGTGAAAGAGGCCTAAGAATAATTACAGCAAATTTCGAGAAATGGCCTCCCCCTAGACTACTCATTGTCACAAGAGGTAAATAGAGGCTGGTTTTATGGAAGGATCTGTGACATTGAGAACAAGCACATATGAAGAAATCCATTCTGGGGAACATCTTACAACAGTTACTTTGTATCCTGTGGGGGTGCAACTATTTCCTATTTGAAAATGTTGAAAGGTTCACAACATCTTTTTCTTTCTTTTTTTTTAATATAGAGCTAACATATTCCGCAGCGCTTTACAGTTTGCACACATTATCATCACTGTCCCCGATGGGGCTCACAATCTAAAGTCCCTATCAGTATGTCTTTGGAATGTGGGAGGAAACCGGAGTACCCGGAGGAAACCCACGCAAACATGGGGAGAACATACAAACTCCTTGCAGATGATGTCCTTGGTGGGATTTGAACCCAGGACTCCAGCGCTGCAGGCTGCAGTGCTAACCACTGAGCCAACATAACCAAATAAGGACCAAAACTATACCCCATGTGCATATAAAGATTTTTTTAATAGTTTTTGAAGCAGAAACTGAAAATCTCAAAACCCATAATAAACTTGGAGGTTCTGCTCAGCTTCTGATCTGAAAACTCGGCAAAGTTCCCACGATGAGTACATGATGAGTTTTTGATGTTACAGATTTTCTGTTACATTTCTAAACTTATTAGGTATACTTTGTTACTTGCATTTTTAGCACATTTTTTGCACTGGGGTTTTTGCCTCTTTTTGGTATATTATATTTTAAACAGAGCTGCTTTGCTCTTGATCCTTCCCAGTATTTGACAAAACTTTATTGATACAGTCATGTGCAGATTAGATGTGTTTTTTTAACCTGTGGATTTTTTGCACATAATGCAATTCTATGGGGAAAATGCGCACATAAAACTCAGTGTACCCACAAGAGATTTGACATGTGGATTCCAAACACGCATCACAGGTCACTTTACGCTGCTTAGGAAAAAATTTTTTTTAATGGCCATCGTGCTACGTGTTACAGAACCACTTAGCACCCAGAATATGTTGTGCAGTTATATGTATGTATAATAGGTTCTATGTGAGATGCATGTCCCTAATGCATCAGCCCACAGGCTGCGCCCCTGGGCAGAGGGGACACGATATTCTCCTTTTGTCCGCCCTCCCCCCACCTTTGTAATTCCCACAGTAAACATCGGCAGGCTCCGGCCACCTGCGGCTTTTGTAATGCATGTCTGGCCTGCTGCTTTTCTATTGGCCTGCCCTCTGTATCTTCGTGATATATTCTGTGTCCTGTGAGTAAAGTGTTGTCAGACTGGAAATACGTGGAGAAGCAGTGATCTTTTATATGCGGCCATGTAACCAAGAAATTCCAGCCAGCGTCATTCATTCAGACTCCAGCCAACGCAGAGCGGACCTCCGAAAACACGGGGTGGTACTGAAAGAGGTACCCCAGCCTGGGTAGACCCCGTTACACTGGTTGCAGACAGCGGGATTTGATACCCCTTCTACAGGAGGAAAGGAGTGAATGGAAAATAACTACCAGAAGTTAAAGAGGACTACATTAAAAGACCTGGTGGAAGCCCGAGGGTTGATCGCCAGCAACAAAACAAAAGCGGATTTGATAGCAGCCATCATGGAACACGACAGTGCAGTGCCCCCCAATTTTAATGTGTAGAAGACAGAATTCCAGAGGGAGGTAAAGAACAGAATGGCGTTCTATGGCCTAAACCCTGCAGTAGAGATCATACGAGAGGTGATGGCTGATGTGCGTACTTGTTAGGAATCTGGGTCATTCTATTCATATGCAGCAACCCAGATTCTCACATTTGTCTCCAGAGGCTGTCCTTTTTCCCTGCTTCTGAGCATGCTCACGGGACTAGCTCTCATTGGAGTTCAGGAGTCAGGTGCTCAGGTCCTGCTCCTGATTTGATTGGCTATGCTCGGGGCTCTGGAGATTTCCGGCAGGTCCCGTTCACTATAAAAAGTGCACATGGCCGCTATGCCATGCGCTAGTATTTTCTATACTTGCTGCTGTGTGTTTGGTGATGGATGCTTGGTCTGATGTATGACTTATTATGAAACCCCTTTCCTCAGATATTACGTTTGTGTGAGTGATTGGGTACAGCCAGTATTGCGCTAGCGCCAGCGCGCTCAAGCATCCTTCGTTACAGCAGCCAGCGTTCTGCATTGCGCCTGCTAAATTAGCGCTTGCAGTCGCTTTTGGCGTCCGCAGTTGCGACGCCGTGCACACGGTCTGCCACGGTAAGTCTATCCGGTTGTAGTGTTGTCTTGAACTACTCCGATCCCTGGCTACCGCATGTGTGCCACTGATGGTCTGTGAAGCTGATACAGACTCAGCGTTCTTTGTATTTTTGTTTTGCTTGCAGCTCTGTCTGTGAAACAGCCTGCTTCTGCATCTCTTTTCTTGTGCAGCTCTGTGACCTCAACAGAGCTACTTTTGTGCACCAGGTGCAGTTAAACCTTGTGCACATTATCGTCCCTGTGTTCTGCCACTTTAGCAGCGGTTATCACACCTGCCGCACGGTGGACCCCGGGCGGCGAACACGTTTATTTATATTTTTTTAAGCGTGTTCCGCCGCCGTAACAGTACTGATCTGAAGGAAAAGATGGCCGAGCGGACCAGGATAGAGCTAGCCAAGATGGAGATGGCAGAGTGGACCAAAGTGGAGCTGGCCAAGATGGAGATGGCAGAGCGGAGAGAGGAGAGCCAGCGAGCAGGGGGAGCTCTGGCCTTCGACCAGGTACCTTCAACAGTAAGCCACAAAATGATCCAGTATAATGCCTTCCGACATTTGGGGGAGGCAGAGGAAGACATTGATGGCTCTCTGCAGGACTTTGAGCGGCAGTGTGCCCTTCATCAAGTGAAGCCGGAGGAATGGGTTCAGATTCTGGCCAGCAAGCTGACAGGCCAGGCAGCGGACGCCTATCGCACGGTACCTGATGAGGACTGTATGGACTATGAGCGGATCAAAGAAGCGATCTTGGCCCGGTATGCGCTGACACCAGAGGCCTACCGCCAAAAGTTCCGCGGACTTATAAAACGCGTAACCGATACCCACGCTGAATGGGCCTGTAAATTACGGCGGTCAGTGCTACAGTGGGTACAAGGGAGCCAAGCAACCACTAAGGAGGACGTCCTCCAGCTCTTCCTGTTAGAACGATTCTTTAATGGACTAAACCCCGAGACACAGGAATGGCTTCGGGACAGGCGGCCAACGACTCTTGAGGAAGTCGCTCGTGTGGCCGATGAACATCATGATGCCAGGAGGCCGCAGTTGTCCGGATCAAAGGTGGTCACTAGGGGCCCTGGACCTGGAGGGCCCCAAACCACCGAAGATTGTAGGGGGACCAGCTAGAAACCCGGCCTACCACAGTCCCCCTGGGGCGCGATGCCACACCTGTCGTCAGCTGGGCCACCTGCAAAGACAATGTCCCAACCGGACTCAGCATACCCAGTGGCCAAAGGCGGGAACAGCTACCTTCAGCCGGGCTGCTGTACACTGCTACCAAGGCAAAGCTGACCCGGCATTGGGGGCTACGACTAACCAAGGGGTGGAAGAGATGGAGGAAGTGCTGCATGAAGTAGACCCCGTGCAGGCAGCCCGGGCAGATAATTGACAACAGCATCGACAGGTCGTGTGGGTTAATGGGAAACGTATGCAGGGACTAAGAGATTCCGGGGCAACTTTGACCCTTGTGAAGCCTCATCTCGTCCGGGACCAAGAGAAGACGGACCGGACAGTGGCAGTCCGTGTAGCAGAGGGAGCTATACATCGACTACCCACTGCCAGAATTCACCTGAACTGGGGAGTCGGGGATGGCCTTGTTGAGGTCGGCTTGATGGAGGATTTGCCTGCAGACGCCTTGCTGGGAAATGAGTTGGGGCCCATGTTGTCTGCATTCTCGGTGCCCCCTCTGGCTGAGACCTATCCTGTGACCACCCGGAGACAAGCTTGAGCTGCGGAGGCGGAATCACACTCAGAGGAGGCTCAGGTAAGACATCCCAGCCCTTCACGTATTCCCATAGACAGACACATTTCTTGGGCCACCCCAGATGAATTTAAGAGGGAGTTACTGAGGATCCTTCATTAGAGGGATATCGTGGGAAGGCACAGGAGGGGAGAGGAGTACTGGAAGGGGAACAGTTTGTATGGAAGCAGGGACTCCTCTACCGGATCATAGAGCAGCACCACACAGGGACGAGCCCCACTATAAAACAACAGCTGGTAGTTCCCAAGAAGTATAGGCAGGAGTTACTGCGAATCTCTCATGATATACCCTTGGCCGGGCACTTCAGCGTCAGTCGCACCAGGCATCGTCTGACACAACTTCTTTTGGCCGGGTGTAACCTATGATGTTCGTCAGTACTGCCAGACCTGTGACAGTTGTCAGCGCATTGGCAAGAGGGGGGATCGATGCAAGGCCAAATTACGACCCCTCCCTATTGTGGAGGAACCATTTAGCCGAGTAGCGGTCGATCTGATAGGGCCGTTAGCCAAACCCAGTCCGTCAGGGAAAAAGTATATATTGACAGTGGTAGATTATGCCACACGGTATCCAGAGGCGGCTGTATTACCTAACATAGAGGCAGAGACTGTGGCGGCCGCCCTGCTCCAGGTTTTCTCACGGGTTGGATTTCCCCGGGAGATTATCTCGGACCAGGGTACCCAGTTTACAGCAGAGGTGACCAACCAACTGTGGAAGCTGTGCGGCGTAAAGTCCATTAGAAGCGTCCCGTACCACCCGCAAACCAATGGATTGTGTGAACGCTTTAACGGGACATTAAAACAGCTCATTGGGACTTTTACCAGGACCTACAGGGACTGGGAGAAATTCTTGCCACACCTCCTGTTTGCCTATCGGGAGGTGCCCCATGAATCCACGGGGTTCTCCCCGTTCGAGCTGGTATACGGGAGACGGGTAAGGGGACCCCTAGACTTAGTGCTGGAACACTGGGAAGGGGAGGGCCTCATAGAATGGGTACCTATTGTACCCTATGTGCTGGAATTCCGGGACCGCCTACAGGAGCTGACCCAGGTTGTACGTGAGAACCTGCAGGCGACACAGCGGCGCCAGCGCGTATGGTCAATGGCGGATCTTAATAGGGGCGGATGGGGCGGTCGCCCCGGGCCCAAGGTATTTTGGGGGCCCAGGGCAGGGGCCAATCCGGTCGGTCGGCATCTGTGTGAGCCGCCCGCCGCCACCCAGTGGCGTAGGAACTTGGAAGGGGGGCGGGCAGTCCCAGGCGGCACGTGTGTGGGGGCGGCGCAGCACGGCAGGAGCAGAAATTCCTCCTCTCTCTGTGCTGTGGCCGGGACTCGGGAGAGAAGCGTGGAGGCGGCCGGCCGAGGCACAGTGAGGAGAGAAGAGAGAGTATATCAGGCTCAGCCCAGGAGATTTTGGCAGCAGCTAGCGCAGGTGGGTCACTCACCGTCACCATTTGGGAGGAGGATGCTCTGCCTCTCCCCAGCCTCCCTGGCTGCTCCCTCCAATCCAATGCATTATGCAATTAATGCGGCTGCCTCCATGCTCTGCCTCTCCCCAGCCTCCCTGGCTGCTCCCGGCTCCAATGCATTATGCGGCTGCCTCCATGCTCTGCCTCTCCCCAGCCTCCCTGGCTGCTCCCTCCAATGCATTATGCGGCTGCCTCCATGCTCAGTCAGCTGCTGAGCTCTCCCTGCGGGCAGCTTCCTTCCACTCAGTGTCACTCACAACTTAAGTCACACTCACACACACAGCAGCCAGGCAGCCGCAGGCAGGCAGCCTGTGTAAGGCTGTGTACACACACTGCGGATTTTGCTGCAGTTCCGCAGTGGTTTTTGACATCCGCAGGTAAAACCGCAGGTATTTTGACCTGCGGTTTCACCTGCGGATTTTACAAAATCAGCGCGGATGAATCCGCACCTAATCCGTAGCGTGTGCTCACAGCCTAAGTGTAACTTATATGTTAACACAAAAAAATGGAGTGAAAGTCCAAAATATTTTAGAAACGTAAGAAATTTATTTGAGGAACAACCCCGTTATCCCATGCTAAAGTGCTTACCCATCATGTGCTCCAGCCTCCAGGACAAGTGCAGTGCCGCCACGCTGCACTTGCGCTGGTGGCGGCGCTGCACTTGTCCTGGAGCACATGATGGGTAAGCACTTTAGCATGGGATAACGGGGTTGTTCCTCAGGGTGCGCACCTGGGTTCTTCCCTACACTTTGTGTCCCGGTTTTATAGCCCATCATTATATTTTGACTGTTGATTTTGAGGAATATTTAATATTATTTATATTGTTTGACCATACAATACAATTTCTTGTGAGAAAAAAGTAATTTTTCTTTGTTTTTATGGTCTAATAAATGTTACAATTTGTATACCTAAAAATCAGCATATGCAGTGTTTTTGCGAGAAGAGCCACAAAATTTGGACAGAAAATGTTTTCCTGGGAAGGGGGGTAACAGGGGCCCAGGTTTTATGAACAGCCCCGGGCCCATAGTCCACTTAATCCGCCACTGCGTATGGTACGATCAGAGGGCCAGAGAGTGCACTTTGGAAATAGGTCAGAAGGTCCTGGTGTTAGAGCCCACTAAGCAGAATAAGTTTCAAGCTGCATGGTAGGGGCCCTACCAGGTAGTGGGGAAAATAGCCGACACAACCTATAATGTCGCCGATTGTGACGACCCCAGCGTTATCCGCATGTTCCACGTGAATATGCTGAAGCCCTACCGGGAGCGCCCTGAAGAGGTAGTGGCCATCTGTGCACCTGAAGCAGAGGATTTAGCCGGACTTCCCTTGCTGGATGTATTAGGGGAAAGGACTCAGTTTAAAACATGGGACCAGGTACACTTGGGTGAAGACCTAGGCCCCCGGGAGAGACAGCGGGCGGATGCGTTGTTGAGGCTGCGACAGAGGATGTTTTCAGAGAGACCGGGGTACACTCGCCTGGCACAACACAAGGTTGAGACCCAGGATCAGACCCCCCCGCGACAAAACCCCTTCCGCGTCCCTGAGTCTGTACGAGAAGGGATGCGACAAGAGATACAAGAGATGTTGCGTTTTGGGGTCATTGAAGAGTCAGATAGTCCCTGGGCATCCCCCGTAGTGTTAGTGCCCAAGAAGGATGGGACTACATGGTTTTGTGTAGACTATCGTAAGCTCAATGAGAAAACAGTGACGGATGCATACCCCATGCCGCGTGTGGATGAGTTGTTAGACCGGCTGGCGGGGGCAAAGTATTTGACCACCATCGATCTATGCAAAGGCTACTGGCAGATTCCCCTTAGTCCTGACGCTATTCCCAAGTCGGCATTTGTCACCCCGTTCGGCTTATTCCAGTTTCGAGTTATGCCAATCGGGATGAAGAATGCCCCGGCAACCATCCAAAGGCTGGCTGACCGGCTTCTGGATGGTCTCCAGGACTATGCTTGTGCCTACCTGGACGACATCGCCATCTACAGTGCGACATGGGAAGAGCATCTAAATCACCTAGAGACAGTATTGGACAGGATCCACCAGGCCGGAATCACCCTGAACCCAAACAAGTGTCACGTGGGCCAAGCAGAGGTTCAGTATTTAGGGCATTGGGTGGGAAGTGGGAAACAGCGACCAGAACCAGCCAAGATTGAGCCCATAGCCAAATGGCCCATCCCACGCACTAAAACCCAGGTCATGGCGTTTCTAGGGACAGCGGGGTATTACAGGAAATTTGTTCCCAATTACAGCAGCGTAGCCAAGCCCCTCACTGATTTGACCCGTAAGAACCAACCCGCCAGGTAACCTGGACCTCAGAGTGTGAGGAAGCCTTCCGCCAACTAAAGGACGCCCTCACCAATACCCCTGTATTGGCCGCACCCGATCCAACTAAACGTTTCCTTGTTCACACAGACGCTTGTTGTGAGTTCATTTTCCCCTTCACCATTGAGGTCTGATGAACTCCCTCTTCTGGTGAAGGAAGGTAGTGAGGCTGATTACCAAGCACCTGGGTATGATGATGATGACTGGGTGACGGGAATTGCTGACTGGATATAAGGCAGCCGACGCCCTTCTGCCTTGCTGGTGATCTCTCTGAGGGATTCTAGGAGACCAGTCTGATTCCTGCTCCTCAAAAGCTAAGTTTTCTGCACTGCTTTTTGCATTTGTGTTTTGTTTTGTTTTTGCCTTGTTTTTCTGAATTTCTGCCATTCCCTGCTGGGGTGAGTTGAATTCCTTTTTGCTCTGTCTTCAGAAAATACCTGAGTGCTGATATAGTCTTTTTGAAGCCTAGCGTCTTCAGGGCCTTTTTCCCTATCAGCCTGTTGGCCCTTGTTTTGATATGGTTTTTGGCGGATTGCAGACAGCAGCTTTCCTATCCTGTCCTATTTAGTTAGCTTGGGCCCCATCATTTGCTCAGCCTATCTTTCTATCTGTGTGAGTGTTTTTTCATCTTGCGTCACCGTCATTATATGTTGGGGGCTGCCTATTGCTTTGGGGTCTGCTCTGGGGCAGTTTAGATTTCCCTTTCTGTCTTTAGGCTATGTAGTTCTCCGGCTGTGATCGAGGGGTCTAGGGCACCGTAGGAACCCCCCACGGCTACTGCTAGTTGTTGTTGATAGGTTCAGGGGTCTGCAATCCGATAGCTGCCAACTTCTCTAGTTTTCTGGACTTAGCTAGTATTTCTGTTTTTGCCTCCTACGGTGACTCATTCATAACAGAATCACCAGCCATACCGCAGATCCTAGGGTACTCAATAGCAGGAAAGAATTGTAAAAAAAAAAAAGTGTGTATATTTTTTCCTCTATATCTCTGAGGCCGTAGGGGGAATTTTTTTTTTCTCTCAATGGAGATAAAGCAATTGTCTGATTGTGTGGAGCAGCTCTCTGCGGAAGTGCGGGGAATTTCCGCCTACCTTGCTCATTCACATGCTGCTGAACCAAAGATCCCTACTCCTGATGTGTTTTTTTGGGGATCGGTCTAAATTTTTGAATTTCAAAAATAATTGTAACTTATTTTTTGCCTTGAAGCCTAACTCGTCAGGGAGCTCCGCGCAGCAGGTTCAAATTGTCATCTCTTTGCTGCGTGGCGATCCCCAGGATTGGGCGTTTTCTTTGAAACCAGATGATCCTATTCTGACTAATGTGAACGCATTTTTTCAAGCCTTGGGGTTGTTGTATGACGAACCTAATGCTATTGATCAGGCTGAAAAGACCCTGTTGGCATTGAGCCAGGGTCGAGATTCTGCAGAATTGTACTGTCAAAAATTCCGAAAGTGGGCGGTCCTTACTACCTGGAACCTTACTACCTGGAATGATAATGCCTTGGCAGCTCTCTTTCGGAAGGCTTTGTCAGAAGCCGTAAAAGATACTATGGTGGGATTTCCTGTTCCCTCTGGTCTTGACGATTCTATGTCACTAGCCATTCAGGTTGATCGGCGTTTACGTGAACGCAGGACTGCACGAGAGGTGTTGCCACCTGTTGAACAAGTGTCTGAACCTATGCAATGTGATAGAGTTTTGTCCAGGGAGCAACATCAGGAGTTCAGAAGGCGTAATAAGCTGTGTTTTTTTTGGGAGATGCCTCGCATATTATTTCTGTCTGTCCTAAACGAGAGAAACGTTTTGCACACACGTTTTCTGTGGGTGGTGTTCAACCTAAGTTTCTTCTGGCAATTACTCTGATCTGCTCCCTGTCCACATTTTCCGCCAAGGCTTTTGTGGATTCGGGAGCAGCCCTGAACCTAATGGACTTGGATTTTGCTAAACGTTGTGGATTTCCGATGACACCTCTGCAGACGCCTATCCCTTTGAGAGGGATTGATGCCACTCCTTTGGCGAAAAATAAACCTCAGTTTTGGACCCAGGTGGTAATGCGGGCCGCCCCAGACCATCAAGAAAATTGCAGATTTTTGGTGTTGCATAATTTGCATGATACCATTGTTCTGGGGTTTCCCTGGTTGCAAATTCATAATCCAGTTTTGGATTGGAAATCTGTGTCTGTGGTGAGTTGGGGTTGTCGGTGTGCCCTTAATGAGGCTCCGGTTTTTTCCACCTCTCCTCAGTCGCATGATGTTCCTGACTATTTGGCGGACTTTTATGATGTATTTAGTGAGAATGAGTCTGCGTCTTTGCCTCCTCATAGGAGTTATGACTGTGCAATTGAACTGAGCCCGGGGTGTAAATTTCCCAAGGGTCGGCTCTTCAATTTATCTGTACCCGAGCACGAGGCTATGCGATCCTATATTAAGGAGGCGTTGGAGAAGGGTCATATTAGACCATGCTCTTCACCCTTAGGTGCTGGGGTTTTTTTCGTGGCCAAAAAGGATGGTTCATTAAGGCCTTGTATTGATTATCGTGCCCTCAACAAAATTACTATTAAATATCAGTATCCGTTACCCCTGATTTCGGATCTATTCTCCAGAGTTAAAGGTGCTTGCTGGTTTACCAAGCTTGACCTCAGGGGGGCGTATAATCTTATCCGCATTAAGCATGGGGATGAATGGAAGACGGCGTTTAATACTCCGGAGGGACATTTTGAGTATCTGGTGATGCCTTTTGGGCTCACTAATGCCCCTTCTGTCTTCCAGTGCTTCATGAACGACATTTTCCAAGACTTTGTGGATAAATTTTTGATTATCTATCTGGATGATATTTTGATCTTCTCCAAGGATTGGGATTCTCATGTGGAACATGTTCGGACTGTGTTCCGGATCTTGAGGGAGAATTCCCTGTATGTCAAAGGATCGAAATGCCTTTTTGGGGTACAGAGGATTTCTTTTTTGGGATTTATTTTGTCTCCGTCAACTATTGAAATGGACCCGGCCAAGGTACAGGCCATTTATGATTGGGTTCAACCCACTTCTTTGAAGGCCCTCCAGAAGTTTTTGGGTTTTGCTAATTTTTATCGGAAATTTATAGCTAAATTTTCTAGTATTGCCAAGCCATTGACTGATTTGACTAAGAAGGGTGCTGATGTGTTGAATTGGCCTCCGGAGGCTGTTTCTTCCTTTCAGGAGCTGAAGCGAAGATTCACTTCTGCCCCGGTTTTGCGGCAACCTGATGTCTCACTCCCGTTCCAGGTAGAGGTGGACGCTTCTGAGATTGGTGCAGGAGCTGTTTTGTCCCAAAAGGATCCTGTAACATCTAAAATGAATCCCTGTGCTTTCTTTTCCCGAAAGTTCTCTCCATCTGAACGTAACTATGATGTGGAGAATCGGGAACTGTTAGCCATGAAATGGGCATTTGAGGAGTGGAGACATTGGTTGGAGGGAGCTAAACAGCAAGTTGTGGTCCTCACTGACCACAAGAATTTGATTTACCTGGAGTCGGCCAAACGCTTGAACCCTAGACAGGCTAGGTGGGCCTTGTTTTTTACACGTTTTGATTTTGTGGTCTCTTTTCTTCCTGGCACTAAGAATGTCAAGGCTGACGCTCTCTCTAGGAGCTTCTTTGCTGATTCTCCTGTGGTGACCAAGCCTGCTACCATCTTAGGCGAAGGGGTAGTTCTTTCTGCCATCTTGCCCGATTTGAGACATGCTCTGGAAGAGTTCCAGGAGGACAAACCTGAGCGTTGTCCCAGGGGAAAGTTGTATGTTCTTGACCAGTGGAAGAAGAGGGTGATGTCTGAAGTTCATTGCTCTGCATTGGCTGGTCATCCAGGTATTTTTGGTACTAGAGATCTGGTGAGTCGGTCTTTTTGGTGGCCCGCCTTGTCTCGTGATGTCAGGAATTTTGTGCAGTCCTGTGGGACTTGCTCCCGGTCTAAACCTTGTTCTCGCTCTAGTGGGTTGTTGATGCCTTTGCCGGTCCCCAGGAGGCCATGGACCCATATTTCAATGGATTTCATCTCTGATATGCCTGTCTCTCAAAGGATGACTGTTATTTGGGTGATTTGTGATAGATTCTCTAAGATGGTTCATCTTGTACCACTCCCTAAGTTGCCATCTTCTTCTGAGTTGGTGCCCCTGTTTTTGCAATAGGTGGTTCACTTGCACGGGATTCCTGAGAACATTGTGTCTGACAGAGGAGTTCAGTTTGTGTCTAGATTTTGGAGGACTTTCTGTTCCAAGCTGGGAATTCAGTTGTCCTTCTCCTCTGCTTTTCACCCTCAAACCAATGGGCAGACGGAGAGAACAAACCAGACCTTGGAGTCGTATTTGAGATGTTTTATTTCCGCTGATCAGGATGATTGGGTTTCTCTTTTGCCCTTGGCCGAATTTGCTTTAAATAATAGAGCTAGTTCTGCCACTTTAATGTCACCTTTTTTTTGTAACTTTGGGTTTCATCCTCGATTTTCTTCAGGGCAGGTGGAGCCTTCTGCCTGCCCAGGTGTTGACACTGTGGTGGAGATAATGCACCAGATCTGGGACCAAGTGGTGGATAAGTTATCTCTCTCCCAGGAAAAGGCCCAGCGGTTTTCCAACCGACATAGGACCATTGGTCCCCAGTTTAAGGTTGGTGATATGGTTTGGTTATCATCAAAAAATATCGCTATGAAGGTGGCTTCTCCTAAGTTTAAGCCTAGATTTATTGGGCATTACAAGATTTGGGAGATTATTAATCTGGTCTCTTTTCGTTTGGCTCTTCCTGTCACATTTAAAATCCATAATGTGTTCCATAAGTCCTTGATGAAGAGGTTTGTTGAACCAGTAGTTCCTGGGGTGGCACCTCCGGACCCTGTATTGGTTGAAGGTAACATGGAATATGAGGTAGAGAAGATACTGGATTCCCGTCTGGCTAGACGGAGACTCCAGTATTTGGTTAAGTGGAAGGGTTATGGTCAGGAGGATAATTCCTGGGTCTCTGCCTCTGATATTCATGCCAAAAGATTGGTGCGTGCCTTTCATCGGGCTCACCCTGATCGCCCTGGTGGCGTGGATGAGGGTTCGGTGACCCCTCCACAAGGGGGAGGTACTGTTGTGAGTTCATTTTCCCCTTCACCATTGAGGTCTGATGAACTCCCTCTTCTGGTGAAAGAAGGTAGTGAGGCTGATTACCAAGCACCTGGGTATGATGATGATGACTGGGTGACGGGAATTGCTGACTGGATATAAGGCAGCCGACTCCCTTCTGCCTTGCTGGTGATCTCTCTGAGGGATTCTAGGAGACCAGTCTGATTCCTGCTCCTCAAAAGCTAAGTTTTCTGCACTGCTTTTTGCATTTGTGTTTTGTTTTGTTTTTGCCTTGTTTTTCTGAATTTCTGCCATTCCCTGCTGGGGTGAGTTGAATTCCTTTTTGCTCTGTCTTCAGAAAATACCTGAGTGCTGATATAGTCTTTTTGAAGCCTAGCGACTTCAGGGCCTTTTTCCCTATCAGCCTGTTGGCCCTTGTTTTGATATGGTTTTTGGCAGATTGCAGACAGCAGCTTTCCTATCCTGTCCTATTTAGTTAGCTTGGCCCCATCATTTGCTCAGCCTATCTTTCTATCTGTGTGAGTGTTTTTTCATCTTGCTTCACCGTCATTATATGTTGGGGGCTGCCTATTGCTTTGGGGTCTGCTCTGGGGCAGTTTAGATTTCCCTTTCTGTCTTTAGGCTATGTAGTTCTCCGGCTGTGATCGAGGGGTCTAGGGCAGTGGTCCCCAACCTTTTTTGCACCAGGGACCGGTTTCAAGCAAGACCATTCTTCCATGGCCCGGCAGGGCGGAGATGGAGGTGTGGCAGGGGTGGGGCTTTGGTCATAAGGGGGCTGGGCTATGGACGCGGTTGTAGTGTAGCAGTGCATACTTATAATTAAATGATAACATTTATAATGTGACTCAACTCACCATAGGTTTTGAATGAGTGCTCCATCACCCCCATCCTTGCCTGCTCCATCACCCCATCATTGCCTTCACCCCATCACTCCCTTCTCCCCATCATTGCCTTCACCCCATCACTCCCTTCTCCATCACGGCCTTCTCCCATTACCCCCTCATGGCCTTCTCCCATCACCCCAGGCATCATGGCCTTCTCTCCCCATCACAGTCTTCTCCTCATGTTCCCATCTCCTCCAGGGCCAGGCTCCACCTACACAAACACAGACAAACACACATACACACACAGACATACATGTACACACACAAACAGACATACATATACACACACACACTTTATATATACACACAGACAGACAGACATACACACACACACACACAGTATATATACACACACCACCTCTTTCCTCTCACCTGTCCGCAGCATCGCCCGCGCTTCCTCGCTCTGACACAGCAGCGGCCGCGGCGCGCTCCTCTCTGTGTCAGAGACAGGAAGCGCGGGCGGCAGGCAGGAAGCTGGACGGGTCCTTGCAGCTCCGCTCCTGCTATTCCCTCTTGCAGGCAGCAGAGCTGCTTGGATCGCTCCCTGGCCGCCGCTACACATGAGGGCAGTCTAAGAATTGCTGTGCGCCGCCCTAGCCCCCACTATGCCACTGACCGTCCCTGGCTCCCCTTGTGTCCGTGGACCAGCAAGGGCACTGCAGCGGCCCGGTGCTGGGCCGCGGACCGGCGGTTGGGGACCCCTGATCTAGGGCACCGTAGGAACCCCCCACGGCTACTGCTAGTTGTTGTTGCTAGGTTCAGGAGTCTGCAATCCGATAGCTGCCAACTTCTCTGGTTTTCTGGACTTAGCTAGTATTTCTGTTTTTGCCTCATACGGTGACTCATTCATAACAGACGCTTCTATGTTTGGATTGGGGGCAGTACTGAGCCAAGTCGGGCCGGACGGCCAAGAACACCCGGTAGCTTACCTGAGTCGGAAACTACTGCCCCGTGAAGTAAGCTATGCGGCCATCGAGAAGGAGTGCCTGGCGGTAGTATGGGCACTCAAGAAGTTGCAACCATATTTGTATGGATGACAGTTTTCCCTCCTAACAGACCATAATCCCCTAGTCTGGCTTAATCGGGTCTCCGGAGACAATGCCAGATTGCTGCGGTGGAGCAGCCTCTGGACTTCACCATCCACCACAGACCCGGCAAACAAAATGGTAACGCCGATGGACTAAGTAGACAAACGGAACTTGTACCAACCCCATAAACTTCGGTCATCCCCAAACCGATCCGCTGAGGATCAGACTGTGTATGCCGATCGCGTTGCTGAAAAGGGGAGCTGTGTTACGTGTTACAGAACCACTTAGCACCCAGAATATGTTGTGCAGTTATATGTATGTATAATAGGTTCTATGTGAGATGCATGGCCCTAATGCATCAGCCCACAGGCTGCGCCCCTGGGCAGAGGGGACACGATATTCTCCTTTTGTCCGCCCTCCCCCCACCTTTGTAATTCCCACAGTAAACATCGGCAGGCTCCGGCCACCTGCGGCTTTTGTAATGCATGTCTGGCCCGCTTTTCTATTGGCCTGCCCTCTGTATCTGTGTGATATATTCTGTGTCCTGTGAGTAAAGTGTTGTCACACTGGAAATACATGGAGAAGCAGTGATCTTTTATATGCGCCCATGTAACCAAGGAATTCCAGCCAGCGTCATTCATTCAGACTCCAGCCAACGCAGAGCGGACTTCCTAAAACATGGGGTGGTACTGAAAGTGGTACCCCAGCCTGGGTAGACCCCGTTACAGGCATGAGATGTCTATAAATTTAATCCACTAAGCTGGAACTATAAGACCGGGATCACACATGCGAGAAACACGGCCGAGTCTCACATGTTAATACCCGGCACTCGGGAGAGGAGCATGCGGCTCCATGTATTGCTATGCAACCGCACGCTCCGCTCCCGAGTGCCGGCGGCAGTGCCGGGTATTAACATGCGAGACTCGGCCGTATTCCTCGTATGTGTGATCCCGGCTTAAGACGCTGCGTTTTTTGTGCAGTGAAAATGCAAAGCGTCAAAAACTCTAAATTATACACTTTCAGACCATCAGCCGGTGGCACAAATGTCTGCTTTCTTCCATTTTAGAACATATTTTCAGAACAAAGGCAAAAAATACGACTACTTTATTATAAGGTCACCGATTAGCTCAGTGGCGATGTGTGATGTCTTGTCTGCTGGGGCTAGGCAATAACGCTGAGCGCACACGAGGAATACGATAGGAGAAGCAGAACGATTAATAAATACAAATTGCATAAATTGCATTTAAAGGGTTTGGATGCTTTTGTGAGTATTTTTGGGGTATATAAAAACATTTTTGCAATAAGAATTTATTAGGCATTTTGACCCATCTGACATATATTGTGAAAGTTTCTTAGAACTGCACCAAAAATGGTGGCCATGATGAGATCCCCTCATACCTGCTCATAAGACATGCATGCTCCTATTAGCTGAGCATGCATGCTTAGTTCAGCGGGGAGAGGGAGGCAAGCCGCTACCAGACACTTTTGACAGTGTATTAACACATCAGCATTGGTCCGGAGATCTTTAGATCTGCAGGTATATCCGCACTGATTTGGCAAAGCATTGAGCACCTGGGACCCATCACTCTCCCTGATCAGCAGGGGTGCAACTATAGCAGGTGCAAAGGTTCTGAAACCTGAATGGGCCCCACAGCTATTCCATTAGGCCCCGTCCTTTATAGGATTAAAACACTGACATATTCTACTATGTTCTGCACAAAATCACATTATATAAGACGCCTTTTTTCCTTTTTTTGCCACCAGGATAAAGCTCTCAGTACGCTCAGATGCTGCAGAATCTGCATGCAGAATTGTCTGTGGATTCACAGCAGATTTCACCTGATTGTATAGCAGAGGTTGTTGAAATCTGCTTTTCCACATAGTATGACGGCCATGCTAAACTGAGCGTGCCTACCCTCGCTGGACCACAGCCATTATGCAGTTTGAGGCCAACATGGGTGACTGCCTGGGAACCCCCAGGTTCTGTTTTCCACATTATTACATACATGCTTTTAATTCTGTGCAGATTTCTTTCCGCTTCATATAAAAGAGATCTTAAAATAGCCCCATCACTGAATATTGTGCTGCAGAATGCTCCAGTGAATTCTGCAGCGTAAATCTGCCACGTGTGACCACGGCGTAATGGAGAGCGATAAATGCAGCATGGTAATATGGCGCTGATACCCACTGACCTTGGCACATTCTCCGGCACAATTTGTGGCACATCCCAGGAATGTCTCTTCCACATGGGTCCTGCTTTCTGTCTTTTATGTAGTTGATGTCTCTGGTTTCTTACTCATACGTGGTCCCCATTAAGGTGGTCATCGCTCATCTGTGGTCTTGCATGCTCACACCCAGCGCCTCGCACTTCACTTCTGAGCACACTTCACTTCTCTCTTTTCTCACATATGTATCCACCACTTTTCTTAAAAACATGTCACTTCTCTTTTCTCGACCACCTCCTGCAACGTTCTTCTAACCTCTGGCACCCTAGCTTTTCTTCACCACCTCAACCTCACACTTCACTTTTCTCGACTTACTGCATTCTTTTTATTTTTTTTTGCAAGCCTTGAAGCAGTTTTGACATCTACGGTTTTTGCTGTATTCCTTTCGAGGCCCACCCACCCTCTGTCCGTTTCCCTTCACAGCTGTGCCCCGTCTCCTTGCAGCGGTGGCCTTCTTTCCTCTCAGGGATGTCCCTTCCTCTCCGAGTCCTCCTTTTCCTCGTCGCTCTATCTCTTCTCCATGAAGTCTTCTCCACGTCACTTATCCCTTTTCCTGACAGCTCTTCCTACCTCGACCCCGCATGCCTTTTCCCTCTTTAGCTTCGACGTTCCCGGCTCTTCTACGACTGATATTTTTGTAGATCCTTCCTGTTATTAAATACTTCCTTCTTGAATTTGTCTTGTTTCTCTGCGTCGCTTTCTCCGGCCACCCCTCCTCCCCCAATAGAGCGGGTTCACAAGGCGTTCAAAGTGTGAGATGACAGGATGTCACTATCATAACAGACTTCAGCACCAGTACATGGAGACAGCACCTATAGTCTATCATAACCATAACGGTGCCACCTGGGGGGTCTTTGACTTTGGCACGGCCATGCCAGTCTTTGTGTGGGGAAGGTGACTTGACGGACAGACTTGACTGGAGGGAGAAGGGATGGTTTGTGCACTGGAGACGGATGGTAGTAATGACAGAAGGGAGACAGCTGGGGGTAGATGGAAAAGGGAGTGCAATACCTAGAATTGACCACAAGATGGCAGGGGGGAGCGTAGTTCAGGACTTGACTTCAGCTTAGGGCTTAGGAAACCGCTTAGTCATGGGGGGCGGGGAGACAGGAACCCAGGAGGGAAATTCCCGAGGAGGGGATAAATAGGACAGCACAGGGTTCCAGGCTCGGCTGGTCCCGGGAGGAGCTCAGGAGGAGAAGACTCAGTACAGAAGACTGACAACGGTGAAGAGCTCAACCAGGGGACTGACAGGAAGAGACAGTCAGGGGGGTGGCTCCTGACACAAAGGACCGCAGGACAGACGAGGCCCCGGGGGTACCGATTGGACGACGACCTCGGGCAGGTGAAACGCAGACGGTAGATAGGTCCAGCGTCGGTGGGCCCTGGCATCTGATGGGCCCTGGCACCTGCTGGCATACAGGGCCAGCAGTTGCCTAGGGCCCTCGCTGCTCCAGGGGCCCCCAGCCAGTGGTGTGTCGCACTCCATGCAGCTGCAATGGAGCAGCAACGGGTGACAGGAGGCAGGAGCCCCGTCCCTGCTGCTAAAGAGAATGAATATTCACTGCGAAGCGGTGAATATCATTTCACAGTCTCCACCCCCAGAGGCCCCGCCCCCAGCCCAGTAAGCCGCTCTGCATCTATAAATCAGGGCCGGCGCCGCCCTCAGTCCCCTCTGCTCCTGACGTCACTACATCACGCACCCGCTGTGTGTCTGGCAGAGGGGGCAGCTCCTGACACTGAAGTCAGGATCAGCGTGAGAGCGAGGAGGAGAGGTGAGTATTGTGGTTTATTTTTTTATATCTCTCTCTATCTGTCTCTCTATCTATCTATCTAGATATCTATCACTATATCTATCTATCTATCTATCTCTATATTTATATCTATCTGTTTATTATCTATATCTATCTATCTCTATATCTATCTATCTCTATCTGTTCTCTATATCTATCTGTCTATATATCTATCTCTATCTCTCTATCTCTATATCTATCTCTCTATATCCATCTATCTATCCATTATCTATCTCTATATCTATCTTTATCTATCTATCTATCTCTATTCTCTATCTATCTCTATATCTATCTGTCTATATATCTATCTCTATCTCTCTATATCTATCTATCCATTATCTATCTCTATATCTATCTCTCTATGTGCTGTTCCATCTAAAGTTATGATTATATGCTTATATAGATTGTGTTATGTTACCATTCTTTGTGTTCAGTTTTGCATTTGGTCTGCTGCCACCTGCTGTCCTTTTTCTGTATAGCAGACTGCAGCTAATTAATTCTAGTACATGCCTTCCACTTCCAGGTCAGGTCAGTCCTTCTCTTCCTGCCGGTGGCCATTACTAGTTTCTTTTTCACCCGGGAGAGACACGCTTACCAGGCTGTGGAAGGCGTCAGTTTCTTGACCGCACACAATTTGCTAAATTTGCTGAATCATCTTGCTGCATTCCTTGCTGCACACATCTTGCTGTACCACCTTGTCCTTTATACCTGCATTTCTGGAGAAGTACTGCATTACCAATCATACACTGTATGTCCAGATATCCAATAAACAAGTCTGGACTTCACAATATCTGGTGTGTATCATCTCTCCGGACGCATGAACAGCAAAACAGCAACAATGGTCCTGTCTGCTCTGCATCAAGGAAACGGAAGGTAGGAATCTCTCCCAGCCCCACTCAACTACAACTCCATTCGCCTCATGTGGGGACAGAACACTCTATCTCTCTATCTATCTCTATCTATCTCTCTCTATATCTAACTCTCTCTATATCTATCTTTCTATCTATATCTATTTCTATATCTATCTTTGTATCTATATCTAGCTATATCTATCTCTATATCTCTATCTGTTATATCTATCTATCTATCTATTGCTCTATCTATCTATATCTCTATCTATCTATATCTATCTATCTATCTATCTCTCTATCTCTATGTATCTATATCTATCTCTATCTCTCTCTATCTCTATCGCTCTATCTCTATATCTATCTTTCTATCTATATCTATCTAACTCTATATCTCTATATATATCTATCTATCTCTATATCTATCTCTATATCTATTATCTCTACTGTATATCTCTCTATCTCTATATCTATCTCTATATTTATCTATTATCTCTATATCTAGCTCTATATTTATCTATTATCTCTATATCTATCTCTATATCTATCTATTATCTCTATATCTATCTCTATCTATCGCTCTATCTCTATGTATCTATTTCTATCTCTATCTCTCTCTATATCTATCGCTCTATCTCTATCTCTATCTTTCTATCTATATCTATCTAACTCTATATCTCTATATCTATCTATCTCTATATCTATCTCTATATTTATTATCTCTACTGTATATCTCTCTATCTCTATATCTATCTCTATATTTATCTATTATCTCTATATCTAGCTCTATATTTATCTATTATCTCTATATCTATCTCTATATCTATCTATTATCTCTATATCTATCTCTATATCTATCTCTATCTATCGCTCTATCTCTATATCTATCTCTATCGCTCTATCTCCATATCTATCTTTCTATCTATATCTATCTAACTCTATATCTATCTATCTATCTATCTATCTCTATATCTATCTATCTATCTATCTATCTATCTATCTATCTCTATATCTATCTATATCTCTATCTCTTTATCTATCTCTATATCTATCTATTATCTCTATACCTATCTATCTCTATATCTATCTCTATATCTATGTTTATTTATATCTATCTATATCTATCTATCTTTATATCTATCTAACTCTATATCTCTATATCTATATATCTCTATATTATTATTATTACTATATCTCTATATCTCTATCTATTATCTATCTCTATGTATCTATCTATCTCTATATCTATCTATCTATCTATATATCTATCGATCTATCTCTATATCTATATTTCTATCTATATCTATCTTTATATATATCTCTATCTATCTCTATCTATTATCTATCTCTATCTATCTATCCATTATCTACTACCTATCTCTATATCTATCTATCTATCTATCTATTTGTACATCTATTTTTCTATCTATATCTATCTAACTCTATATCTATAAAACCCTATGAGGGGGGCAGCATTATACCCTATGAGAGGTCTAGGGCTATATTCTATGAGATGGCTGCATTATATTCTATGAGGGGGCTGCATTATATTCTATGAGGGGGCTTCATTATATTCTATGAGGAGGCTGCATTATACTATATGAGGGGGCTGCTTTATATTCTATGAGGGAGGCTACCCCAACTCCTGCTACATAATTAAGATTCGTACTACCTTATATTATACCCTGATATTAGCGTGTTTTACCACACAATTGGCGCTCTTGTATTTATCTCTATGTAGCTACATAGTGGGCCCCAAGAATGATTTTCTCTGGTGGGCCCAAGGTGTTCCAGTCTGACGCTGGATAGGTCTAGGACAGCCCCAGCGAAAGATCCGCGAGGAACGTCACTACGACTGAAGGAAGGTGAAGGTACCCGGGCCTGAGTACGGAGGGCTGTAAATGAACTGCGGTGTATGGCTACGGTCGTCAGGAGGACGGCCAGTAAAACCCGGACCTGTTGCAACTGAAATCTGCCTCCGTCTCGTCTCTGAGTCAGCTGTGCGCGGTAAGCAGTGGACCACCCCCCAGTCTGGGCCCCTACCACATTTGTTTGAAACTTCTGAGCAGTGCAATTTTTGTGCAATGATACAATGTGAAAACAGTCATTTACCATGTGTGAAAAACAAAGGATGTTCAGTATATTTTATTTAGCTCTATGTTAATCCCATTTATTTTATATTTGCATTGTACATATCTAATGTCTCAACTTTGTAACATCTTTTATCTATGTAATCATTGCTCGCCTTTTTGGGAATAAATTATAAAACTTATTAGTCTGTCTTCGCGCTCTAAAAAAACGAACTTATGTGCCTTTAAGATAATTGCTACTGAATTGGGTTGGCTTCGAACCTCTACTAAGTTTATAACTTAATTAGAGAAACTCTGGAGCTGGTGGTGGCAAAGTGTGATCTGGGCCCTGGGCACTGCTGAGAGTGACGGAAAGGATTTTATAAGCTAATTGGGTGGCTGCGGTGAGAGAATTTTATAATTCCCTCACTGCAGCATCCCGGGTGGCCAGACCTCATTGAAGCAGCCGGCCGGTGACCAATTATGCCAGGTGTAGTTCCCTGACTGACCTGAGGTAAGGGGGTGCCGGAGAGCTGCGAATTCCAAAGTGGAACTGAAAAGTTTCGTGAGGTATTGTGGGCAGTGGTGTGACAACCAAAATAACCCCCTTGCGATAAATTGTTAGGGCAAGACTATCTTGCTGTTTTTTATCACATGGTGCCAGCGGTGGGATAACTAAGATAAGCCCCCCCTGTGCCTGTGATAGCCGTGTGTCAGCAGTGCGTCGCATCCCTCCGTCCGTGACATACCGGTGTCAGCGGTGGGATCGTGACATATTGTTCTCACCCACAAAGCTCTCCACAGTGCGGCACCCCCCTACATTTCCTCCCTCATTTCGGTCTATCGGCCTAGCCGATCGCTGCGCTCTGCAAATGACTTACAACTAACCTCTGCACTAATCCGTACCTCCCACTCCCGACTCCAAGACTTCTCCCACGCTGCGCCAGTCCTCTGGAATGCTCTACCCCAAGAAATTAGGACTATCCACAATCTGCATAGTTTCAGGCGCTCCCTCAAAACACATTTGTTCAGAGCGGCCTATCACATTCACTAATCAAAGTCATTCTATGTGTAAGTGTGCGTGTGTAGCCCATTCACTATCTCCATCCATCCTTCCCTCAAGATGGCTGGACCTTCATTGTAAATACATCATTGTAAATACACACCTGTACTCTGTATCTCCCCCACCTCACTGTAGATAGTAAGCTCTCACCAGCAGGGGCGGCTTATTTTGCTTTAATTATTGTATTGTTAACGTTGTTACTTATGACTTATGTTTGGGACTGTTAAACTGTAAAGCGCTGCGGAATATGTTGGCGCTATATAAAGATTATTATTATTATTAGCTCTATATTAAGTGAATCTCAAGATGCTTTCTAGATCTCCTTCCATACTGGCTTGGAAGAGACAGTGCCTTGCAAAAGTATTCACCTTTCTATAACTTCAAAGCGCTATATATATATATATATATTGTGATAAAACACTCCGGGATCGCCTTTGCTGGGGTCAAAGGTCACGTACATTCAGCATGAAACTCAGGCGCAGAGCTGGGATTCGGGTATAACTGACTCTGGGTCAGGTTTATTAATGGTGAAAGCAATGCATAAAGAAATAAAACATAAAACAAATCCTGGCCTGTCCGGCACTAACTAAACAATGGACAACCTAACTACCAACTGGCGGGCTTCTCCCGTCCAGCCAAACCACAGTTGCAGTGGGCACTGCTTCCACTCACATGTGTCTCTCACACAGACAGGCTCTCTGTGTTCCCAGGCTGAGACACTCACACAACCACCTGGCATCCTTTTATATCCACCTCCCATTATCCATTAGTAAGCAGGTGAGATACTGACCAGACTAGGCCACATAGGAAAGGAATCTGGGCGAGATATACCTGCCCTCATCCACTATTCCCACATGATTCTCACATATCCCCCCCTCTGCTCAGACCACTCCGGTCGAGCAATGACACCCGCCAAACAGTGCACTCGGGACAGGGCATCTGCATTTCCCATCTGTACCCCTGGGCGGTGCTCCACCGTAAAAGTGTAGGCCTGCAGGGCAAGGAACCACCGGGTCACCCGGCTATTCCGTTCCTTGTTCAAGTGCATCCACTTGAGAGGGGCATGGTCAGTGATCAGCCTGAACTTTCGGCCCACCAGGTAATATTTGAGGGCCTCTAGAGCCCACTTAATGGCGAGGCACTCTTTTTCTATGACTGCATACTTTTGCTCATGTTTGTTCAGCTTCCTGCTGAGATAGAGGACTGGGTGTTCCACTCCGTCCCTCACTTGTGAGAGTACGGCCCCGATACCGGTATCAGAGGCATCCGTTTGTACCACAAACTCGCTGCAGAAGTCCGGAGTCACCAGTACGGGCTGAGAGCAAAGTGCCCGTTTTAGGCTATGGAAGGCTTCTTCAGCCGCTAAACTCCATTTAATCATGACGGAGTCTTTCCCTTTTGTAAGATCCGTCAGGGGGGTAGCGATGGCTGCAAAATTGGGTATGAACCGACGATAATAGCCGGCGATCCCCAGGAAGGCTTGCACCTGCTTCTTGTTGACAGGTTGTGGCCAGTCCTGAACCGCCTGAATCTTATCAACCTGGGGTTTAACAACATCCCTCCCAATTACATACCCCAAATACCGGGCTTCTTCTAGCCCGGTGTGACATTTCTTGGGGTTCGCGGTTAGACCTGCCTCCCACAGGTCGTCAATCACAGCTTGTACTTTCTGGAGATGAGTCTCCCAGTCCAAGCTGTAAATGACAATGTCATCCAAATAGGCCGAAGCGTACCGCCTATGTGGCCTCAGGACTCAATCCATCAGTCTCTGGAAGGTCGCCGGTGCCCCGTGCGGTCCAAACGGCATATACACATACTGAAATAAACCTTCCGGCGTAGCAAATGCCGTCTTTTCTCTGGCAGCCTCAGCCAGAGGGATCTGCCAATACCCCTTTGTTAGATCTAGGGTCGTAATATACCGGGCTTTTCGGGCTTTTCCTAACCGATCTATTAACTCGTCGACCCGGGGCATAGGATAGGCATCAAATTTTGAGACCGCATTCAGTTTCCTGAAGTCATTGCAGAACCGGATGGTGCCGTCCGGTTTAGGAATTAGCACAATCGGGCTGGACCACGCACTGTGCGATTCCTCAATGACTCCTAACTTTAACTTCTCGGCGCGCTTCCAGGATTCGGTAGGGCTTTACGTGAACTGTGACACCAGGTTCCGTTACGATGTCATGTTTCATTAGCATAGTCTGCCCGGGTTTTTCTGAGAAAAACTTTTGGTTGTGAAGTAGAAACTGCCTGACCTCAGTCTTTTGCCGCTCCGAGAGAGTCTCTGCAACCCGTACCTCCGGTACGGTATGCGAGCAGACGGGACGGGCCAGCTCCGCTGACAAGGCAGGCCGATCCTTCCAGGGCTTTATCAGATTTACATGATAAATCTGTTCAGGTTTCCGTTTACCTGCCTGGTATACTTTGTAGTTTACTTCACCAACTCTTTCCTTGATCTCAAAGGGGCCCTGCCACTTTGCCAGGAACTTACTGTCCACCGTGGGGACCAGGATCAACACCCTATCTCCGGGTGCAAACGTACGGATCTTGGCGCCCCTATCATAGATTGTTTTTTGGGCTCCTTGAGCCTGTATCATGTGTTCTTTGACGATAGGCATAACAGCCGCAATACGGTCCTGCATTTGTGTGACGTGATCTATCACTGTTTTAAACGGAGTGACCTGACCCTCCCAGGTTTCTTTTGCAACGTCTAACAGTCCGCGAGGACGTCGGGCGTACAATAACTCGAAAGGCGAGAATCCCGTGGAAGACTGGGGTACTTCCCTGATGGAAAAAAGCAAATACGGAAGTAAATAGTCCCAGTTCTTCCCATCCTTGTCTATCACCTTTCTCAGCATCTGCTTCAGAGTTTTATTGAACCGTTCAACCAACCCGTCTGTTTGAGGGTGATACACGGATGTGCGTAACGGTTCGATTTGTAACAACCGGCAGAGCTCCTTCATTATCCTGGACATAAAGGGGGTCCCCTGGTCGGTGAGTATCTGTTTTGGTATACCGACCCGACTAAACACATGCACCAGTTCCATGGCAATCGTCTTGGTGGCCGTGTTACGCAAAGGGATGGCCTCCGGGTAACGAGTGGCATAATCCAAGATGACCAGGATATGTTGGTGTCCACGTGCAGACCGTGGAAAGGGCCCAACTAAATCCATCCCAATCCTCTCAAACGGGACTTCAATAATAGGTAGGGGTACCAAAGGGCTACAGAACCGGGGCTTAGGTGCAGAGGCTTGGCAGTCAGGACAAGACTCACAATATACACGAATATCGTGATGCATGCCTGGCCAAACAAAACAGTGTAATATCCTTTCGGTGGTTTTCTGGACTCCCAGGTGACCTCCCATCACATGTCCGTGGGCCAGGTCCAGCACCTGCCGCCGGTAGGGTTTTGGCACGACTAATATTTGCACCGTATCTTCCCCCTTTTTCTCTATCTGATAGAGTAAATCATTCTCCAGAACCATGTAAGGATATGCCAGCCTAGAGCCAGGTTCTACGGGTACCCCATTTATCACTTTTACATTTGTCCTAGCCTGAGAAAGGGTAGGATCCTTTATTTGCTCGCTTTAGAAGTCATCTTTCTGAACTTCTAAATCCGGCAAACGGGGAGGTGGACGGCTGTCGGCCTCCTCCTCTTCCCCGGTCTCCTCCGTATCACCCGCCATGACTGAAAACGGGAATGGCAGGTCATTTCCCGCAGACTCTTCCCCCTAGTCTTCCGGGGAGACATCTTCCAGGGGTTCGAGACCCCCACGTGCCCTGGGAGAAGAATCATGTACACTATTACCCGAGGGCATCAACTGATTCTCCCACAATTGCCAGAAGTGGGGAAAATCCCGGCCCAGGATAACATCATGCAATAACGCCGGGACGAGTCCCACTTTATGTTGCACAGACCCATAGGAAGTAGTAATGCATATGACCGTGGTGAGGTACGAACAGGTGTCTCCATGCACACACGTTACAGAAAATTTGTCTGATGGTCCAGTCGGGGCTGACACCAGACTGGCCTTCACCAGAGTCACCACACTTCCCGAGTCTAACAATGCCACCACATTTTTGCCATCAACAGTTAAATCACACAAGTGTTTTTCCATATCCTTTTGACCGGCATTCACACTCACTACCCGTGCAACCATAGACATGCGGTTTTTAGAGTCAGTGATGTCGCACTGCATGGGTTCAGTAGTGACCGGACAGTTCGCAGCAATATGTCCCATCTCTTGGCAGCGGAAACACCTAACGGGCCCCTTGCTTAGACCATAGTTCGTTACTCTCGGCCTCGCAGTGCGGGCAGTCCCGTTTTCCTCCCCCACTGTCTTAGGGATTTTTCCATCTCCCCTACTCCCTGGAACAGTCTTACCGGTTCCACGTGGAGATGATGAAGAACGAGGTGGGGTAGCGTCGTCTCGGAGTCCTTCCGCCACGGAGTAACGCTCAACCAGATCCACCAGTTGATCTGCCGTCGTAGGATTTCCATGGCTTACCCACTTCCTCAGGGCTGGCGGTAGAGCTCTCAGGTACTTGTCCATGACGACTCTCTGGATTATCTCTGGCGCTGTCAACACCTCGGGTTGTAGCCACTTCTTCGTCACGTGGATCAGGTCGAACATCTGTGACCGCGGTGGTTTATCCGGCTGATAAGTCCATTGATGCACTCTCTGTGCACAGACAGCGGTCGTCACTCCCAGCCGGGCCAAGATCTCGGCTTTCAATTTGTCAAAGTCCTGCGCAGCTTCAGGTTCCAAGTCATAATACGCCTTTTGGGCCTCACCGGAAAGAAACGGCGCTGTGTAGACGTTGCGGAAAAATCCGCGTGGATTTGCTGCGGTTTTGAAACCGCAGAAAGAAGTGACATGTCAATTCTTTCTGCGGAATCCGCAGCGGGTTCCTATCTCCACCATTGTGGAGATGGTGAATCCGCAGGACCAAACCGCAGTCAAAACCGCAGATAATCCGCAGGTCTTTTGACCTGCGGTTTATCTGCGGTTTTTGAAAAATCCGTGCGGATTAATCCGCAGCGGATTCCGCAGCGTCTGCACACACCCTTAAAATTGTTCCAAAATATAAAGTACGGTATTTCTCCCAGAAAATTATTGCAATTCCACATGTTTTGTTACACATGAGTTTATTTCCTTTGCGTATATTGGAACAAAAAAAAAAAAAAACAGAGAAAGAAAAGATAAATTGGATATAATTTCACACACAACCTCAAAAATGGGCTGAACAAGATTGCTGACACTTTTTAAAAATTTTGGATAAACAACTTTGTTTCCACTCACCTGTGGCAAGCAACATTTGTGGGCAATATGAAAATCACATCTGAAAACCAGAATAAAAGTGGAGAAGTTGACTCAATCTTTGCATTGTGTGTCTGTGTGTGCCACAATAAGCATGGAGAACAGAAAGAGGAGAAGAGAACTGTCTGAGGACTGAAGAACCTAAATTGTTGACAAATATCAACAGCCTCAAGGATACAAGTCCATCTCCAGAGACGTCCATGTTGCTTTGTCCATGGTGCGCAACATAATCAAGAAGTTTACAACCCATGACACTGTAGCTAATCTTCCTGGACGTGGACGGCAGAGAAAAATTGATAAAAGGTTGTACCGAAGGATAGTCCAGATGGTGGATAAGCAGCCGCAATCAAGGGCCAAAGGAATTCAAGCTTTCCTGCCTGCTCACGGCGCATCAGTGTCAGCTCCAACTATCCGTCCCCATGTGAATAAAATCAGTGTCGGACTGGGGTGCCAAGGGATCACCAGTAACAAACTCCAGCACCCCATTTTTCAGCTCTATGCAAATATGACATTATCCTCATTATCTTTAATCACAAATTTATATAACAATGGACTCGGTAGACTGTTAAATGAAAAAAGATGCTGAATGTCTGTACATAGTAATTCAAGTATATTGTCTCAAGTACTGCTCATATAAGAGGGTGGTGGCCCACTCTTGCACATGGACCCACCAGAGGATTTTCATGCTCTCCTTTTGGGGCAGTCCAAGCCTGAATTAAATGATTACCAAAGGAGATTGGGTCACAATGTAGTGTCCTGTGTCAGAAAGCTAGGTTTGTGTACCATGGGTTTATCTCTGGAGCAGCAAGCTCTGGCTCGTTCTCAGCAGCAGGTTTCAGAGACAGTGCGGGGGGCTTTAGCTGCTGGGTCTCTGGGAGCTGGGGCGAGGGATGTTGTTTTGGTGTCCCCAGAACCACCTGTTAAACTGCTTGATTTATTTTCTGGGAACAAAAAGGAGTTCAGGGTCTTCATGGAGGGGTGCAAACTCTTCTTTAGTTGGAGGCCACGTTCCTCTGGGGACGAACGTCAGAAGGTCGGGGTCATTATGTCTCTGTTACGAGGGTCCCCACAAGCTTGGGCTTTCTCCCTTCCTCCCACTGCCCCGAGAGAGTGTCTGTGAATGCGTTTTTTGAGGCCCTTCGGGCACATATATGATGAGCCGGACCGAGTGCGATTGGCAGAGGACATGGTGATGAGTGTCTGTCAGGGGAAACACTCGGCTGAGTGGTTTTGTACAGAATTCCGCCGCTGGGCCGCAGAGGTCTCTTGGGACGACGACGCACTCCGAGGACTCTTTCGCAGAGGCTTGTCTGAGCGGTTACAGGTTGCCTTGGCATTACATCCCCCACCTAACTCACTCGAGGACGCCATGACCCAGGCGGTCCGGATGGACCGCAGGCCAGGGGGGTGATGCAGGCGGAGACTCCATTGTTCCCTAGTGGAAAAGAGACTGTTTCTGTGCCCGTGGACCTAAGGGCTCTCTCCCTGAAGGAAAAGGAGTGACAACGCCGGAGAGAAAAGCAGTTATGCTTCTACTGTGGTAAAACGGGACATTGGAAAAGGGAGTGTCCTGATTGTCCATCCTCAACCCGTTCGATGGGAAACGACTAGGTCTGGGTAGTTAGCGGGGAGACTACTCAGACCCTCAGGTACCCTTTTCCTCGTTTTCTAAGGTGTTGCTTCATGTGGAACTGTTAGTGGTCGATTGTTGTTTTCCCTCTACAGCTTTCGTGGACTGCGGATCATCCATCAATCTCATTGACTCCCAATTGGTCACACGCTGTAAGATAGGGACAGTTAGACTTAAGGTTCTAATCAAAGTGGTGGCCATTGACTCCTCTGCCCTCACTAAAGAGGGAATTCTCTTTATGTCTGACTTGTTTTCACTCAAAGTGGGCGCTACCCATGTGGAAAACTTAAGTTGTTTGGTTCTGGACAATCTACCAGCAGGATTGGTGTTGGGCATGCCCTGGTTACAACGCAATAACCCAGTCATTAACTGGAAAACGGGGGAGATTGTTCAGTGGGGGTTTAATGATTCGATGTTATGTGATAAGTCTGCACTATTGGTTGAACTTGTTAAATCTGTATCTGTGTCATCTGTCGAGCTGGAAGGTACTCCGGAGTACCTGAAAGAATTTGAAGATGTGTTCTCTGAAAGCGAGGCCGAGACGTTGCCGCCACATAGACCTTTTGACTGCGCTATCGAGTTAGTCCCGGGGGCTAAATTGCCTAAAGCCCGTCTGTTTAATTTATCTGGCCCTGAGCGCTTGGCCATGAAAGATTACATTGCTGAGAATCTTCGCAAAGGACACATACGTCCCTCAGTCTCACCTGTGGCGGCAGGGATTTTTTTTGTAAAGAAAAAAGATGGTGGTTTACGTCCCTGCCTCTATTTTCGTGAGCTCAACAAGATTACTGTACGAAATACGTACCCCCTTCCGTTGATTCCCGATTTGTGTAACCAACTTTCAGGGGCAAAATGGTTCTCCAGACTGGATCTTCGGGGGCATATAATTTGATAAGGGTCCGGGAGGGGGATGAATGGAAAACCGCGTTCCTCACGACCGAGGGACTGTTTGAAAATTTAGTCATGCCATTTGGTTTTACCAATGCCCCAGCCATATTTCAGAATTTCATCAACGTGGTATTCTCGGATCTTATTGGTCGTTTTGTTGTCATTTACTTAGACAATATTCTGATATACTCTCCCAACAGTCAATCTCATCTGAATCATGTACGAACCATTCTCCAAAGACTGAGGGAGAATCATCAGTATGCCAAATTGGAGAAATGTGTGTTTTTTGTTCAAGAATTGTCTTTTTTGGGATTAATTGTGTCCTGTGAGGGTTTTCGCATGGACCCCAAGAAGGTGCAGGCCATTGCGGATTGGGTGCAACCCTGAGACCTTAAGGGTCTTCAGCGCTTCTTGGGGTTCGCCAATTATTACCGCAAATTTATTCGGGTGTTTTCACAGGTGGTCAAACCACTCACAGATCTTACTTGTAAAGGTGTGGATGTGAGAAACTGGTCCTCGCTCGCAAAAGAGGCCTTTGCGACCCTGAAAAGAAGCTTTATGTCTGCTCCTGTGTTAGTACAGCCGGATCCGTCCAAACCATTCGTCGTGGAAGAGGACGTCTCTGAGGTGGGGGTGGGGGTGGTGTTGTCCCAAGGGCCTGCCACTCTAACCAACCTCAGGCCATGTGCTTTCTTTTCCAAGAAGTTCTCTGCTGTGGAAAGAAATTACGACGTAGGCAATAGAGAGCTTCTTGCGGTCAAATTGGTGTTTGAAGAATGGAGGCACTTTTTGGAGGGGGCCAGTCACCCGGTTACGGTGATCACGGATCACAAAAATTTGTCATACATTGAGTCTGCTAAAAGACTAACGCCCAGACAGGCCCGTTGGTCACTTTTTTTTTCCCGTTTTTAGTTTATGATTACATTTCGTCCAGGGTCTAAGAATGTCAAGGCTGATGCCTTATCGCGGTTTTCAGCCGGTGTCGCCCCCTGAGCCACCGTCCTCCATTCTTCACCATGGGGTTGTGATAGCAGAGGTCTCGTCTGAATTGGAACGGGAGATTCGGGGGGCCCAGTCGCGGGCCCCGGCGGCCAAGCCGGAGGGGAAGTTGTTTGTTTCACCTGAAACTCTTGCAGGAGTTCCATGAATCCAAGCTGAGTGCTCACCCTGGTATTTCAGCCACGCGTCTGGTGGTGGCTAGGATCTTTTGGTGGCCTACCCTTGGTTCGGACATAAAAAAATTAATTGCTGGTTGTGGGTCTGCGCTCGTTCTAAAAGCTCTCATAGCCGGCGGGCAGGGGAGCTGATGCCCTTGGCAGTGCCCGAAAGACCATGGACTCACTTATCCATGGATTTTGTTACCAATCTCCCTCCATCTAAGGGTAATACAGTAGTATGGGTAGTGGTGAACAGGTTTTCTAAGCAGGCTCATTTTGTATCCCTGTCCACACTACCGTCAGCTGAGACGTTGTCCAGGTTGTTTGTGCAGCATGTGATCTGGTTGTATGGGGTACCCCTGAATGTGGTGTCTGATCGTGGTGTGCCGTTTGTGGCTAAGTATTGGCGTGCTTTCTGCAAAAAAATTAGGGATGTCTCTGTCCTTTTCCTCTGCATATAATCCTGAGAGCAATGGTCAGACGGAGCGCACTAACCAGTCCCTGGAACAGATCCTCAGGTGTCTAACCTCTGCTAGACAGAATGACTGGTGCGATGCACTGCCGTTGGCTGAATTTGCCTTCAATAGTCGGGTGAGTCAATCCACGAGTATGACTCTTTTTTTGATCAATTATGGGTTCAGTCCTCATTTTGGTGAGTTTTCTCGTCTGGACTCGGGGTGTCCCGGGGCTGAGGGCTCTGTTCAGCGATTACAGAATACGTGGGCAGAAGTTCAATGGAGTATATCTAGGTCTCAGGGCAGGTATAAGTTTTTCGCGGACAGGAAATGATCACCAGGGCCCACGTTTCAGGTTGGAGACAAGGTTTGGCTCTCCACGCGAAACATTAAGTTGAAGGTTCCTTCAGCCAAGTTGGGGCCCAAATTCATTGGCCCATACAAGATTGTGGAAAAAATCAATCCAGTAGCGTACAGGCTGTGCCTTCCACCCTCTTTCAAGATCCCTAACGTCTTCCACAAATCTCTACTGAAACCTTTTGAAGCAGTCCGGGGAGACTCCGAGTCCGCTGCTCCTCCTGTTTTGGTCGAGGGTCAGGTGGAGTACGAGGTTGGTTATATCGTAGATTCCAGGTTGGTACGGCGGTTGGTACAGTACCTGGTTCATTGGAAGGGGTATGGACCGGAAGACAGGTCCTGGGTACCGGCCCGGTTGATGCATGCTGATCGCCTGGTGCGGGCTTTCCATGCTAAGTACCTGGGCAAGCCTGGGGGTCCAGAGGCCCCCCTTTGAGGGGGGGTACTGTCATGATCTCAGTGCGGGCTTGACTCGCACACGTGGGGTTAATGTCTGGAACCAGTGCTGATGACTGGCATTTCTGGGGTTAAAGGTTGTGATCCCAGTGCAGGCTTACCTGCACACCTGGGGCTATGATTGTGGCCTCTCCCTGGTTCTGGGAGAGGCTTCTTATAGCCTCAGGACGATCCCATCCCCGTCAGTTATACTTTCGCCCTTGGCATTGTGTGGTGACCCCTGAGTGTGTTTGTGCTGTGTTCTGGTTGCTTGATTCTCTGTGTATGACTCGGTCTGTTCTCTGGATATCGCTTTGGATTCTGCTTGGTACCTTCTATGTCTGTTTGGTTTTGACTTCTGCTTGGCCCTGACTATCCGCTCTGTCTCCTCCCTGGTGCTTTACTGATATCTCTGTGTATGACCTCCATTTTGCCTGACTCTGAGTATTTCTGTATAGTGTCCTGCCATCTCTGAAAGCAGGACGCTAAGCCCTGCCCCCTTGCAGGCACATGACCGTATGTCCTGTGACTGCTTGCTAAACTTCAGCGTCCACAGGTCCTGTGCATCTGTACTTTCCGGCTGTACCTGCCCCCGGGCCCCTCTACAGTGCGGGGGGAGTCCCTGCTCAGCGGAGGCTGCACGCCGGCGCTGACAGGATCCTGACAGAAGGCGCCTACAAATATGCAAAAACCTGCACTCTTGGCAGAGGGTGCGCAACCAAATACTAAGTTGAGGGTGCCAAGAATTTTGTCCTTCCCATGGGGTTTTGTGTAAAACTATGTCCAGTTTGCCTTTTTCTCCTCTATTTCTTTGTGTTTTGTTCCACAGAGGAAATAAACCCGTGTAATTGCAATAATTTTCTGAGATAAATACTTAATTTTTTGGAACAATTTAAAGGGTGCCAACACTTTCGGCAATGACTGTATGTAAGAAGCTGAGGACTTCAGTTATTTTCTGTCTGAAATTTGCCAGTGGCCGGTGGGAAAAAACATACATTGCTCAGCATAAATGAGTACACCCCAACAGACTTGTCAGAAAACCTTTAGTTTTCTTTCAGAATCAACATTTTCTCTGCGCACCAGACTAGAAAATCCTCCCACAAATATCAACCATTGATTACTTATTTTGCACACCCAAAATTTAATTTTCCTAACAAATTCATTCAAGATCATATTTAAAAAAATAAGTACACCTAATGAAAAGAGCAAAGCTAAAGTTTAGACTACAGCATTGTAATTAACAAGAATTCAACCACAGGTGAGACTAATTATTAATTAAACAGGTGTCCAGCAGACGGGGAAATATAAAAGGCCATTTCATACAAAAGAAAAACCCCTGCCCATTTTGTGATGTCAGCAATGGTACCACATGGAAGAGAAATGTCACAAGACCTGGGAAAGAAAATAATTTGGACTTGTATCTTTGGATTGAAGGTGGTCCATGAGCTTAATGCTTTGTAGGTTGTACAATTTTAACAATATGTTCACATACAGTATGTGCTGCTCTATAGAGAAAGAGAAAATGCCACCATCACTCCGTGCCCTTGGTAGATGAGCACTTTTCCAACATGACAATGATCCAAAACACAAATCTGTTGTATTTCTGAGAACAGGGTGACCGTGATTCAGTGACCAAGTGTCTCCTGATCTGACCCAACTGAACACCTATCGGGAGTTGTGAAGAGACAAACTTTCATCACTCTCCATCCGCCATCCAGGCTCCAAAATACTTAATTCCAGAAGAATGGAAGAAATTATGGATGTTGCAATATGTCACCAGATTCACCATTCCGGGCCTAGAAGACTTATTGCTGTTCTTACACATCATACAAAATATTAGATGTAGTAGTTTTTGATGTGGGGTGTACTCATTTTTGTATCAACTAATTTGAGTAAAACTAAGATTTTTTTTAAATTTAATTTATATTACTAACCTTCCTGTCATGTTATGGATTAATAAATGTTCTATAAAACTCGGTGTTGTCAAAATTTTGGAAATTCTTCTTGTGTTTAGTAAGACATTGATTAAAATCTTAGTTTTCAAAGCACTGACGACTAGAGGAACCTGAAAGGGATCTGTTTTTCTTTTATTATTAGGTTCCCCTTTATTTAGGTACATGATTTACATTGCTACCACTTTGCTCTTTTTTCTTTAAATTTTAGGACAATTGAAGTCATATGTGTTTTTGCGAGATCTTAGAGAGGTAGTGAGAAATCGAAGAGACCCAAATGAAAAGGTTCTAAAAAATGAAAACCATTAGAGATACAGAATATTGTAGGGGGGTGCAGGGTGTCTTGGGGGGGTGCAGAAATGTTTTTTTTCTGGAACTTTTATCTTTTATTTGAAATAATCTGCCTTTACGTCTTGTGTCTCTTTGCCATTGGCTTTGAAAATGCAGAAGGCGACCTGACATGTTAGATATTGATATCTCCCTGGTAATCGAGCGATGACCTCCCTCACCACGTCTCGGCATTATCTCTGTAGTAACCACTGCGCCCGGTCACATTTCCTCCTAATTGAGTTATGTTTGTGCCTGCATCCTCTGACTCACATGGAAAATGGACCAAACTAATAACATTGACTTTATTGCCTCGTGGAGCTGCATTAATAATAATTAGCCTTCTCCTTAATAACGGCGTCTTGTAGTGAGTCCCATTAACTGCGGAGGACCAATGTGTTAAGCGGCAAAGTAAATGGAGGTCATGTGGCATTATAGCTCCTCTTTATGGATCCAGTCACTTGGAACACATTCATCCCTATAGGTCTGGGTACAAATAAATGTAAACTTCCAAAATGTATACAGGCCGTAGAGTCAGTGGTACTGCGGTGTAATACGGGATCATTTTGCCTTCAGCACTGGGATCAGCTTTTGGTTTTAAATACAATCAGGGGAACATAAAATTGGCATTTGTATTGTTTCTGTCACTTATTTGGGTTTTCTTAGGTACCCATTAGTCAATGGTGTAACTAGCGCCCGATAGGCCCGGGTGCAAAATTTGGACCTGGTCCCTCCTGCATGTTCATCACATGTCTGGGCCTTTATAGAGTTTCAGATCCTATGAAGACATACATGTTTTCTCTCTCATGTAACAATTTTCCCCTTCCTGTAATAATGTCCCCCATCTCGTGCCTCTTTCCTGTAATAATGTTCCCCATTCTGGTCCCTTCTTGTAATAATGTCCCCCATCCTGGTCCCTTCCTGTAATAATGTCCCCCATCCTGGGCCCTTCCTGTAATAATGTCCCCCATCCTTGGCCCCTTCCAGGAATAATGTCCTCCATCCAGGGCCCCTTCCAGGAATAATGTCCTCCATCCAGGGCCTTATCCTTGACTAACATTCTCCATCCTGGGCCTTTTCCAGTAATAATATCCCCCATCCTCTTATAATGTTTGCACCCTAGGCCCCTTCCTGGTATATTGCCCCCCCATCCTGGGCCGCTTCCGGTAATATATGTCCCCCATTCTGGTATAATGTCCCTCATCCTGAGCTCCTTCTTTGTAAATATGTCCCCCTATCCTGGTATAATGCTCCCATCCTGGGCCTCTTCCAGTAATATATGTCGCCCATACTGATATAATGCCCCTCATCCTGTGCCCCTTCCTCATATATATGTCCCCCATCCTGATATAATGCCCCTCATCCTGGGCCCCTTCCTGGTATATATGTCCCCCATCCTGATATAATGCCTCCCATCCTGGACCCCTTCCTCGTATATATGTCCCCCATCCTGGTATAATGCCCCTCATTCTGGGCCCCTTCCTCATATATATGTCCCCCATCCTGATATAATGCCTCCCATCCTGGGCCCCCTCCATTAATATAATGGTATATATGGCCCCCATCCTCTTATAATGCCTCCCATCCTTGATTTCCCCCAGTAGTAACATGCCTGTTCTGCAGCTCTTCTCCAACAAATAAATATTAGACTATTCTACTCACCTTCCCCCACTCTCACGACATGCGGCGTCTTCTTCCATAGCTTGGACAGAAGTTTGCAGCTGACTTCAGAGTGAAAGCTGAGTGTAGACACCATGTGCTACCATTGACTTGCATGCCGAAGTCAGATGTCGGCATTTGATTGGCCGGCTGCCACGAGTGTGTCACGTCCTCCTGGGAGATCTGGCGTTATGCGATCATTACGTATTCTGAATCGCAGACATTTAGTCTGTGTTCTGTTGCTCATATTAAATGGACTTTGTTTCCTTTTGTGCTGAATAAGTTAACGACTCTTAGTATGCTGGTTAGAGACATGCAGCACCATCTCACAGCTGCTCCTGACCTGCTGATTTTCTCTCTCTATAAAACCTGGCCAGACCTTCTCATCCCTGCCTGTGAAAGCTTACTCCCTAGCTTGCTGGAGTTGGTGTGCTGAAGTTGGAGTTCATAGTTGCTGCTGGAGATTGTTGACTGCTGTTTTTTGGTGTTTGCTTTCTCCATTATCCTATTCCCATTTGGTTTGCACCTTCCTATCCTTCCCTTTATTCCCCTCTACCCTTAGTGTGTTATTTTCTAAGTTTCTTTTTGTTATCCCTGTTTGTCTTATGTGTTTATACACTAACATATTTGTCCAAGGCCTCCTGGGGGAGAGAGATAGGACAGCTTAAGATATTAACAGGAGCTTAGTAAGATGGGAGAATCAGACCTCTCTACCTTCAAGAGTACCCCTGGGACAGGGATAGTTAGGGTTCCAGTTTCAGGTACAGTTTGAAACCCCCTTCATAACCGAAGACTGTCACAGCATGACACCGGAATTGTGTATTGCAGTGCAGGGGCCCGATGGGTGTCTGCACGCGCAATACACTTTCAGCTGAATGTGTGTTCTCAGATTGACATCCAGCTGAAATAGCTTCTGGTGTCAGCAGGCTCTCCTCCAGCAGGGGCCCGGTCACGGTTGTACTCTCTGCAACCGCAATTGTTCAGCCCCTGGCAATAGTAATCAGATAACAACCTCAAAGCCTAGAGGTTCCCCAGAAAGCAACAATGGCAGTAAGTGCTGTCAATTTCACAGTAGGGATTGCTAAGATTGCAGAATGGCAAATCCTCCATCGCTAGCTTCAAACCACCCTGGTGGCACTGGTGGTGGTGGATGCATGAATCACTTTCTCCTTGGCTTATGATAAGACAAGGGGAAGATTGGTGCTGAGACATCTGCAATGCTTTATTGCGATGTATGGTTCCATCATGGCGGAGGAGCTACCCAGGGGACTCCTAGCTGACGATTGTTATGAATGAGTCACCGGAGGAGGAAAAAACAAAAACACAAGCTAAGTCCAGAAAACCGGAGAGGTTGGTAGCTAGCGGATTGCAGACCCCTGATCCTATTCACCACAACTAACAGTAGCCGTGGGGGGTTCCTACGGTGCCCTAGACCCCTCGTCACAGCCGGAGAGCTAAATAAGCCTAATAATAAAGAAAGGGGAAATCTAATCTGCCCCAGAGCAGACACCAAAGCAATAGACAGCCCCCAACATGTATTGTCGGCAAAAAACAGATGAAAACACAAACACAGACAGAAAGACAGGCTGAGCAAATGATGGGGCCCAACAAACTAGATAGGAAAGGACAGAAAAGATGCTGGCTGCAATCCGCAAAAAACCCTGCCAAAAATAATGTCAAACACGTCTGATAGAAAAGGCCCTGAAGTCACTAGACTTCAAAAACACTATATCAGCACTCAGGTATATTCTGAAGACAGAGCAAAGAGATCAACTGATCAGAGACAAAAATGGAGTTCAGCCCGTCCCAACCAGGGCAGGCTGAAAACAAACACTAAGTAAGCAAACAAAATCTCATGGAAAAATAGCAGAGCAAAATCTTAGCTTTAGTAGACAGGAACTAAACTGGATGCCAGAGCTCAGAGCAGAAAGGATCACCAGCAGCCCTGCAGGGCGTCGGCTGCCTTATATCCACTCAGAAATTCCGGATGTCCAATCACAATCCACCTGTTCAGATGACAGGTTCTTCCCATCCAGATCAATTTCACTACCTCCTTTCACCAGCAGAGGGAGTTCATCAGACATCATCGGTGAAGGAGACAATGAACTCATAACAGTACCTCCCCCTTGAGGAGGGGTCACTGAACCCTCATCCACGCCACCAGGGTGATCAGGATGGGTCTGATGAAAAGCACGAACCAACCTTTCGGCATGAATATCGGATGCAGAGATCCAAGAATTATCCTCCTGGCCATAACCCTTCCATTTAACCAAATACTGGAGTCTCCGTCTAGCCAGACGAGAATCCAGTATCTTCTCAACCTCATATTCCACATTACCTTCAACCAATACAGGGTCAGGAGGTGCCACCACAGGAACTACTGGCTCAACAAACCTCTTTAACAGAGACTTATGAAACACATTATGGATCTTGAATGTAACAGGAAGAGCCAATCGAAAAGAGACTGGATTAAGAACCTCCAAAATCTTGTAAGGTCCAATAAATCTAGGTTTAAACTTTGGAGAAGCCACCTTCATAGAGATATTCTTTGATGACAACCAAACCATATCACCCACCTTAAACCGGGGACCAATGGTCCTATGCCGGTTGGAAAACCGCTGGGCCCTTTCCTGGGAGAGAGACAACTTATCCACCACTTGGTCCCAGATCTGGTGCATTCTCTCCACCACAGTGTCAACACCTGGGCAGGCAGAAAACTCCACCTGCCCTGAAGAGAATCAAGGATGAAACCCAAAGTTACAAAAAAAAGGTGACATCAAAGTGGCAGAACTAGCTCTATTATTTAAAGCAAATTCGGCCAAGGGCAAAAATGAAACCCAATCATCCCGATCAGCAGAAATAAAACATCTCAAATACGACTCCAAAGTCTGGTTTGTTCTCTTCGTCTGCCCATTGGTCTGAGGGTGAAACGCAGAGGAGAAGGACAACTGAATTCCCAGCTTGGAACAGAAAGTCCTCCAAAATCTAGAAACAAACTGAACTCCTCTGTCAGATACAATGTTCTCAGGAATCCCGTGCAAGCGAACCACCTGTTGCAAAAACAAGGGCACCAACTCTGAGGAAGATGGCAACTTAGGGAGTGGTACAAGATGGACCATCTCAGAGAATCTATCACAAATCACCCAAATAACAGTCATTCTCTGAGAGACAGGCATATCAGAGATAAAATCCATTGAAATATGGGTCCATGGCCTCCTGGGCACCAGCAAAGGCATCAACAACCCACTAGAGCGAGAAAAAGGTTTAGACTGGGAGCAAGTCCCACAGGACTGCACAAAATTCCTGACATCACGAGACAAGGCGGGCCACCAAAAAGACCGACTCACCAAATCTCTAGTACCAAAAATACCTGGATGACCAGCCAATGCGGATCAATGAACTTCAGACATTACTCTCTTCCTCCACTGGTCAGGAACATACAATTTTCCAATGGGACAACGCTCAGGTTTGTCCTCCTGAAACTCTTCCAGAGCACGTCTCAAATCGGGCGAGATGGCAGAAAGAACTACCTCCTCACCTAAGATGGTAGCAGGCTTGGTCACAATAGGAGAATCAGCAAAGAAACTCCTAGAGAGGGCGTCTGCCTTGACATTCTTAGTGCCCGGAAGAAAAGAGACCACAAAATCAAAACGTGTGAAAAACAAGGCCCACCTAGCCTGTCTAGGATTCAAGCGTTTGGCCAACTCCAGGTAAATCAAATTCTTGTGGTCAGTAAGGACCACGACTTGATGTTTAGCTCACTCCATCCAACGTCTCCACTCCTCAAATGCCCATTTCATGGCTAACAGTTCCCGATTCCCCACATCATAGTTACGTTCGGATGGGGAGAACTTTCGGGAAAAGAAAGCACAGGGATTCATTTTAGATGTTACAGGATCTTTTTGGGACAAAACAGCTCCTGCCCCAATCTCAGAAGCATCCACCTCTACCTGAAACGGGAGTGAGACATCAGGTTGCCGCAAAACCGGCGCAAAAGTGAACATTCGCTTCAGCTCCTGAAAGGAAGAAACAGCCTCCGGAGACCAATTCAGCACATCAGCACCCTTCTTAGTCAAATCCGTCAATGGTTTGGCAATACCAGAAAAATTAGCTATAAATTTACGATAAAAATTAGCAAAACCCAAAAACTTCTGGAGGGCCTTCAAAGAAGTGGGCTGAACCCAATCGTAAATGGCCTGTACCTTGGCCGGGTCCATTTCAATAGTTGACGGAGACAAAATAAATCCCAAAAATGAAATCCTCTGTACCCCAAAAAGGCATTTAGATCCCTTGACATACAGAGAATTCTCCCTCAAAATCCGGAACACAGTCCGAACATGTTCCACATGAGAGTTCCAATCCTTGGAAAAGATCAAAATATCATCCAGATAGATCATCAAAAATTTATCCACAAAGTCTCGGAAAATATCATTCATGAAGCACTGGAAGACAGAAGGGGCATTAGTGAGCCCAAAAGGCATCACCAGGTACTCAAAATGTCCCTCCGGAGTATTAAACGCCGTCTTCCATTCATCCCCATGCTTAATGCGAATAAGATTATGCGCCCCCCTGAGGTCAAGCTTGGTAAACCAGCAAGCACCTTTAACTCTGGAGAATAGATCAGAAATCAGGGGTAACGGATACTGATATTTAACAGCAATTTTGTTGAGGGAACGATAGTCAATACAAGGCCTTAATGAACCATCTTTCTTGGCCACGAAAAAAAACCCAGCACCTAAGGGTGAAGAGGATGGTCTAATATGACCCTTCTCCAACGACTCCTTAATATAGGATCGCATAGCCTCGTGCTCGGGTATAGATAAATTGAAAAGTCGACCCTTGGGAAATTTACACCTAGGGCTCAGCTCAATTGCACAGTCATAACTCCTATGAGGAGGCAAAGACGCAGACTCATTCTCACTAAATACATCATAAAAATCAGCCAAATAGTCAGGAACATCATGCGACTGGGGAGAGGTGGAGAAAACAGGAGCGTCGCTAAGGGCACACCGACAACCCAACTCACCACAGACAAAGATTTCCAATCCAAAACTGGATTATGGATTTGCAACCAGGGAAACCCCAGAACAATGGTATCATGCAAATTATGCAACACCAAAAATCTGCAATTTTCTTGATGGTCTGGGGCGACCCGCATTACCACCTGGGTCCAAAACTGAGGTTTATTCTTCGCCAAAGGAGTAGCATCAATACCCCTCAAAGGGATAGGCATCCGCAGAGGTGTCATAGGAAACCCACAACGTTTAGCAAAATCCAAGTCCATCAGGTTCAGAGCTGCTCCCAAATCCACAAAAGCCTTAGCGGAAAATGTGGACAGGGAGCAGATCAGAGTAATTGCCAGAAGAAACTTAGGTTGAACACCACCCACAGCAAATGTGTGTGCAAAACGTTTCTCTCGTTTAGGGCAGACAGAAATAATAAGAGAGGCATCTCCACAAAAAAACACAGCTTATTACGCCTTTTGCACTCCTGACGTTGCGCCCTAGACAAAACTCTATCACATTGCATAGGTTCAGACATTTGTTCAACAGGTGGCAACACCTCTTGTGCAGTTTTGCGTTCACGCAAACGCCGATCAACCTGAATGGCTAATGACATAGAATCGTCAAGACCAGAGGGAACAGGAAATCCCACCATAGTATCTTTTACGGTTTCTGACAAACCCTTCCGAAAGAGAGCTGCCAAGGCACCATCATTCCAAGTAGTAAGGACCGCGCACTTTCGGAATTTTTGACAGTACAACTCTGCAGAATCCTGACCCTGGCTCAATGCCAACAGGGCCTTTTCAGCCTGATCAATAGCATTAGGTTCATCATACAACAACCCCAAGGCTTGAAAAAATACGTTCACATTAGTTAGAATAGGATCATCCGGTTTCAAAGAAAACGCCCAATCCTGGGGATCGCCGTGCAGCAAAGAGATGACAATTTTAACCTGCTGCGCGGGGCTCCCCGATGAGTTAGGCTTCAAGGCAAAAAATAATTTACAATTATTCTTAAAATTCAAAAATTTAGACCGATCCCCAAAAAACACATCAGGAGTAGGGATCTTTGGTTCAGCAGCATGTGAATGAGCAAGATAGGCGGAAATTCCCCGCACTTCAGCAGTGAGCTGCTCCACACGATCAGACAATTGCTTAATCTCCGTTGAGAAAAAATTCCCCCTACGGCCTCAGAGAAATAGAGGAAAAAATATACACACACAAAAAAAAAAAAAATTCTGACACTTTTTTTTTTTTTTTTTTACAATTCCTTCCTGCTATTGAGTACCCTAGAATCTGCGGTATGGCTGGTGATTCTGTTATGAATGAGTCACCGGAGGAGGAAAAAACAAAAATACAAGCTAAGTCCTGAAAACCGGAGAGGTTGGTAGTTAGCGGATTGCAGACCCCTGATCCTATTCACCACAACAAACAGTAGCCGTGGGGTTTCCTACGGTGCCCTAGACCCCTCGTCACAGCTGGAGAGCTAAATAAGCCTAAAGAAAGAAAGGGGAAATCTAAACTGCCCCACAGCAGACCCCAAAGCAATAGACAGCCCCCAACATGTATTGACGGTGAAAACAGATGAAAACACAAACACAGACAGAAAGACAGGCTGAGCAAACGATGGGGCCCAACTAACTAGATAGGAAAGGACAGAAAAGATGCTGGCTGCAATCCGCAAAAAACCCTGCCAAAAATAATGTCCAACACGTCTGATAGAAAAGGCCCTGAATTCACTAGACTTGAAAAACACTATATCAGCACTCAGGTATATTCTGAAGACAGAGCAAAGAGATCAACTGATCAGAGACAAAGATGGAGTTCAGCCCGTCCCAACCAGGGCAGGCTGAAAACAAACACTAAGTAAGCAGACAAAATCTCATGGAAAAATAGCAGAGCAAAAACTTAGCTTTTAGTAGACAGGAACTAAACTGGATGCCAGAGCTCAGAGCAGAAAGGATCACCAGCAGCCCTGCAGGGCGTCGGCTGCCTTATATCCACTCAGAAATTCCGGATGTCCAATCACACTCCACCTGTTCAGATGACAGGTTCTTCCCATCCAGATCAATTTCACTACCTCCTTTCACCAGCAGAGGGAGTTCATCAGACATCAGAGGTGAAGGAGAAAATGAACTCATAACAGACGATGCTAAGTGACAGGCTGGGGATTGTAGTACAAAAAAAAGTAATACAAAAAAAACACAAGTGTAAAAAGGTGAATCTTAGTACATACATATGTATAAGTGGCAGCAAAACAGACCAAGAAATTCCGATGCAGCCCTTGGAACTTATTGGCATTCTTAGCTGTGGCGTTGTTGATTTCTTAAAAGATGACTGAGTGTAAAAGTATAGCAAGAGGTCAGGGTGGCAAGTACATGAGTATGAGGGTGGCTATCTTGCCAGCACTGCTGTTATAGGGGGTCTTCCACTGGATTCTTAAAATTTAATCTGTGTACCTCCCTCCAATTGCCGCAGCTCCACTATTTCTAGATCAGTTTTTCTTATTTTTCTATGCCCCTCTGTTCCAAAGTTATGCTCCCTGGTAATAAAAATGTAAATGTTACCGTTAACCAAGTGGGTGTGTCACACCAAACTCCTCTCTTGTTTTATCTTCCTCTGACGCTGACCAATGAAAACATGGCCGCACCCCCAGAGACGTTCAGCGATATATGCCCAGTTGGTTAAAGGGAAAATTTGTATCTTTATTCCGGGAGTCATAACTTTGGAACGGAGGGGCACGGAAGAAAAAGAAAAACTGTTCCAGAATGAGTGGAGCAGTGGCAATTGGAGGAGGCACTCCATTAAAATAGAAAAATCTAGTGAACAGTCTCCTTTAAGAGCATTTAGAGATGTGCTTTACTGCAGCCACTCAGAGCCTAAATGGCAATAGTGCACAGATGTTCATTGACTTCTATGGGAGAGTGTTGTGGGCATGCTTGTCACCTGTGCAGGGATAGTTATGCTGGGAGGGTGAGAAGGTGAGCTGTGACATGCGTCAGCTAATATGAATGATGGAAACTGTGTTATATATATATATATATATGTGTGTGTGTGTGTATACAGTGTATATGCACCTGATATTGTAATCCTGTCCGTGATGATAATGGGATGAGTGCTCAGAAGCGATTTCTACACAACAAGATGGCTCAGTGGTCAAAGTGAAAGCAGGAGGATACGCAGTAGGACAAGGAGGGTACGGCTCGTTAGGGAGGGCCTGGGGTCTAGGCTTCTAGGAGGAATCTGATAGGTGATGATGTCATCCTGTAGTTCACAGGAAGTCCCAGACTGACTTCCTGTCTACATATGAGAGCATGTACTGGACTGGTGGTCAGACTGGAGATCACATGATCCAGCTGCCTGTAGTAAAGGGTGAAATATGCAGATGCAATCGAGCTGGGATAAAACAAATGACACCTATAGACTATTACTGGAGAAGTAGCATTATAAGTGCGAAAAATATATATTGCTGGAGTGCTACTTTAAAAAAAAATTCTAGAGATCCCTGAGCAATCTGCATTAATACGGTCCACCTCCATTATACATAGGGAACTAGTCAACAGTACCCGGCTCTTACTTGCCTTGCGGACCACCTCCAGAGCCCCTTTTCTGTCTCTCTTTTTACTAATTGGGTACGCAATGTTCTCTTTTTTCCCTCCTGTTGGCATTTAAATGACAAGTCAGCCGTGCAGCCTCAAGATTTATATTTAGACACTTGATAAACATAATTCATTAGCACTATGCCTTTGAGAGCAAAAAGTCAGGAAGCCGGCTGATTAGATCCAGGCTGAAAAGCAGTTTAGAAGACGATGTAGGTAAGGTAAGAGTCAGCCGAGGAGATGTCATGGGAAAAAGGAGGATAAGGAATAAGGGAGAAGTGTAAGAAAGATGGAGCGGGCTTCATCACAAAGAAACCACTTATCTGTCATAAGAGGAGGATGAATAAAAAAGCGCTCCCTCCGCAGCTGTCCCCATATAATGGAGAGTTGTCCGTGCACCTGCCATCGCATCGAGCAATAGCGTTTGGAGATGGGAATACTCTAGATGTTATATTCAGTACTTCAGTCTTAATTCTTAGACCGTCTAAAATATCAAGATGCAATTGCCTCTTGTTAGATTTGGAGCACCTTGGGCGCCACGTGCACCACAAACAGAATCTATGCCAGTTGTAGGGTAGATTTCTGCTATAGTTTTCACCAGTTTCTGCTGCAAATTGAAAGGGTATCAACAGAGCGGAGGCACACAAGCTCAACTTTCGTTGCATTCATTGTCTATGTGACTTGATAAGTGCCAAACTCAACCATTTCCAGCAGTCCTGTAGACAATGAATAGTGCAGACGCCGAGCGTCCATTCAGAATGGGTCTGCCGAGTCTCATTCTCAGGCTTCCAGAGTCCCAATCTTGGCATCACTGGTGGTCCCAGCAATCAACAAATGATTCTCTATCCTATGAGTAGACAACAACTCTTTTTGGGGGTGAGAAGAGGTAGGGAACAATCTATAAATATTTTATGTCGTCTCAGAGCTGGATTCACAACTACACTGCTCAGTACTGCTGCATAATGTCCTTCATTCTGCTGATGCTTTCAAGTAAGTGTTTTTTTCTCGCTTCAGAGCTGGAGAAAGTAGCAGATTTCTTTTATAAGATATATTACAAAGTTTCTTATGCTCACTTGCACAATTAAGTAATGAAACCACAGCAACTATTTAACACAAATGTAGCCAAATATGTCTGCATTAGCATAGCTTTTGCAGGGGTGTTGTAGATGTGGCCCTCTGATGCATCAATATTGATCCCCAAAATTATATATGAAAGCATTGGGGCTATTGTGAGCCAGCAGGGAGGATGGGTAATAATGGGGCACAAGCTGAGCAGTGAAACAATGTGAGGTCACTAAGTGGCAGCTTCTTATCTCTCATCATGGGCAGATATCATCTTAGCCAGCGAAAAAAAACGGCTATGAGAAAAGTGTCCGCCACATATAATGGAGAATAAGTTGCATATTGTACTTTTTATTGGTACCAGTTTCAGGTACGTATCATTTTTGGAATTACTTTTAATAGCATATTTTTATTTTCTTTGGAGGGGAGCAAGAACGGATAAAAGCAGAAATTCTGCCGTTAATTCTTCTAATTTAGTTTTAGTTGCGGCCCTCCAAAGAAATGCCACCCCACACCATTACTGACCCACTGCCAAACCAGTCATGCTGAAGGATGTTGCAGGCAGCAGATCGCTCTCCACGGCGTCTCCAGACTCTGTCACATCTGTCACATGTGCTCAATGTGAACCTGCTTTCATCTGTGAAGAGCACAGGGTGCCAGTGGCAAATTTGCCAATCCTGGTGTTCTATGGCAAATGAAAAGCGTCCTGCACGGGGTTGGGCTGTGAGCACATCCTCCCTCTGTGGATGTCGGGCACTCAGACCATCCTCATGGAGTTGGTTTCTAACCGTTTGTGCAGACACATGCACATTTGTGGCCTGCTGGAGGTCAATTTGCAGGGCTCTGGCAGTGCTCCTCCTGTTCCTCTTTGCACAAAGGTTGAGGTAGCGGTCCTGCTGCTGGGTTGTGGCCCTCCTACGGCCCCCTCCACATCTCCTGGTGTACTGGCCTGTCTCCTGGTAGCGCCTCCAGCCTCTGGACACTACGCTGACAGACACAGCAAACCTTCTTGCCACAGCTCGCATTGATGTGCCATCCTGGATGAGCTACCATGAGTGTGAAAGCACAACCAACATTCAAAAGTGACCAAAACATCAGCCAGAAAGCATTGGTACTGAGATGTGGTCTGTGGTCCCCACCTGCAGAACCACTCCTTTATTGAGAGTGTCTTGATAATTGCCAATAATTTCCATCTGTTTTCAACTATGCAAGTTTATATCTGGTAACCAGCTTTTTCAATCTCTCCTCTGAATCAACTCCTGTGTGTCTCCACTCCATTCAATGTCAGCAAGCAGTTAATCCTGAATGCTACATATGTGTTTTCAACTATGCAAGCTTATATCTGGTATATAGTTATTTCAACTTACTCTGCTTGTCCCCTTATGTTGTGAGGTCATTAAACTTTTCAAAGTGCTTTATGATCCATGTAGTGCTGGACATTTGGTTATCTGACCACAACATTTACTGGGTCCTGCTGTCTCAATTTAGTTTGATTGATTAATGAGAAGAGAGAGAGCAAAAAAAAGGAGATCTAAGCCTTAGCCTCCTATATATTCAGACATAGCTTGGGGAAGGCATTTATGCACATGTAATCAAAGTACATTTAATCAAAGTATGAGGCAGTTAGACAGGGCAGGAGACAGGTAAGACATTTATATACATCTACTCCCTGTTCATCTGTATTGCAACAAATATATACCATGTGCATTTGTATAATTTATATCCTGGCCACTGCATTCACACACATCCACTGCCCTGGCATTAACTCTCTACACTCCATCCATATTGGCCCCTCACTCCTTTCCTCTCCTATGTATAGCACTCACGCGCTTTTCAGATTGCTAAACTGCACAGATCCATTCAGTCCCACAATTCAACATCAGAGACGCTCTCACAAATCACTCACTCACGTTGCTCACTCTTTCTATCCGCCTTCTCCTAGTCGCAGGAGACATTGCTCCCAACCCTGGTCCCCCATGTTATAGAAAGTCAAACCTCCCAACTGCTACACTCAGAAACCCCACTAATCTTATTAATATTCCCTGCATGCCATCTGTCTCTCTTAATTGTGCCCTTTGGAATTCTCGCTCAGTGTGTAACAAACTCTCCTTCATCCATGACTTCTTCCTTTCTAATTCTCTTAACCTTCTGGCTCTTACTGAAACCTGGATGCAGCAGTCAGACACTACCGCTGCTGCTGCTCTTTCATATGGTGGACTACACTTCTCTCATACCCCAAGATCAGACAATAGAGCAGGTGGAGGCATTGGTCTGCTCCATCACCAAAATGTACCTTTCAGGTTATCCCTCAACTACCCTCACTAGTCTTCCCTTCTTTTGAGGTCCATGCCGTCAGACTCTACACCCCCTTTTCCATGCGAGTGGCGGTGGTATATCGTCCTCCCGGCCCCTCCCATCAGTTCCTGGATCATTTTGCCACTTGGCTTCAGGCCCGGATTGGTAATATGCCCAACCGGGCACTTTCCCGCTGGGCCGCTGTCATGTGGGCCGCAGGTGTCAGCGCCCACTCATCTGGCCGCTTGCCAGCTGATGTGGCCACTGGCCTGGCTGTTGTTCCTGCCGCCAGCCCTCAGCGAGCACGGCGGTTCTAGTTTCCAACCCTCCCTGGATTTTTCTGTCCAGGGAGATAAGCCACCACGCCTCGCCCTAGCATGAGACCTGCCCCCCCTGCAGCCACTCACAGCGTCGCTTGGCAGCTCTCCTCTGTACACAGGACCTGTGATGAGGTCACAGGAGGGGAGGAGTCAGGGCGGTCACATGATCCGGAGCCTTTGTCCAGACCCCTGATTCCGCTCCTCCTGTGACCTCATCACAGCTCCTGTGCGCACAGCCCTGCCTCTTGGTGTCTGCAGGACTCTGCTGTGCTGGTTGTCATGGTGCTGGATGAGGGAAGTATGTGTGGGGTCAGGAGGGGTTTACAGGGTAGATGTAGCAGAGCTGTGTGTGTATGAAGTGTATGGAGCGGAGCCGTGTGTGTACGAGGTGTACGGAGTGGAGCCGAGCTGTGTGTGTGCAAGGTGTACGGAGCAGAGCTATGTGTACCAGGTGTATGGAGCAGAGCCGGATGTGTACGAGGTGTACAGAGCGGAGCCGTGTGTGTACGAGGTGTATGAAGCAAAGCTGCGTGTACGAGGTGTACGGAGCGGAGCCGCGCGTGTACGAGGTGTACGGAGCGGAGCCGTGTGTGTGCGAGGTGTACGGAGCGGAGCCGTGTGTGTGCGAAGTGTACGGAGAAGAGCCACGTGTGTATGGAGCGGAGCCATGTGTACGAGGTGTACTGACCGGAGCCGTGTGTGTACTTGGTGTACGGAGCGGAGCAGCGTGTGTATGGGGTATACGGAGCGGAGCAGTGTGTTTACAGAGTGGAGCCATGTGTGTACGGAGCGGAGCCATATGTGTACGGGATGTACGGAGCGGAGCCATGTGTGTACGGAGCGGAGCCAAGTGTGTATGAAGCATACAAAGCGGGCTTTTCCCACGGACACAGCAGTACACGGTGGAGCTCCGAGGAGCATTTTAAAACTCATACATTGCGTTCCACCGGAAGTGATGTGCTGGAAGGTGACCGGAAATGAGATAATTTCATGAGGAGATTGTGACGGAACTAGGAATGCTTCAGATCCACCACCATGTCCTCCGACAGCGCAGACAGCAGGATCGCCTTGGACTCAGGGATGCCGGCCATGTGAGTGGATCATGATATGTCCTGCACCAGGAGGTTCAGGTGGGCACTACAATGGGAGCTGGGCTGCTATAGTATCTTTATAGAATCTTTCTTTATTTCTTTCTCTCCTTTTCTTTCTTTCTCATTCTCTGTTCTTTCCCTTCTTTCTTTCTCTTCCTGTTCTTTCTCTCCCTGTTCTTTCTTTCTCTCTCGCACTCCTTTCTTTCTCTCTCTCTCTGTTTTCTTTTTTTCTCTCTCTGTTTTCTCTCTTCCTTACTGCCAGCCACTGTGCCCTCAGTACCAGTCAGTGTGATCAGCAGTACTAAATGGGTGCGGTTGGGCGTGGACATGGGTGTGACTAGTTGCGAAATGGATGTGGCCGGGGTGTGGCCTAAAATTTGCAGTGGCATGCTGCGCACGCTGCAGTCTTTGTCCCTCTTTCCCTTCTTCAAAACTTGGGAGGTATGATAGGAGCGGCTATGACCAGGGGGTCTGGTTGCCTAATGGATATCAGTTCTGCCAGGAATTCTGTCATCGTGCGGACAAAAGGAGACAGAGCTTTGGGAGGAGTACTGTACCTAAAAGCAATAAATAGGACTGAGCTGAAATACCGGGCACAGCTGTGACTACATGTTGTTATATAGTCGTGTTAATCTATCACTTCTTGTAACCTACATGTGTACAAAGATATTATATAGTCACCATGTGACTAGTGGGCCTGTGTAACTTTAAATGCCAGGGCTGAATTTTAGTCCCAGTCCGGCCCTGCTTGGCTTCCACATTTTCTATCCTGTAACATCCCTACCCTCATCATGGGCGATTTCAACATCCCCATTGCTCTTCCCCTCTCACCATCTGCTACTCACTTTTTATCTCTAACCTCCTCGTTTGGACTTTCACAGCTTACTAATTCTCCAACGCATGAAGACGGTAACTCCCTCGACTTGGTCTTCTCTCGGCTTTGTGCAGTGGATGATTTCGCAAACTCCCCTCTCCCGCTCTCTGACCACAACCTTCTTTCATTCTCTATCAAGAACTGCCAGGCTGCTCAGGTCACCCCCACTGTCCAGACTTATAGAAACATACAGGCCATTAACACCCAGAAACTTATGAAGAACTTACAGTCATCATTGGCCCCTATCTCCTCCCTCTCATGTCCTCATTCTGCATTGAAGCATTACAATGAAATACTTCAAAGTGCCCTGGATGATTTTGCACCTCCTATACATAGAACACCACAACGCAGACGGCGACAACCCTGGCACACCCTGCAAACACGTTTCCTGCAGCGGTGCTCCAGGTGCGCCGAACGTCTGTGGAGAAAATCCAACCTAGCCGAAGATTTCATCCATTTTAAGTTTATGCTTAGAACATACAACACTGCCCTTCACCTCTCCAAACAAACCTGTTTCAACACCCTCATCACCTCACTGTCCAATAACCCTAAACGTCTCTTTGACACTTTTCATTCTCTACTCAACCCAAGAGTACAGGCCCCAACCACGGAGCTCCGAGCTGACGATCTGGTGAAATACTTCAAAGAAAAAATTGACCAGATCCGACAGGAAATTATCTCCCAATCACCTCATACCATGCACTGTCCTCCCTCCCCCACTGCATCTAACTCACTCTCTGATTTTGAACCAGTCACAGAAGAAGAAGTAAGCAGGCTCCTTGCATCTTCTCGCCCAACTACTTGCACCAGTGACCCATTTCAGTCACATCTCCTCCAGTCCCTTTCCCCTGCTGTCACCACTCACCTAACTAAAATATTTGTTAGCGTGGCTGGTCTGGAGCCGGAATCTCCAGGAGTGGACCCTCTGGGCAGTGGCACCGAGGGGCCCGGGTGAGCTGCCAGGTGGAACCGACCCCTATACAGGGACCGTTAGGAGCAGTCCCAGGGGTTCGAGAACCATGGTAGCCATTACCGAGAGGGGCAGCTCAGGATGGACTGGAGTAGGAGTGTGGGACTGAAGTGTAGATGACAGGACAGAGCTGGAATAGAGGAGACAGGAGTGGAGTAAGACTGTAGACTGGAATGTGGAGGGATGATTGGAGCAGGAACACAGAAGACAGGATTGGAACAGGAACACCGGAGGCAGGACTGGAGGACGGAAGGACTGGAATCGGATGGAACAGGAACACCAGAGGCAGGACAGGAGTCGGACGGAAGGACTGGAGCAGGAAGGAACAGGAACACCGGAGGCAGGACTGGAGTAGGACGGAAGGACTGGAGCAGGATGGAACAGGAACACCGGAGGCAGGACTGGAGTAGGACGGAAGGACTGGAGCAGGATGGAACAGGAACACCGGAGGCAGAGCTGGAGTAGGACGGAAGGACTGGAGCAGGACTGCGGAGTACAGCAGGGGACACGGATAGCAGGACTGCGAGGCTGCTGCAGGGAGCACACGAGAACGGGACTGTGAGACTGCAGAGAGCACATGAAGAAGCGAGGCCCAGTGTGCTACGAAACACAACGATCAGGCGCCTCCCTCAGGGGGAAGCGGCCTGATATGCCCCTGTCTGGTCTGCCATTGGTCAGGGGGTGCTTCCGGTCAGGGCATAGCTGGAGCACAAGAAGCAGGAGGGAGGCGCGGCCGCGGCCTATGGCGCATGCGCATTGCATGCAAAGACGCCATCGGCCGCGTGCCTGTCAGAGGTGACCGCCATGGCTGTCGGGCGGCGAGGGGCTGCGGATTGGGAGCGATGGTCGGGTGAGTATGCAGAGACGGCGTGGAAGCGGAGGCCGGGTGAGTATGTCGGAACGGCGTGACAATATTTAACCTCTCTCTCTTCTGGTATCTTTCCCTCCTCATCTAAGCATGCCATCATACATCCACTACTTAAAAAACCATCCCTCGACCAAAACTGTGCCGCTAACTATAGACCTGTCTCTAATCTTCCCTTCATCTCTAAACTCCTGGAACGTCTGGTCCACTCCCGTCTTATCCGATATCTCTCTGATAACTCTCTTCTCGACCCTCTCCAAACCGGTTTCCGCTCTCTACACTCTACTGAAACTGCCCTCACTAAAGTCTCTAATGATCTACTAACAGCTAAATCTAATGGTCACTACTCCATGCTAATTCTCTTGGATCTCTCTGCAGCATTCGACACTGTGGATCATCAGCTCCTCCTCACTATGCTCCGTTCCATTGGCCTCAAGGACACCGTTCTCTCCTGGTTCTCCTCCTATCTCTCTGACCGCTCCTTGACTGTATCTTTTGCTGGTTCCTCGTCCTCTGATCTTCCCCTTACTATTAGGGTTCCTCAAGGATCAGTTCTAGGCCCCCTCCTCTTCTCCTTGTACACTGCCCGTATTGGTCAAACAATCAGTAGATTTGGTTTCCAGTACCATCTCTATGCTGATGTCACCCAATTATACGCTTCTTCTCCTGACATCACGCCAGCCTTTCTAGAAAACACCAGTGATTGTCTAAACGCTGTGTCTAACATCATGTCCTCACTATATCTGAAACTGAACCTGTCAAAGACTGGACTCCTTGTGTTTCCTCCCGCTACTAATGTACCTATACCAGACATTGCCATTTCCGTGTGAGGTTCCACTATTACTCCCCAGCAACAGGCCCGCTGTCTTGGGGTCATACTTGATTCCGAGCTTTCCTTTTCCCCCCACATTCGATCACTGGCTCGCTCTTGTTATCTGCACCTCAAAAACATTTCTAGAATTCGACCTTTTCTTACTTTTGACTCCGCAAAAACTCTTACTGTTTCTCTTATTCATTCTCGTCTTGACTATTGTAACTCTCTTCTAATCGGTCTCCCTCTTACCAAACTCTCCCCTCTCCAATCTATCTTGAATGCTGCAGCCAGGATCATATTCCTCACCAATCGTTACACCGATGCCTCTACCTTGTGCCAGTCATTACACTGGCTAACCATCCACTCCAGAATTCAGTATAAATTTATTACCCTCACCCACAAAGCCCTCCATGGCTCAGCACCACCCTACATCTCCTCCCTTGTTTCAGTATACCACCCTACCCGCGTCCTCCGTTCTGCTGATGACCTGAGGTTAGCATCCTCAATAATCATAACCTCTCACTCCCGTCTCCAAGACTATACACGTGCTGCGCCAATTCTTTGGAATGCACTTCCCAGGCCAATACGGTTAGTCCCCAATCCCCACAATTTTAAGCGTGCCCTGAAAACGCATTTATTCAGACTGGCCTACCGCCTCAACACATTAACCTAATCTATCCCTGTGTGGCACAGCCAAAAGTTTTACCATAACCAGGTTCCCCGCATCATGTTCCTGTGGCGCCCCTGAGGGTTCAGTCGCCACAGAGGTACTGCACCTCCTCCTGAGGTGTGGTATCCCACCATCCAGGTAAGGTGGAGACACCTGACCACCGTCCAACACCTGCATCCCACACAACATAGTAGTGTAGCAAAGCACCCTTTGGTGGCTCCCTGCTTGGAACACGAAGAAAGCTGGGAGGTGGGTGGAGTTTAGTTTGCACTCAAAAGAGCGGGAAGAGTTTAGTATTTAGTCAGTCATTCAGTCAGTCAATCAGAGAGGCAGACTGTGACAGGAGTGAGAGAGAGAAGATCCCCAGAGAGGGATGGATGAAGGAAGTGCTGCAGCCGACCTCAGTGATCTGGGTCCGCTGGCACAGGGAAGAGACATTAGAACGAAAGCCTGATTCTCCATATGAAAGAAAGGATTGTACGGAACGTAAGGCGAAAAGGAGGACTAAGGACTAGGGTTAGAGGAGAACCCTTCCCCAGTTCACAGCGCAAGGTCGGGGTCCGGTCCCCGAGGTTGTATGGATACTAATGGTCCTGCAGCAGACACCGGAGGAATAGAAGTAGTCACCACTTTATTCCCACACAAGACTTGGGGGCACAACAGCAACGATAGTGAGCCGGGACTTAGCAGCAAGGAGTCCCCGAAGCAGGATACAGCTGTCTGCCGTACAAGTAGGGTTCATAAGAACATCGGACAGAAGGAACCCCAGTGTAACTCAGTGCTGGAGTACTTCATTTTAAAGACGCTATAAGAGGAGACGTTCAGAAAAGGCACACATGTTGGCGGAGTGTTGGAAGGGAGTACTTCATCTTGCCTGGAGGTTGACTGAGCTCCTGACCCGGAGGACACGGCACGGATGCGGGCACCTGTACCACAACAGACTGTGAGTAAAGCTTTGGAACTACATGCCCTGGTGTCCTCCACTTATTCCTGCGTCAACCTACTTAGCACTACTACATCCCCTGCGCCTGACACTACCTCATCTACGTGTCACTTCACCTACACTGCCCTGGGACTACAGCCCTGCGTGTGGAGGGCTATAACATCACTGCTGCACCCCACCATCGGTCCCAGAGGATCTGCCTGCAGCGTCGGCTTAACATCTTCATTGCCGAACACCACAGGTGGCATCACGAATCACTTATTATTATTATTATTATTATTATAGCGCCATTTATTCCATGGCGCTTTACATGTGAGGAGGGGTATACATAATAAAAACAAGTACAGTAATATTAAACAATACAAGTCACGACTGGTACAGGAGGAGAGAGGACCCTGCCCGCGAGGGCTCACAATCTACAACGGGATGGGTTAGGATACAGTAGGCGAGGGTAGAGCTGGTCGTGCAGCGGTTTGGTGGATCGGTGGTTACTGCAGGTTGTAGGCTTGTCGGAAGAGGTCGGTCTTCAGGTTCTTTTTGAAGGTTTCCATGGTAGGCGAGAATCTGATATGTTGTGGTAGAGAGTTCCAGAGTAGAGGGGATGCGCGGGAGAAATCTTGTATGCGAATGTGGGAAGAGGAGATAAGAGGGGAGTACAGAAGGAGATCTTGTGAGGATCGGAGGTTTCGTGCAGGTAAGTACCGGGAGACGAGGTCACAGATGTACGGAGGACTCAGGTTGTGGATGGCTTTGTATGTCATGGTTAGGGTTTTGAACTGGAGTCTTTGGGTAATGGGGAGCCAGTGCAGGGATTGACAGAGGGGAGAGGCCGGGGAATAGCGGGGGGACAGGTGGATTAGTCGGGCAGCAGAGTTAAGAATAGATTGGAGGGGTGCGAGAGTGTTAGAGGGGAGGCCACAGAGCAGGAGGTTGCAGTAGTCAAGGCGGGAGATGATGAGGGCATGGACTAGGATTTTTGCAGATTCTTTTGCAGATAAACTTTCATCACCATAAGCACACTGCAACAACTCCTTTTACAATGGAGCCCCAGGGCCACGGACCGGGTCGCCGCTGCCATGGCAACTCCCGTTGAGAAGATCAACTGGCCCGGTACCGAGTATCCCACTGCCCTGGCGTCTGAGGGCGCTCCATTCCCACATGCTTTATGCATCCATTAGCCCTCTGTGTCTGTACTGTTACACACTTAACATTATGGCTGGTCCATACAATCAGGGTAACTGTTACCACCCACCTTTCGTGTCTCCCTTTTTTTCCCCATAGACTGTAAGCTTGCGAGCAGGGCCCTCACTCCTCTTGGTATCTGTTATGATCTATGTGATTATTGTTATGCTGTAATGTCTATTGTCTGTACAAGTCCCCTCTGAAATGTAAAGTGCTGCGGAATATGTCGGCGCTATAGAAATAAAATGTATTATTATTATATTATCTGTTGTCTATTCCATTTGCACAACAGCATGTGAATTTGATTGTCAATCAGTGTTGCTTCCTAAGTGGACAGTTTGATTTCATAGAAGTTTGATTTACTTGGAGTTTTTTGAACAGTGTATTAAGTTTGATGTGGAGGCATGGAAAACAGCAATTTTATTAGATAAAAAAAAAAAACCTGAAGTTTTCCTGTGATATAAATAATGATAATAATGAAAAAAAATAAAATAAAAAAAATTGGGCTGAATGTCATGTACAATATATGCCATCATGTGCATGATTGAAACTGAAAAACGCGTATTTCAGCTCAACGAATAGAACAATGGCCTTTGCTCACATTGGCGGCTTCCTGCTGCCCTTATTGTTGGGAGCGCGGTTGGTAACTGAACATAATCTCTCATATAAAATGTTCTATAATACCAGGTAATATAATAATGGTATAAATATAGGAAACATTTCTATTTCTCTTGACTATGGCAACTTAATTTACATATGGGAACCCATGAAAGTGCCATAATTTGCAGGATGGAAACGTGAGTCAGGTGAACTCTTCTGTATCATCTGCCTCTAGGTGTGTTTAGCGCAGTGGGATACTTTGCTTATATGTTAGAATATAGATAAAATCTACAAAAAAACTAATAATATTTATCTAAATACAGAGAACAACAATTAAAAAAAATGGAAGAATTGATTTTTTGAATGGTCACTGAAAAATGGAACTGAAAGAGATAAGAAAGTCATATGTACACCAAAATGGTAATGATAAAAACTACCGCTTATATAATAATAAGACCTATACTAAAGTCATAAGATGTATCAACCCATGTGATATCAGACATGGAAGTGCCCAAGTAATAGCATTGTCCATTAGGACCATGTAACAGTATCACCGTGATGTCCAAAAATAACAATGGGAAAAGTATCCAATTTCTTCACCTGTACCAAAGGTAGAGGAAAGGTGAGTAATATGTGTATGACACTCGGGCTCACCTGGATGCAACAATGGAGAAAAGCAAACACTGTATTCTGCATGTCCATTATGTGGCTGACCTGATCACTACTCATAACTAGGATACAAGATAAGAATTGGAGAGGATGAAAACTCATCAACCGGCTCTTACACAACCCGACAGATGTCCATGGATGAAATCCTTTCTCCCCACAATCTGATGACTATCCTGGCGTATTTATTAACAGCAAAGCCGTCTGTGAAAGCTTTGGTCATGTTCTCCTAAGAGTATGGAAGCCAGTGCACGACTGCAACGTTATCTTATGGGAGACATGTGGTAGGCAAACTTACAGTAATAAAAAAAAACTGAGCATGGAACACATATAACAATATTAAGTATACCTGTGAATCCAGGTCTGGTGTGGGATAAGACACATACCAGAAAGCAGCATGATGATGAGCATTATTCAGCAGTATTAAACAGTGTAGCAGTGAATCCAGTTCTAGGGTGAGATAAACACTTACTAGAAAGCAGGAGCATGGATGACACTAATGAGCAGTACTGATCAGTGTAGCAGTGAATCTAGCACTGAGGTCAGATAAAACACTTACTGGAAAGCAGCAGAACCATCTTGTTGTGTCTCTCTACCCACTCTTCTTCAAATACTTAAATTATCTCTGTTTCTTTTGTCCTGTACAGGGCAGGTTTTAGTAGTATTTCAGAGTGAATAATGAGTTCAGGAGGTAGAGTAGAAGAAAAAGTGGATCTTAAGTGGATAAACAAGCATATGTCTGAGCTAATAAATATTACATGTTTATTTATACTCCCTTGTCATATTGATCTATGCAAGAAAGCAGCAGCATGGACAACATTATACAGCATTACTGGGCAGTGTGGTTTGAGTCCAGCTCCTTCCCGCTTTATAGGTAGATGTAGGTAGGTAGATGTAATCTAATCCCTTCGTGAATTGGAAGTCCCTCTTGCCTTGCGCAGAATTGCTTCTAGCAGTTTTTATTCCTTCACTAACGAACATTGCTGAATCCATCTTCCATCACTTCTGATTATTACACCGAGTCCAATGTTTATAATTATTGATAAGTTGCAAATGTCTTCTCGTCCTAGACTCAGGGTCTCTAGGGAGTTTATATAATCTATTCTGAGTGAGTAGGCAAGAATGGTGGCAGCCAGGGTGCTCATTACAGTTCCCAAAAGGATTGACATTAGAATTTCCTAAACCTGCCAAGAGACGCACACATATCAATACTGCAATTACCAAAATTGAGACCAAATTGAGCGACCAAAGCGACAACTGCAGCACCCATTGTCGGGTGAGGTTTGCACAGGGTGCAAGAATTGCTGCAGAAAACTTGGGGCAAGAAAGAATGCTCACTCCCCTTATGTGCCAAAGGAGCCTGCGTAATATGGAGAGTCTGTGTCGAAGGCCGTCAATAGACAACGCGGCCAGGAATTTAGGACCATTCCATTATGTGCTCCCTATCATGGACCTGTACAATACAAAGGGGCACCCAGCCATTTGGTTTGGGAAAACAAGGAATAGAAGTGTAATATTACCCTTGTATCAATGGCAGGTTGTGCTAAATAATACAGTGCTTAAAAGTGGTACCACGGTGCTCACATAATACCGCCATATACTCCCTATATAATAGAGCCAAATATAAGTAACTTCTAGTTAGCATCCTCTGTCCCCATATTACAAAGTAGCGGGACACCTCGTTAACTTCTGGGTGTCGCCTCACGTGGCTGTTGTAGTGGCCCCATATTGGTTATCACCCAGTTTGCCCAGTAAGCACCATTTTACCAATTTGATAACTTGTTAGATATATTTCATGGAAATTTTTCAAGTTTGAGAGAAAGACTTGCCACATCACACGCAATGGTTGAAACAATACCGAACTACTACCTACAGATAACTGTCACAGGCAGCCACAGAATAAAGGAACTGTTCCCAGCTATGATTGCGCTAAGACCCGATTGTTGTTTGGTAATTGACACGTAACCTTTCCTGCAAGATCCAGATCCGAGCGCGCGGCATTCAGCGTGCATACGTGACTTGGTGTAATACTGCCACTCACAGCTGGGTCTATACATTGATGCTCAGCACGCTTACAGGTTATTAACACGGCAGGAGCCGGGCACGGCCCCGCCAATCTCACATTGTTTTCTGCCTTTCTAGTTAAACTATAGTCCCTGAAGTGTGTGTACACAGCCATGTAAGCGGCAATGTGCGGATGTATCCAGGCGGAGAGAACGCCGGCACCCTTTAACTGCCCGAGGAGTCTGCGAGAATATGGATGGATGTAAAGACGACAGTAGAAAAATGCAGCCCCAAATGTATCACCATTTCAATATGCCTTCCATATTACGGGCCGAGATCTTTGAGTGAGTCTAAAGGGGCATCCCCGCCATTAGGTCTGTAAAAAAGTAACAGAAGGGCAATGCTATATAGCATCTAAGTGATGCAATGTTACAAAATGGTACCACACTGTGCTCCTATAATGCCATCATATGCTTCCTATAGAATAGTACCAAATATACATCAATAATACTGCCATACAGTAACAGGCCTACTTCATGACCCTCGTATCTTCCCCATCTTACAACCCCAAACAGTTATTCAAAACTTTTAACTCCCTCCTCCGCCCAGCACTGTCCCCTCCAACCTCCCTCATCTCTGCCGAGGACTTTGCCACACACTTCAAAAACAAGATTGACCAAACAAGGCAAGTCTTCATCGCTCAACCACCACAACCCCTTTGTATACCAGACCGATGCCCAAACCCCATAACCTCACTCTCCAACATCACTGAAGGGGAGCTTAATCGCCTCTTCTCCAAATCGCACCTCACAACCTGTTCACTTGACCCCATCCCATCCCACCTCCTCCCCAACCTCACCACCACACTTATCCCATCCCTAACCTACATCTTCAACCTATCACTAACGTCCGGTACCTTCCCTTCTGCTTTTAAACATGCCACAATCACGTCTATCCTTAAAAAGCCAACCCTCGACCCAACCGCTATGTCCAGCTATCGCCCAATATCGCTGCTCCCATTCGCTTCCAAACTCCTGGAGCAGCACGTCCACGCTGAACTTTCCACCCACCTATCAGCTAACTTGCTCTTTTACAATCTACAATGTGGTTTCCGCCCCCATCACTCCACTGAGACAGCCCTGACCAAAATTACTAACGACCTACTTACAGCCAAATCAAATGGACAATACTCTATACTCCTGCTTCTAGACCTGTCCGCTGCATTCGACACAGTTGACCACTGCCTCCTACTACAGATCCTCTCCTCCTTCTACATCAAAGGCCTTGCACTATCCTGAATCTCCTCATACCTTTCCAACCGCACATTCGGCGTCTCCCACTCCCACACTACCTCCTCATCCCACCCTCTCTCTGTTGGAGTCCCCCAAGGCTCTGTTTTAGGACCCCTACTCTTCTCAATCTATACACTTGGTCTGGGGCAACTCATAAAGTCCCATGGATTCCACTACCACCTTTATGCTGATGACACTCAGATCTACCTCTCTGGCCCAGACGTCACCTCTCTGCTCTCCATAATCCCAGAGTGTCTATCAGCCATATCCTCCTTCTTCTCCTCTCGCTTCCTCAAGCTCAATGTGGACAAATCTGAACTCATCATCTTTCCTCCATCTCTCAGATCTTCCTTACCCGACCTAGCTATAACAATTAATGACATCACACTTTCCCCAGTACCGGAAGTCCGCTGCCTTGGAGTAACCTTTGACTCTGCCCTGTCCTTCAAACCGCACATCCAAGCTCTTTCTACCTCCTGCCGCCTCCAGCTCAAAAATATTTCCAGAATCCGTCCTTTCCTCAACCCTCAATCTACTAAAATGCTTGTGCATGCCCTCATCATCTCCCTCCTCGACTACTGCAACATCCTTTTGTGTGGTCTCCCTGCTAACATCCTCGCACCTGTCCAATCCATCCAACAACTCTGCCACCCGACTAATTCATCTCTCTCCTCGCTACTCCTCCGCTTCTCCCCTCTGCAAATCTCTTCACTGGCTCCCATTCCCTCAGCGTATCCAGTTCAAATTACTAATTCTGACCTACAAGGCCATCTATAACCTGTCTCCCCCTTATGTCTCTGAACTAATCTCCCGATACCTTCCCTCACGTAATCTCCAGTCCTCCCAAGACCTCCTTTTTTCCTCCACACTTATTCGCTCCTCACCCAACCGCCTCCAAGACTTCTCCCGAATTGCCCCTATCCTCTGGAATTCTTTGCCCCAACTAGTCCGACTATCAACCACATTTGGATCCTTCAGACGGAACCTGAAAACCCATCTCTTCAGGAAAGCCTACAGCCTGCAATGACCCCGCTACCTCCTTCTCTCTCACCACTACCGGTGATATCACCTCAACCAACACCGGAGCTGCTGCAACCCACCAACCTACTGTCTGCTTCCCCACCATCCTGTAGCATGTAAGCCCGAAAGGGCAGGGTCCTCTCTCCCCTCTGTATCAGTCTGTGATTGTTAGTTTACTGTAAGTGATATCTGTAATTTGTATGTAACCCGTTCTCATGTGCAGCACCATGGAACCAATGGTGCTATATAAATAAATAATAATAATAATAATAATAATAATAATACAGTAAACATTTTAAACTGTCCATCTAACAGCATCATATAGGAGGAAATGCCAGTGTCACACAGTAAATGTGTAAAACAGTCCACTGTAGTGTTAAAATAATAATACTGCCATATACTCTCTATATAATAGTGCCATATACTCTCTTTATAATAGCTCCATATATATGTAAATAATAGTGCCATATAGGAGTAAATACCAGCGTCATGCAGTAACCATGATGTAAAACAGTCCACTATAGTGCTCCAATAATACCACCATATACTCCCTATATAATAGTGCCATATATAAAAAATAACAGCGCTATATAGTAAACGTGGTAAACAGTCCACTGTAGTGTTGTAATAATACTGCAATTTACTCTCTATATAATAGTGCCAAATCTATGTAAATAACAGTGCACTGTAGTTCTATAATAATACTGCAATACAATTCCTAGGTAATAGCGAGCGGGACAGGATGGTCCAGCATAGGGGGTTTATAGCCCTTTCTCTTATTGCACTCAGGGCTTTTAGGAAAGCAGGACAGCCCATGTCTGAGGGTTTCTTGCAGCGACATTGATTGTTGAGGCGTACACGGATGCAGCAGGGGCGCCATACTGCACCTCCGCGCCGATCAGGGATGGAGCACAATCATCAGCCTTAACCCTTCCATGTATGTGACCCATCCGGCTGGAGCAGCAGACCACCACGTCCAGAGCTGCCGCAGTTGTATAGCCCCTGGGTGTACGAATAGTTCCTGGCCTGGAGGATGGGAATTCATGTCATATTCATCAGATGTAGATTATTTAATAACGACACAAAAATCACATTGGAATAAAATCAGCCTGAGACAATCCTATTAGATAACTGGAGACTGAACGAGCATCAATCTCCGAGGCGGAACAGTATCTGAATCATGGGGAGAAACATTGTACGCTGGAAATAAGCAGAGGGAAAAAGGGCAGATAGATAATGGATAGAAGATAGATAGATAATAGATAGGTAGATAGATAGATAGATAATGGATAGAAGATAGATAGATAGATAGATAGATAGATAATGGATAGAAGATAGATAGATAGATAGATAGATAGATAGATAGATAGATAGATATTAGATAGATAGATAATAGATAGGTAGATAGATATATAATAACTAGAAGATAGATGATAGATAGATAGATAATGGATAGAAGATAGATAGATAGATAGATAGATAGATAGATATTAGATAGATAGATAGATAGATAGATAGATAGATAGATAATGGATAGAAGATAGATAGATAGATATTAGATAGATAGATAGATAGATAGATAATAGATAGAAGATAGATAGATAGATGATAGATAGATAGATAGATAGATAGATAATGGATAGAAGATAGATAGATAGATAGATAATGGATAGAAGATAGATAGATAGATATTAGATAGATAGATAATAGATAGGTAGACAGATAGATGATAGATAGATAGATAGATAATAGCTAGAAGATAGATAGATAGATAGAAGATGGATAGATATTAGATAGATGATAGATAGATAGATAGATAGATAATAGCTAGAAGATAGATAGATAGATAATAGAAAGATAGATAGATAGATAGATAATAGATGATAAATAAATGGATAGATAGATAATAGATAGGTAGATAGATATATAATAGCTAGAAGATAGATAGAAGATAGATAGATAAATAGATAATAGATAGATAGATAGATAGATAGATAGATAGATAGATAGATAGATAGATAGATAGATAGACAGATAGGTAATAGATAGATAGATAATAGATGATAAATGGATATATAGATAATAGATGGATCACTATGACCAGTCGATAGTTACTGTAGATAATAGATCATTACGATCTTAGCGCAGATACTGGTGATAATTTCTCCTCTCTAGAGGCCATCGATCACCGTCAGCTGGGTCGTACCTGTATTACCTGTATGTGTCCGTCGTGGCATGCTGGGAGTTGTAGTTCAGTGGCAGCTGGAGGCAGTTGTTGCAGGCCTGACAGTCCCCATCCCGGTACTTGATTCCCTGTCACAGTTTTGCCGCCTTTCCCTTCACTTTGCGACACATTACTGAGTTGTGGTAAAACCAGCTCTGCTACATCTCCAGCCAGTCGTCCGCTCAGCAGTAGAGCGATAATCCTGACATGTAGGGATACCGGTACGGCGGACGGTGGCTCACCTGTAGGACAGCTGCTTCTTCATGTAGAGCGGCAGCAGGGCGTCTGCGTGTCCCAGGGGGGCCTCGTTACACGGTGCCACGGTGCCAGCTCGCAGCTCTTCTTCCTCATCCATGCCTTGCAGGCTGCCGGGTCCCCGTCCATCCTCTGGCCGCCCTTGGTCATGCCCTCCCTCCGCCATGCTGGGGCTCACCTGCAGCCGGGTAAGGATGGGGGAAATGTGATGGACGGAGAGAAGGCGGATGAAGTGAGACAGCGGAGAAGGGGAAACTCGGATCCGCTGACAACAATGAGAAAGAATGAAAAGATACAATGTGTCTGGGAGGAAGGAGAAGTGTAGAGCAGAGAGGAGAGAAGGAAGGATGGAGCCGAGGGGCAGGAGAAGGACAGAGGGAAAGAGGGAAAGAGAGGAGAGAAGGAAGGATGGAGCCGAGGGGCAGGAGAAGGAAAGAGGGAAAGAGGGAAAGAGAGGAGAGAAGGAAGGATGGAGCCGAGGGGCAGGAGAAGGACAGAGGGAAAGAGGGAAAGAGAGGAGAGAAGGAAGGATGGAGCCGAGGGGCAGGAGAAGGAAAGAGGGAAAGAGGGAAAGAGAGGAGAGAAGGAAGGATGGAGCCGAGGGGCAGGAGAAGGACAGAGGGAAAGAGGGAAAGAGAGGAGAGAAGGAAGGATGGAGCCGAGGGGCAGGAGAAGGAAAGAGGGAAAGAGGGAAAGAGAGGAGAGAAGGAAGGATGGAGCCGAGGGGCAGGAGAAGGAAAGAGGGAAAGAGGGAAAGAGAGGAGAGAAGGAAGGATGGAGCCGAGGGGCAGGAGAAGGAAAGAGGGAAAGAGGGAAAGAGAGGAGAGAAGGAAGGATGGAGCCGAGGGGCAGGAGAAGGAAAGAGGGAAAGAGGGAAAGAGAGGAGAGAAGGAAGGATGGAGCCGAGGGGCAGGAGAAGGAAAGAGGGAAAGAGGGAAAGAGAGGAGAGAAGGAAGGATGGAGCCGAGGGGCAGGAGAAGGAAAGAGGGAAAGAGGGAAAGAGAGGAGAGAAGGAAGGATGGAGCTGAGGGGCAGGAGAAGGAAAGAGGGAAATAGAGGAGTGCGCTGGGGGCGACGCAGGAGCAGAGCGAAGAGGCGAAAGTCAGGACGAAGTTCAGGGCTGGCGGAGAGAGACGTCTGGCCCCGGAGAGCGCCAGGGCGGTGAGAGGCGATGATGTGACCGTCAGCCGGTGCCCTGTGGAGGAAGGAGGAGACCAGCTAATAGAACCACGCTCATCGTGTCACCGTAGAGACCGTCATTAACCCTGCGCTGCCAGACCAGGGACATGGGAGGAGGTGGGGACATGTCTGGGGGGGGGCTATAGAACATTGCACTGGGAGAATTGCATGCTCTTACATATCATCCATCATCATCATCACTCCTGAAGACTTTTTTTTTGGCTCTAATTTTTTTCCCCGCAGCTCCTGACATTTCTGTTACACGGAGAGTGATGGATGATGTCTAAAAGCAGCGTTCATCACCCATAGGCTTCCATGTTAAGCAAAACACCTATACCGCACATTATATGTTGTTGTTTTTTTCAATGAGTCCTTAAAATAATGACAATAAAGTCACCTTTGTGGTGAGACAGAGGCTAAATACCACTGATGGCTTCTTCCGCCCCCGCGGTCTGGTCTACACGTGCAGCGGCCATCCTTCCACACACATCCTTCCACGCACGTCCTTCCACACACACCGTTCCACACACATCCTTCCATGCTCAGTCGTGATCATCTTGGCCTCTGCAGAGCGCAGCAGCTGGTAACAAACTCATCCTAACTGCTGCGCTCTGCATGGCCAATGGAGGCACTGACTGAGGTTTGGGCCCTGACATTTTGACTGACCTGGATCCCCCACAACTTCCAGAAGAGATTTCCACTTTGCTGGACTCCTTCAAAACCTCCACTTGTGTTTATGTACAGCAAAGCAGCAAAGGAAGAGAGGGGGCGTGTCCCAGACCTCATCAGACAGCAGCCTGAACCAATGACAAGACAGGGGGCGTGTCCCAGACCTCATCAGACAGCAGCCTGAACCAATGACAAGACAGGGGGCGTGTCCCAGACCACCTCAGGCAGCAGCCTGAACCAATGACAAGACAGGGGGCGTGTCCCAGACCTCATCAGACAGCAGCCTGAACCAATGACAAGACAGGGGGCGTGTCCCAGGCCACCTCAGACAGCAGCCTGAACCAATGACAAGACAGGGGGCGTGTCCCAGACCACCTCAGGCAGCAGCCTGAACCAATGACAAGACAGGGGGCGTGTCCCAGACCTCATCAGACAGCAGCCTGAACCAATGACAAGACAGGGGGCGTGTCCCAGGCCACCTCAGACAGCAGCCTGAACCAATGACAAGACAGGGGGCGTGTCCCAGGCCACCTCAGACAGCAGCCTGAACCAATGACTAGAGAGGGGGCGTGTCCCAGATCACCTCAGACAGCAGCATGAACCAATGACAAGGGATGGGGCGTGTCCCAGACCACCGCAGACAGCAGCCTGAACCAATGACAAGACAGGGGGCGTGTCCCAGACCACCTCAGACAGCAGCCTGAACCAATGACAAGACAGGGGGCGTGTCCCAGACCACCTCAGACAGCAGCCTGAACCAATGACAAGACAGGGGGCGTGTCCCAGACCACCTCAGACAGCAGCATGAACCAATGACAAGAGATGGGGCGTGTCCCAGACCACCGCAGACAGCAGCCTGAACCAATGACAAGAGAGGTGGTGTGTCCCAGACCACCTCAGACAGCAGCCTGAACCAATGACAAGACAGGGGGCGTGTCCCAGACCACCTCAGACTCCCTACAGACACTGGAGATAAACTGTAGTCACAGATCACAGCTCTGCAATAATGAACAACAACGAGCTAATATAAAGCAGCAAAGCTGGACATGGTATCAGTTTAGCTCATTGAGTGGATCTAAAAGAGAGGAGAAAAATAAAGAGAAAAAAAAACATACATGTAAAGAGTATGTCATTAAGTATGGCTCTAGGAAAGGCCTTTGGCTTGATCACTTGGTCGTACTGACAACTCACATCAGCCCACCAAGACTCTATCATGGGCGCTAATGGGTACAATGGCAGCCAGGGCACTGCCCCAGTCACTGCCATCTCGGTGCCCCTGTGAAGCTCAGCTCACCGGCTCAGCTTCACAGGAGACTAACATTGTTCCTATATACTGCAATACTATGATATTACAGCACACATTATAAGCCATCGGGCAATCGCAGGTGCAGGTACCATGGCTGCAATATTCGGAGGATGGGACAGGTTTTGTTCCCTGTGGAGTTGGGGGCCTGAAGAATACTCTTTCTAAATTTTCCTTCTTGCTACTTAGTCCTTTCTTCTCTACTTTTTTTTCTTCTTTTAACTCTCTTCTATATTCAGATTTTTCTGTAGACCCTGTTTGCCCTAATGTGTGTCAGAGCGGGGCGCAGGGGGTTGCTCCTATTATGTAAGCCACTTTTGAGTTGTTGCTCTTTGCTTTATCAGACTTTATACTTAAAGCCTCATATTCTATTCTACATAAGGTCTCATTTCAGGGTCTTGGACGTCTCTTCTTTCTGTTCATCTGATGCAAAGGTTTTCTCCGCTCATTGTCACTAATTTGTCACTGTTTATTACACCCTGAGGTCTTCTGTCCTCATTTTCATTTGCTTTTCTACTTCTCATTACATAATGGGTCAATAAACAGTTTGAAACATAAAAGCTCAGAAAAAGCTTCTCTTATCTAACGATCGTGTATCTATGGATCTGTATATCTTATGTACACATCATTACCTAGCTGGATAATATCTCTACTCTATCCTATCTAGTTAGCGCTATATCCTGTATTTATTTCTCTCATCTACGTATTTTATGTATTTATCATTATCTATCTTATATCTATTCATGTTTATATCCTATGTCAATCCTTTTATTTACAGCTATATCTATTTATATCATATATATTATCAATATATTATCTATTATCTATCTATTATTTATCCATCATCTATCGTTCTATTATCTCTCTATCTATTAATCTATCACCTATCTCTCTATTATCTATCTATTACCTATCAATGTATCTCTCTATTATCTATCTACAATATTATCTATCTATTATCTATCTATCTATTATCTATCTATTATCTATCTATCTATTATCTATCTATTATCTATCTATCTATTATCTATCTATAAGTTTCATCAGCAGACACAGGAGCGTTTTGTGCTTATTTGCCCCCCACCTTCTTTCTGTGATTTACGGGAAGCACAGGGGGCTCATTAGTTTGTCCTGACGCTATGCGGTCCTGGGTTTAAATCCCACCAAGTACAACATGTGCAAGGAGTTTATATGTTCTCCCCGTGTTTGTGTGCGTTTCCTTCAGTTTCCTCCCACATTCCAAAGACTGACAAAGAATATACAGGTGTTTCTCACAAAATTACAATATCATCAAAAAGTGAATTTATTTCAGTTCTTTAATACCAAAAGTGAATCTCCTCTATTCTATAGAGTCATTACACACAGAGTGATCTATTTCACGTGTTTATGTTGATGATTATGGCTTACAGCCAATGAAAACCCAAAAGACATTATCTCAATAAATTAGAATAATTAACAATGAACACCTGTACAGGCTCCTAAGTGTTCATAAAGGTCCCTTAGTCTGTTTCAGTAGCTCCACAATCATGGAGAAGACTGCTGACCTGACAGATGTCCAGAAGGCAGTCACTGACACACTCCACAATCATGGGGAAGACTGCTGACCTGACAGATGTCCAGAAGGCAGTCACTGACACACTCCACATGGAGGGGAAGCCACAAAAGGTCATTGGTAAAGAAGCCGGCTGTTCACAGAGTGCTGTATCCAAGAATATTGATGGAAAGTGGAGTGGAAGGAAAAAGTGTGGTAGAAAAAGGTGCACAAGCAACCGGGATAACCGCAGCCTGGGAAGGATTGTTAAGAAAAGACCATTCAGTAATGTGGGGGAGATTCACACGGAGTGGACTGCTGCTGGAGTCATTGCTTCACACCACACACAGACGTCTCCAGGACATGGGCTACAAGTGTCACATTCCTTGTGTCAGCCACTCATGACCAATAGACATCGCCAGAAGCGTCTTACCGGGGCCAAGGAGAAGAAGAACCGGACTGTTGTCAGTGGTCCGAGGTTTTGTTTTCAGATGAAAGTAAATTTTACATTTCATTTGGAAATCGTGGACCCAGAGTCTGGAGGAAGAGTGGAGATGCCACAATCCTAGCTGCTGGAGGTCTAGTGTGACGTCTCCACCATCAGTGAAGGTTTGGGGAGCCATGTCATCTGCTGGTGCAGGTCCACTGTGTTTTATCAAGACCAAAGTCAGCGCAGCCGTCTACCAGGACATGTTAGAGCTCTTCATGCTTCCCTCTGCCGACAAACTTTTTGGAGATGGAAATGTCATTCTCCAGCAGGACTTGGCCCCTGTCCACATGGCCAAAAGTACCAATACCTGGTATACAAACAACAGTATCACTGGGCTTGATTGGCAGCAAACTCGCCTGACCTTAACCCCATAGAGAATCTATGGAGTATTGTCAAGAGGTAGGTGAGAGACACCAGACCCAACAATGCAGACGAGCTGAAGGCTGCTATCAAAGCATCCTGGGCTTCCATAACCCCTCAGCAGTGCCACAGGCTGATCGCCTCCATGCCACGCCGCATTGATGCAGTAATTGATGCAGAAGGAGCCCGACCAAGTATTGAGTGCATTTACTGATCAGACATTTCAGTAGGACATTTCGGACTTTACAATCATTTTTCAAGCTGGTGTTATAAAGTATTCTAATTTCCTGAGATAATGACGTTTGGATTTTCATTGGCTGTAAGCCATAATCATCAACATTACCAGAAATAAAGACGTGAAATAGATCACTCTGTGTGTATTGACTCTATAGAATATAGGAGAGTCACTTTTTGTATTGAATAACTGAAATAAATTATCTTCTTGATGATATTCTTATTTTGTGAGATGCACCTGTAGATTGTGAGCCCCAATGGGGACGGTGATGATGATGTCTGTAAAGCGCTGTAGTATATGAAGGCGCTGTATAAGCAAAGCATAATGATTAATAATAATAGTTGGGTTTTCTCGCACACATCTAACACAGACTGATAGACCATTGATATATAAATGATGATAATAAATACATCGACACTTTACGGCTGGACCTGCAGTAACTCTCGGTCGCCACAAGGTGGTGACAATATGTGAAATAAATGTGGGAAGAATATGGGGACCCCCCCCAGAGGAAGTAAACACACGTTTGGGGTTCACCCCATCTCCCCCCATCAGGTGCAGGTATGCAGTAGGAATTTTTGCTATGATCCTTCTGACAATGGTGAAGATTAGAGCGGCCGGCGCCCACAGGGGGCTGAGTGCAGCTGAGAGACACATGGGGAGAGATTTATTAAAAATGGATCAACTAGTGCATTAAGTGTTTTTCAAGAGCTGGAGCATGAGTGGCTGCTGAGGACCCTCGAGGCGTGTGCCTATAACGAACCTTTATATTAATTGTATACCACGACTATGGAGACGACATTGTATAGCAGCACCGCTATTAGGCTGCTGTATGTATGGGGCGGTTATTACACCACCATATATTGCTATTATACAAGTATGTGCGGTGTTATGGCACAAGTATATGGGGTGGTATGGCACAAGTATATGGGGTGGTATGGCACAAGTATATGGGGTGGTATGGCACAAGTATATGGGGTGGTATGGCATAAGTATATGGGGTGGTTTGGCACAAGTATATGGGGTGGTATGGCACAAGTATATTGCGTGGTATGGCACAAGTATGTGCGGTGGTATGGCACAAGTATATGGGGTGGTTTGGCACAAATATGTGTGGTGGTTTGGCACAAGTATATGGGGTGGTATGGCACAAGTATATGGGGTGGTATGTCGCAAGCATGTGTGGTGGTTTGGCACAAGTATATGGGGTGGTATGGCACAAGTATATTGCGTGGTATGGCACAAGTATGTGTGGTGGTATGGCATAAGTATATGGGGTGGTTTGGCACAAGTATATGGGGTGGTATGTCGCAAGCATGTGTGGTGGTTTGGCACAAGTATATGGGGTGGTATGGCATAAGTATATGGGGTGGTTTGGCACAAGTATGTGCGGTGGTATGGCATAAGTATATGGGGTGGTTTGGCACAAGTATATGGGGTGGTATGGCACAAGTATATTGCGTGGTATGGCACAAGTATGTGCGGTGGTATGGCATAAGTATATGGGGTGGTTTGGCACAAATATGTGTGGTGGTTTGGCACAAGTATATGGGGTGGTTTGGCACAAGTATATGGGGTGGTATGGCACAAGTATATGGGGTGGTATGGCACAAGTATATGGGGTGGTATGTCGCAAGCATGTGTGGTGGTTTGGCACAAGTATATGGGGTGGTATGGCACAAGTATATTGCGTGGTATGGCACAAGTATGTGTGGTGGTATGGCATAAGTATATGGGGTGGTTTGGCACAAGTATATGGGGTGGTATGTCGCAAGCATGTGTGGTGGTTTGGCACAAGTATATGGGGTGGTTTGGCACAAGTATATGGGGTGGTTTGGCACAAGTATATGGGGTGGTATGTCGCAAGCATGTGTGGTGGTTTGGCACAAGTATATTGCGTGGTATGGCACAAGTATGTGCGGTGTTATGGCACAAGTATATGGGGTGGTATGTCGCAAGCATGTGTGGTGGTTTGGCACAAGTATATGGGGTGGTTTGGCACAAGTATATGGGGTGGTATGGCACAAGTATATGGGGTGGTTTGGCACAAGTATATGGGGTGGTATGTCGCAAGCATGTGTGGTGGTTTGGCACAAGTATATGGGGTGGTATGGCACAAGTATATTGCGTGGTATGGCACAAGTATGTGCGGTGTTATGGCACAAGTATATGGGGTGGTATGTCGCAAGCATGTGTGGTGGTTTGGCACAAGTATATGGGGTGGTTTGGCACAAGTATTTGGGGTGGTTTGGCACAAGTATATGGGGTGGTATGTCGCAAGCATGTGTGGTGGTTTGGCACAAGTATATGGGGTGGTATGGCACAAGTATATGGGGTGGTATGGCACAAGTATGTGCGGTGTTATGGCACAAGTATATGGGGTGGTATGTCGCAAGCATGTGTGGTGGTTTGGCACAAGTATATGGGGTGGTATGGCACAAGTATGTGCAGTGGTATGGCACAAGTATATAGGGTGGTATGTCACAAGCATATGTGGTGGTTTGGCACAAGTATATGGGGTGGTATGGCACAAGTATATGGGGTGGTTTGGCACAAGTATATGGGGTGGAATGTCACAAGCATATGTGGTGGTTTGGCACAAGTATATGGGGTGGTATGGCACAAGCATGTGGTGGTTTGGCGCAAGTATGTGCGGTGGTATGGCACAAGTATACGCGGTGTTATGGCACAAGTACACGCGGTGTTATGACACAAGTATGGGCGGTGGTATGGCACAAGTATGGGCGGTGGTATGGCACAAGTATGGGCGGTGGTATGGCACAAGTATGTGCGGTGGTTTGGCACAAGTTTGTGCGGTGGTATGGCACAAGTATACGCGGTGTTATGGCACAAGTACACGCGGTGTTATGACACAAGTATGGGCGGTGGTATGGCACAAGTATGGGCGGTGGTATGGCACAAGTATGTGCGGTGGTTTGGCACAAGTATGTGCGGTGGTTTGGCACAAGTATGTGCGGTGGTATGGCACAAGTATACGCGGTGTTATGGCACAAGTACACGCGGTGTTATGACACAAGTATGGGCGGTGGTATGGCACAAGTATGTGCGGTGGTTTGGCACAAGTTTGTGCGGTGGTATGGCGCAAGTATGTGGAATTGTATGGCACGAGTATGTGCGGTGGTATGGCACAAGTATATGGGGTGGTATGACACAAGTATGTGTGGTGGTATGGCACAAGTATATGGGGTGGTATGACACAAGTATGTGTGGTGGTATGGCACAAGTATATGGGGTGGTATGACACAAGTATGTGTGGTGGTATGGCACAAGTATATGGGGTGGTATGACACAAGTATGTGTGGTGGTATGGCACAAGTATATGGGGTGGTATGACACAAGTATGTGTGGTGGTATGGCACAAGTATATGGGGTGGTATGTCACAAGCATGTGTGGTGGTTTGGCACAAATATGCGCGGTTTTATGGCACCAGTATGTGCGGTGTTATGGCACAAGTATGTGCGGTGATATGGCACAAGTATATGGAGTGGTATGGCACAAGTATATGGGGTGGTATGGTACAAATATATGGGGTGGTATGGCACAAGTATGTGCGGTGGTTTGGCACAAGTATGTGTGGTGGTTTGGCACAAGTATATGGGGTGAAATGTCACAAGCATGTGTGGTGATTTGGCACAAGTATATGGGGTGGTATGGCACAAGTATGTGTGGTGGTTTGGCACAAGTATATGGGGTGAAATGTCACAAGCATGTGTGGTGATTTGGCACAAGTATATGGGGTGGTTTGGCACAAGTATATGGAGTGGTATGGCACAAGTATGTGTGGTGATTTGGCACAAGTATATGGGGTGGTATGGCACAAGTATGTGTGGTGGTTTGGCACAAGTATATGGGGTGAAATGTCACAAGCATGTGTGGTGATTTGGCACAAGTATATGGGGTGGTATGGCACAAGCATGTGTGGTGGTTTGGCACAAGTATATGGGGTGGTATGGCACATGCATGTGGTGGTTTGGCACAAGTATATGGGGTGGTATGGCACAAGCATGTGTGGTGGTTTGGCACAAGTATATGGCGTGGTATGGCACATGCATGTGGTGGTTTGGCACAAGTATATGGGGTGGTATGGCACATGCATGTGGTGATTTGGCACAAGTATATGGGGTGGTATGGCACAAGCATGTGTGGTGGTTTGGCACAAGTATATGGCGTGGTATGGCACATGCATGTGGTGGTTTGGCGCAAGTATGTGCGGTGGTATGGCACAAGTATACGCGGTGTTATGGCACAAGTACACGCGGTGTTATGACACAAGTATGGGCGGTGGTATGGCACAAGTATGTGCGGTGGTTTGGCACAAGTATGTGCGGTGGTTTGGCACAAGTATGTGCGGTGGTATGGCACAAGTATACGCGGTGTTATGGCACAAGTACACGGGGTGTTATGACACAAGTATGGGCGGTGGTATGGCACAAGTATGGGCGGTGGTATGGCACAAGTATGTGCGGTGGTTTGGCACAAGTATGTGCGGTGGTATGGCGCAAGTATGTGGAATTGTACGGCACAAGTATGTGCGGTGGTATGGCACAAGTATATGGGGTGGTATGACACAAGCATGTGTGGTGGTTTGGCACAAATATGCGCAGTGTTATGGCACCAGTATGTGTGGTGGTATGGCACAAGTATATGGGGTGGTATGACACAAGTATGTGTGGTGGTATGGCACAAGTATATGGGGTGGTATGTCACAAGCATGTGTGGTGGTTTGGCACAAATATGCGCGGTGTTATGGCACCATTATGTGTGGTGGTATGGCACAAGTATGCACGGTGTTATGGCACAAGTATGTGCGGTGGTATGGCACAAGTATGCACGGTGTTATGGCACAAGTATGTGCGGTGGTATGGCACAAGTATGCACGGTGTTATGGCACAAGTATGTGCGGTGATATGGCACAAGTATATGGAGTGGTATGGCACAAGTATGTGTGGTATGGCACAAGTATATGGGGTGGTATGGTACAAATATATGGGGTGGTATGGCACAAGTATGTGCAGTGGTATGGCACAAGTATATGGAGTGGTATGGCACAAGTATATGGGGTGGTATGGCACAAGTATATGGGGTGGTATGGCACAAGTATGTGCAGTGGTATGGCACAAGTATGTGCAGTGGTATGGCACAAGTATATGGGGTGGAATGTCACAAGCATATGTGGTGGTTTGGCACAAGTATATGGGGTGGTATGGCACAAGTATATGGCGTGGTATGGCACATGCATGTGGTGGTTTGGCGCAAGTATACGCGGTGTTATGGCACAAGTACACGCGGTGTTATGACACAAGTATGGGCGGTGGTATGGCACAAGTATGTGCGGTGGTTTGGCACAAGTACAGTATGTGCGGTGGTATGGCGCAAGTATGTGGAATTGTACGGCACGAGTATGTGCGATGGTATGGCACAAGTATATGGGGTGGTATGACACAAGTATGTGTGGTGGTATGGCACAAGTATATGGGGTGGTATGTCACAAGCATGTGTGGTGGTTGGGCACAAATATGCGCGGTGTTATGGCACCAGTATGTGCGGTGGTATGGCACAAGTATGCACAGTGTTATGGCACAAGTATGTGCGGTGGTATGGCACAAGTATGCACGGTGTTATGGCACAAGTATGTGCGGTGATATGGCACAAGTATATGGAGTGGTATGGCACAAGTATGTGTGGTATAGCACAAGTATATGGGGTGGTATGGCACAAGTATGTGCGGTGGTTTGGCACAAGTATGTGTGGTGGTATGGCACAAGTATATGGAGTGGTATGGCACAAGTATGTGTGGTATGGCACAAGTATATGGGGTGGTATGGTACAAATATATGGGGTGGTATGGCACAAGTATGTGCAGTGGTATGGCACAAGTATGTGTGGTGGTATGGCACAAGTATATGGGGTGGTATGGTACAAGTATGTGTGGTATGGCACAAGTATGTGCGGTGATATGGCACAAGTATATGGGGTGGTATGGCACAAGTATGTGTGGTGGTATGGCACAAATATATGGAGTGGTATTGCACAAGTATGTGCGGTGGTATGGCACAAGTATGCACGGTGTTATGGCACAAGTATGTGCGGTGATATGACACAAGTATATGGGGTGGTATGGTACAAATATATGGGGTGGTATGGCACAAGTATGTGCGGTGGTATGGCACAAGTATGTGCAGTGGTATGGCACAAGTATGTGTGGTGGTTTGGCACAAGTATGTGCGGTGGTATGACACAAGTATATGGGGTGGTATGGTACAAATATATGGGGTGGTATGGCACAAGTATGTGCGGTGGTATGGCACAAGTATGTGCAGTGGTATGGCACAAGTATGTGCGGTGGTTTGGCACAAGTATGTGCGGTGGTATGGTACAAGTATGTGTGGTGGTATGGCACAAGTATGTGCAGTGGTATGGCACAAGTATGTGCAGTGGTATGGCACAAGTATGTGCAGTGATATGGCACAAGTATATGGGGTGGTTTGGCACAAGTATGTGCGGTGGTTTGGCACAAGTATGTGCAGTGGTATGGCACAAGTATGTGCAGTGGTATGGCACAAGTATGTGCAGTGGTATGGCACAAGTATGTGCGGTGATATGGCACAAGTATATGGGGTGGTTTGGCACAAGTATGTGCGGTGGTTTGGCACAAGTATGTGCAGTGGTATGGCACAAGTATGTGCAGTGGTATGGCACAAGTATGTGCAGTGGTATGGCACAAGTATGTGCGGTGGTTTGGCACAAGTATGTGCGGTGGTTTGGCACAAGTATGTGCGGTGGTATGGTACAAGTATGTGTGGTGGTATGGCACAAGTATGTGCAGTGGTATGGCACAAGTATGTGCAGTGGTATGGCACAAGTATGTGCAGTGATATGGCACAAGTATATGGGGTGGTTTGGCACAAGTATGTGCGGTGGTTTGGCACAAGTATGTGCAGTGGTATGGCACAAGTATGTGCAGTGGTATGGCACAAGTATGTGCGGTGGTTTGGCACAAGTATGTGCAGTGGTATGGCACAAGTATGTGCAGTGGTATGGCACAAGTATGTGCGGTGGTTTGGCACAAGTATGTGCGGTGGTTTGGCACAAGTATGTGCAGTGGTATGGCACAAGTATATGGGGTGGTATGGCACAAGTATGTGTGGCGGTATGGCACAAATATATGAAGTGGTATGGCACAAGTATGTGCGGTGTTATGGCACAAGTATGCGCGGTGTTATGGCACAAGTATGTGCGGTGCTATGGCACAAGTATATGGGGTGGTAGGGCACAAGTATATGGGGTGTTATGGCACAAGTATGCACGGTGTTATGGCACAAGTATGTGCGTTGGTATGGCACAAGTATGTGGGGTGGTATGTCACTGTCGAGCTGCAATGTGTGGCGCTACCTCTTATGTAAAGTGCACTATATCTAGTTATTTTGCAGTATATTATGGTGATATTTGGTATGAGCACAGTATGGTGGTTATTATTTAAGCTCTAAGTTGGTGTTGAGTTTTATATGATGGTATTTAAGCACTGGATGGTGGGATTACTTCAGCACTATATGTTGGTGCTGTTTAAGCACTGCATGGTGGTAATACCTGAGAACTGTATATTTGTATTACTTAAGCACTGTATGATGGTATTATTTCAGCAGTGTATAGGTGCATTAATTGAACACTAAGTGGCAGCATTACGTGGAACAAGTATTATTGTAGAGTCTATTAAGTTTGCAGTATATGTTGGTAATTTATTGAGCACAGTATGGTGGTATTATTTCAGCAGCGAATGGTGGTATTCTTTTACCGCCACGTTTGCATTATTCGAGCCACTGTATGGTGGTATTATTTGAGCAACATACATCTGTATTATTTAGGAAATATATTTTGAAATAATTTAAGTACTGTGCTTTTGTATTTTTGAGTAGTGTATGAAAGTATTTAAGCAGTATATGGTAGTATTGTTTGCGCTTCATATCTATGCATTATTTCAGCACTGTAGGTTGCTATTTATTTGATCTCTGTGGAGTGGTAATATTTTCCTACAATACGTTTGTGTTATTTGTGCACTGTCTGATAATATTACTTGAGCACTGTATGATGGTATTTGAGCACTGTGTGTATTTGTGCATCATATGATACTATTTCAGCACTGTTTGGTAGTATTACTTGAGCACTGTATGATGGTATTTGAGCACTGTGCGTATTTGTGCATCATATGACACTATTTTAGCACTGTATGGTGGTATTATTTTAGCACTGTAGGATGGTATTTGAGTACTGTGTGTATTTATGCATCATATGACACTATTTTAGCACTGTATAGCAGTAATACTTGAGCACTGTATGATGGTATTTGAGCACCGTGTGTATTTATGCATCATATGACACTGTTTCAGCACTGAATGCCAGTATTATGTGAGCACTGTGTGTATTTATGCATCATATAACTATTTCAGCACTGTATGGCAGTATTACTTGAGCACCATATTGTGGTATTATTTATTTGAGCTCTGTGGAGTGGTAATATTTTCCCACAATATGTTTGTGTTATTTGTGCACTGTCTGGTAATATTATTTGAGCACTGTAGGATGGTATTTGAGCACTGTGTGTATTTGTGCATCATATGATACTATTTCAGCACTGTATGGTAGTATTACTTGAGCACTGTTTGGTGGTATTTGAGCACTGTGTGTATTTGTGCATCATATGATACTATTTCAGCACTGTATGGTAGTATTACTTGAGCACTGTTTGGTGGTATTTGAGCACTGTGTGTATTTGTGCAGCATATGACACTATTTCAGCACTGTATGGTAGTATTACTTGAGCACTGTATGATGGTATTTGAGCACTGTGTGTATTTATGCATCATATGACACTATTTCAGCACTGTATGGTGGTATTATTTAAGCACTGTCTGGTGGTATTTGAGCACTGTGTGTATTTGTGCATCATACAACACTATTTCAGCACTGTATAGTGGTATTATTTTAGCACTGTATGATGGTATTTGAGCACTGTGTGTATTTGTGCATCATACAACACTATTTCAGCACTGTATAGTGGTATTATTTTAGCACTGTATGGTGGTATTTGAGCACTGTGTGTATTTGTGCATCATATGACACTATTTCAGCACTGTATAGTGGTATTATTTTAGCACTGTATGGTGGTATTTGAGCACTGTGTGTATTTGTGCATCATATGACACTATTTCAGCACTGTATAGTGGTATTATTTCAGCACTGTATGGTGGTATTATTTCAGCACTGTATGGTGGTATTTGAGCACTGTGTGTATTTGTGCATCATATGACACTATTTCAGCACTGTATAGTGGTATTATTTTAGCACTGTATGATGGTATTTGAGCACTGTGTGTATTTGTGCATTATACAACACTTTCAGCACTGTATAGTGGTATTATTTTAGCACTGTATGATGGTATTTGAGAACTGTGTGTATTTGTGCATCATATGACACTATTTCAGCACTGTATAGTGGTATTATTTCAGCACTGTATGGTGATATTTGAGCAGTGTGTGTATTTGTGCATCATACAACACTTTCAGCACTGTATAGTGGTATTATTTTAGCACTGTATGATGGTATTTGAGAACTGTGTGTATTTGTGCATCATATGACACTATTTCAGCACTGTATAGTGGTATTATCTCAGCACTGTATGGTGGTATTTGAGCACTGTGTGTATTTGTGCATCATACAACACTTTCAGCACTGTATAGTGGTATTATTTTAGCACTGTATGATGGTATTTGAGAACTGTGTGTATTTATGCATCATATGACACTATTTCAGCACTGTATAGTGGTATTATCTCAGCACTGTATGGTGGTATTTGAGCAGTGTGTGTATTTGTGCATCATACAACACTTTCAGCACTGTATAGTGGTATTATTTTAGCACTGTATGATGGTATTTGAGAACTGTGTGTATTTGTGCATCATATGACACTATTTCAGCACTGTATAGTGGTATTATTTCAGCACTGTATGGTGGTATTTGAGCACCGTGTGTATTTATGCATCATACGACACTATTTCAGCACTGTATGCCAGTATTATGTGAGCGCTATAGTGTGGCATTGTGTGCAGACAATGTAGGTTGTTATTTTTGCATTGTATGGTGGTCGCTGCCCTGTCTATTGTCATTCTGAGAAAAGAAAGGAAGGTCCAGCTCCAGAAATTAAAATCCAGGATTTTTATTGAATCATATTTAAAATAAATTCATGGCTGCTTATGATCAAGTGACGGCAACAAAATTACCGCATGGGGATATTCTCCAGGTCTCTGTACGCGTTTCAAGCACAAGTGCTCTTAGACTCAGAGTCTAAGATCACTTGTGCTCGAAACGCATACAGCTGGAGCTGGACCTTCCTTTCTTTTCTTGGATTTACCATACGTCCTGGCAGAGACGTGTCCGTGCTCAGAGCCTTCCAACAGTTCCCATGAACTTATAAGAGGTGAGCTGAAATTTATCTTTCTCAGTATTGTCATTCTGAACAGACGGTACAGCACGTGGTACCGTGTATGGCCGACCATGGTTCAGCATTGCCAGTAATGATCCATTTTTGCACAGTTCATGTAGTAGGCCTTCGTGATTCATTAGTAATGCTCAGGGTCACGGATAATTGAGTAACAGAGCAAGTGCCCCAGGTACAGAGCGCACAGGAGACCCGGGGTTGCAGCTACAAGTGCAGGGAGAGGCCGCCGCTCCTGCTGCTGCCGCTGGAGCGATGCTTGATCTCATTAGGTGAATGTGATCTGTCAGCGGCAGGAAGGATGATTAGGAATTATTGGAGTCACTGCTCACTGACTTTTCCATGTCTGCAAGCATCTGTATCTGACTGATTAACCTCTTATCGTCCGCACGACCCTGCTTGTCCACACGCGCTACCTTCCATGCATTATTCAGCATCTGGGATTTCCTCTCCCCTATTACTTCCCTGCACCCCTCCTTTCGGATTCGGCCTGTTTTGCACCCCCTCCCCTTTCAGTGACTCACACCGGAGACGAGCTGCTGATGCTATTGTTTTTTTTTTTTATTATTATTATTTTGCTTGACTGAAGCAGGCAGAGAGCGGAGATGAGAAGCGTATAAATCTGTATCCGTGCGTACAAAGCTTGCGTTAACTAACCAATTTTCTCCAGGAGATCCAGGTGTGTTATGTACAGGGACAGGGGGGTCCGCCGAGGCTCGCAGGAGACATTCAGGCTGGTGGGATCATGGGCAGAGCAGGGTACGATCCAGCTAAAAAAAAGTCATTTCACGGCGACAAGTAAGGATTATCGATTAGTATTGCCTTTCCATAAAGTCATATTTAGTGAGAATTGGGTTCCTTATAGTGCAAGATGGAAGGCTGAGCAGTCGCGTACCCCTCTGGTGCGCAGAAGAAGCCGCCGTCGGTCTCGCTCGTTGCCGTTGGGTCAGCTCCACGTTGACAGAGTCTCTGCACACATTACGTTGATGCCGTGGTGCTGCGGGCCTAAATCTGTTGGGGGAGGGGAGGTTGAGATTCCGGTCTGGGATCACTGAGGTGTTTTAGTCTTTAATCCCAATTTTTTTTTTTGGTCTTCCTGCTCCACCCACGTATAGTGCTCAGCTTTCGATCCCTCTCCCCTTGGCTCCAACCCTACAATAGCTCAGAGCCTGCGCCCCTGTGAAAGAGAAAAAAAGGTCACGGTCAGTCTTGAATTGATGACATGGGACATGCTGTCACGCGGTGACATTAAAGCCGCCCGGAGCGGGGTACGGAGGAACACCGACGCCTCGGTGAGAAAACTGGAATATCCGCGAGAACCAGGAACGATTCCTGGATGTCGGGGATTGTAGTTCAAAACTAAACTTGGGTGGATTACACATATATATATATATATATATATATATATATATATATATATATATATATATATATATATATACCGCCCATTCATAGAGAGCAGATCACGAAACCTTGTCTCCAAAACCCTTGTGGTCACAAAGAAGAGGGGCGAGTTGCCGCTGTTTCTGGCGTATTTTGTGCCAAAATTTAGGTGCAAAGCGATTTATTGCATTGTTGAGCCAAAATGAATGACGCTGGGGGTATGTAGCAATAATCAGCACAAAACTTATTATGCACCAATGCAAACTTAATGGTCTCTGATCCAACTAAGAAGGAAATTTATCACGGCCGGTCCTGAACAGAAAGGCTGCAAATTTATTAGGAGTCACACGTCACACCGACTCTGGGCGTCCTGGGCTGTACAGAGAATAAAACATCTGACCGGTCGCCATAGACTTGGGGTCAATTTCTTCTAAATGGTCATCTAATGGGGTAAATGACAAGCGACTGATATGTAGCTTCATACTAATCATTGGCAAATTTTTACAATTTTTTTTTTTTTTGGGGGGGGAGGGGAGATTTGAAAAAAAGTTGCTAAATTTTTGTGCATAAAAATGTGAGACTTGATCATTTCCCTCCTTGGAGGTGGCCTATGTAAAATAAAGGGTGTGATAATACTACTTCCAAGGCCAAAGTAAACCAGTGCCATGCTGGAGAATTAGGGTAAATCTTCAATGGATGACGGAGGGTGTGAGAATATTACAAACCGGGGGCCCCGCACGGTGTGGGTGTCTCCATGGCACGGTGTGGGTGTCTCCATGGCACGGTGTGGGTGTCTCCACGGCCCGGCCGGCAGTTTAGACTTCATTTGGCTTTTCTATAAATGGTCGCATGCACTTTTTAAGACCATTTGTATAAAAGCAAAACATATTTTTAGAACAGATGATCAGCGGGAACAGGAGATGACCACAAAGTGACCACTCACCCCTCTTCCTGCCCTGCGAGTCCTCCATGTGTCTGGTTCTTCCGGTCTGTTTGTCCAAAGTACTTGTCCCTTTCGTGAGCCGCGTTTTCGAGACGGTCGCCGAGAGATGCTGCGTCAGATCTCCAATTTCTGTGGTCTCCCAAACCTGTGCTGGGATCCTCTGATGAAACTCCAGCTCCTTCATCGTACGACAAGAGGCTTCGGGAGCGGACTGGGGAAAAATAAAACACAAAAAAACTATTACATTACAAAAATGCAGATTATTTCTGTATGTAAAAGGTATAATAGGCATAAAATATCAAAAAGGGGTCCAAAAAATAGTTTACCCCTCTCATGTCATTGACAGTATGTCGTAGATAAAATATTGCATTATCACTTTCCTGCAATCAGTGCAGCCCATAAATCGCTGCCTTTTCTATAGGGTCTGACAACGTCGAAAGTGTGAGACACCTGTAGAAAAGGACTATTATTTGGGTTGGCTTCCTCCAATAGGTAGCGATATCATACATAGCTATTTTCTTTCCCTTTTTGAGGAGAGTTAATTCCGTTCCATTTATGATCTGCACAGATTGCAATCACAAAGTGAAAAGTAAAGCTGTACCTTCTACCTGACTAGGCACATGTCTGCCCGGTGAACAGGAGTGACTCTGATCTAGGCACATGTCTGCCCGGTGAACAGGAGTGACTCTGATCCAGGCTGATCTCTGCCCGGTGCACAGGAGTGACTCTGATCTCTGCTCATCTCTGCCCGGTGCACAGGAGTGACTCTGATCTAGGCTGATCTCTGCCTGGTGCACAGGAGTGACTCTGATCTAGGCTCATCTCTGCCTGGTGCACTGGAGTGACTCTGATCTAGGCTGATCTCTGCCTGGTGCACTGGAGTGACTCTGATCTATGCTCATCTCTGCCCGGTGCACAGGAGTGACTCTGATCTAGGCTGATCTCTGCCCGATACACAGGAGTGACTCTGATCCAGGCTGATCTCTGCCCGGTGCACAGGAGTGACTCTGATCCAGGCTGATCTCTGCCCGGTGCACAGGAGTGACTCTGATCTCTGCTCATCTCTGCCCGGTGCACAGGAGTGACTCTGATCTAGGCTGATCTCTGCCCGGTGCACAGGAGTGACTCTGATCTAGGCTCATCTCTGCCCAATGCACAGGAGTGACTCTGATCTAGACTCATCTCTGCCCGGTGCACAGGAGTGACTCTGATCCAGGCTGATCTCTGCCCGGTGCACAGGAGTGACTCTGATCTAGGCTGATCTCTGCCCGGTGCACAGGAGTGACTCTGATCTAGGCTGATCTCTGCCCGATGCACAGGAGTGACTCTGATCTGGGCTCATCTCTGCCCAATGCACAGGAGTGACTCTGATCTAGGCTGATCTCTGCCCGATGCACAGTAGTGACTCTGATCTAGGCTGATCTCTGCCCGAAGCACAGGAGTGACTCTGATCTAGGCTCATCTCTGCCCGAAGCACAGGAGTGACTCTGATCTAGGCTGATCTCTGCCCGATGCACAGGAGTGACTCTGATCCAGGCTGATCTTTGCCCGGTGCACAGGAGTGACTCTGATCCAGGCTGATCTCTGCCCGGTGCACAGGAGTGACTCTGATCTCTGCTCATCTCTGCCCGGTGCACAGGAGTGACTCTGATCTAGGCTGATCTCTGCCCGGTGCACAGGAGTGACTCTGATCTAGGCTCATCTCTGCCCGATGCACAGGAGTGACTCTGATCTAGGCTCATCTCTGCCCGATGCACAGGAGTGATTCTGATCTATGCTCATCTCTGCCCGGTGCACAGGAGTGACTCTGATCTAGGCTGATCTCTGCCCGGTGCACAGGAGTGACTCTGATCTAGGCTGATCTCTGCCCGATGCACAGGAGTGACTCTGATCTAGGCTCATCTCTGCCCGATGCACAGGAGTGACTCTGATCTAGGCTGATCTCTGCCCGATGCACAGTAGTGACTCTGATCTAGGCTGATCTCTGCCCGAAGCACAGGAGTGACTCTGATCTAGACTCATCTCTGCCTGAAGCACAGGAGTGACTCTGATCTAGGCTGATCTCTGCCCGATGCACAGGAGTGACTCTGATCCAGGCTGATCTCTGCCCGGTGCACAGGAGTGACTCTGATCCAGGCTGATCTCTGCCCGGTGCACAGGAGTGACTCTGATCCAGGCTGATCTCTGCCCGGTGCACAGGAGTGACTCTGATCTCTGCCCGGTGCACAGGAGTGACTCTGATCTAGGCTCATCTCTGCCCGGTGCACAGGAGTGACTCTGATCTAGGCTCATCTCTGCCCGATGCACAGGAGTGACTCTGATCTAGGCTCATCTCTGCCCGATGCACAGGAGTGACTCTGATCTAGGCTCATCTCTGCCCGAAGCACAGGAGTGACTCTGATCTAGGCTCATCTCTGCCCGATGCACAGGAGTGACTCTGATCTAGGCTGATCTCTGCCCGATGCACAGGAGTGACTCTGATCTAGGTTCATCTCTGCCCGATGCACACGAGTGACTCTGATCTAGGCTGATCTCTGCCCGATGTACAGGAGTGACTCTGATCTAGGTTCATCTCTGCCCGGTGCACAGGAGTGACTCTGATCTAGGCTCATCTCTGCCCGATGTACAGGAGTGACTCTGATCTAGGTTCATCTCTGCCTGGTGCACAGGAGTGACTCTGATCTAGGCTGATCTCTGCCCGGTGCACAGGAGTGACTCTGGTCTAGGCTCATCTCTGCCCGATGCACAGGAGTGACTCTGATCTAGGCTCATCTCTGCCCGGTTCACAGGAGTGACTCTGATCCAGGCTGATCTCTGCCCGGTGCACAGGAGTGACTCTGATCTAGGCTCATCTCTGCCCGGTTCACAGGAGTGACTCTGATCCAGGCTGATCTCTGCCCGGTGCACAGGAGTGACTTTGATCTAGGCTCATCTCTTTTTTTTTGTCTGTGTTACTTCCTTCGTTAGGTCTTACATTCTTATCAGTTCTCTCGTTTGGAAATTTTCCTTTTTGTTACGAAGACCCCCAACAATCAGCTGATCAAATGGATCTTGTGCTGGTTGGACCCCCCCCAGTGATTGTCTATAATCTCAGTGCAACATGCGTTCTGTCCCTCTGCAGCGCCACCACAGGTGACATAAAGCATTACACCATTCTTATTGTATCTCGCAGAGGGTCCTTGTAATGAACGGACACGATGGCTCCTCCAGAGACGGACATTACTTACTCCAGAAAGATCCAATGAAAGTTTCCATTAAGTGACACAAAGCAGAGATCTTAATCCTCCTTAACTTTCTAAGCCCTGAGGCGTCAGACCTGAATCTCCGCTCTTCAAGGACGGACGGGGCGAGATGAGGCTTCATCAGACAGGTCGTCATTTCATGACTCACTTTTAGCCGGAGACCGCGGCTCTGACATGAATGTTATAAGTTTGTGATGGAAAAGTAAAAGGAATTCTATAATGAAGGAGACCCCATAGCTTCGGTCTATTTCCTGTGCAATCTATTGTTCCCAGTTATCAGCCACTCCATGGCCACGAGGGAAGGATTGGTCATCCCTACATTATCACACACTTCACATGAAGGTTACCAGCTTGCCTTGATCCGGTCGTCCTGAGGCCACGTTGGTCAGGACACCACTATGGCCATGTTTCCACCAGGCCTAAATGGTGCTATCCAGTGTTTGTGTGTACATCTGCAGAAAAAGCAGCAGCATTCCTGCATGTGGGAACACGGCCTAATACTGAGCGCAGTCATTCCTACTCCAATCAGCACAGGCTTTGTATTTCTATGGAGAGCGGAGATCAGCAGCCGCCAGGCACCGATGGCGCCACTTATCCTACGGGGGAAGTCATCGGAGCCGTCCCAACAGAACCCAATGACATCTGGGCAGGAAAAGAAAGGAAGTCAAGGATTCCGAAGTCTTACTCTGGCTGAGGGTATACAGGTCGGGTGCCAAAAGAGGGGCCGATTTCACTGTCTGAGACCCCGTAGAGAAGTCTGGGAAGGACGGAATCATGGAGCCAAAGGCAAGAATAAAACACAGTACGACAACCTGCAGAGAGGAGAGAGAAGTCAGCGAGACGGCGTGCAAACGAGAGACTGGATATAGCATTAGTATAGAGACATCGACATCACGTACATCAGTAAGTGTTATACAGAGACCGGCACCATAGCGGCACTACACACAACACATGCCAGGAGTGAAGAATCTCAGAGAGCTGCAGGTGCATGCTCTTACCCATAGGGGGCAGTATTAGACATGGCCAAATGGGTTAAAGCACAGGGAAAAAAGCATCAGTCACGGTTAATGGAAACAAAGATATTAAAGGGCTATCCCCATCTTAGTAAGCGAAGCTGTATCCCTAGATTATGCCATCACTTAATGATCGCTGGGCCCCCCAGCAACCCTGAGAATAAAGGGGCCTCCTGCACAACAAACTTCACTCTCAGGATCAGGGGTGTTGGGGGGGTCCAGAAGTCAGACCCTTAGCGATCATTAATTGATGGTATAGTCCCACGATCTGCCATCACTGAGATGAGAAGAAGAAAATCTGTACCAGGAATATACAAAGTTATAAGGCAGCAAAGCAAAATTCAGAACGAGCTCCCAAGATGAAGTCTCCTCCACCAACGTTAATGTCCACAATCTCCGAGCTGAATTCCCCCGTATAGGGTGCGGGGTGATGGTGCTCAGGGCTTTGTATCCTCATCTTCCTCTCATAACATAGTAAAATCCTGAATTTATGTGGCCACCACTAGGGGGAGCTAACAATATATGTGATTTGTACGACCAGCACTGAAGTCAATGCCGGCTGTAAAGATCTACAACCAGTTGTGTTATGGTCACAGTTCAGTATTGGCTGTAGGGAGGTCCGGCTGGAGATAACCGTCACCTACCACAGACGGGTCACTATTATCAGTCTCTTAGAATTATTCCCGTAGTCACGAATATTAATCAAGAGCATCCAGTGGACGGCCACTAATAGCCTCGAATGAGAAGCGTTATCAATGCAAGCTGCTGGGGACACTAACTGAGGAACAGACACTGAGGAGGGCACAATACATAGTACAGACACTCTGGACAACACTCAGTCAGGGGCGCAGACGCTCCGGAGAACACTCAGGGGTGCAGACGCTCTGGAGAACACTGAGGGGTGCAGACGCTCCGGAGAACACTCAGGAGTGCAGACGCTCCGGAGAACACTCAGGGGTGCAGACGCTCCGGAGAACACTGAGGGGTGCAGACGCTCCGGAGAACACTGAGGGGTGCAGACGCTCTGGAGAACACTGAGGGGTGCAGATGCTCTGGAGAACACTCAGGGGTGCAGATGCTCCGGAGAACACTCAGGGGTGCAGACGTTCTGGAGAACACTGAGGGGTGCAGACGCTCCGGAGAACACTCAGGAGTGCAGACGCTCCGGAGAACACTCAGGGGTGCAGACGCTCTGGAGAACACTCAGGGGTGCAGACGCTCCGGAGAACACTGAGGGGTGCAGACGCTCCGGAGAACACTGAGGGGTGCAGACGCTCCGGAGAACACTCAGGGGTGCAGACGCTCCGGAGAACACTGAGGGGTGCAGACGCTCCGGAGGACACTCAAGGGTGCAGACGCTCCGGAGGACACTCAGAGGTGCAGACGCTCCGGAGAACACTCAGGGGTGCAGACGCTCCGGAGAACACCCAGGGGTACAGATGCTCCGGAGGACACCCAGGGGTGCAGATGCTCTGGAGGACACTCAGGGGGGCAGATGCTCTGGAGGACACTCAGGGGGGCAGACGCTCTGGAGGACACTCAGGGGGGCAGACGCTCTGGAGGACACTCAGGGTTGCAGATGCTCTGGAGGACACTCAGGGTTGCAGATGCTCTGGAGGACACTCAGGGTTGCAGATGCTCCGGAGAACACTCAGGGGTGCAGATGCTCCGGAGAACACTCAGGGGTGCAGATGCTCCGGAGAACACTCAGAGGTGCAGACGCTCCGGAGAACACTCAGGGGTGCAGACGCTCCGGAGGACACTCAGGGGTGCAGACGCTCCGGAGGATACTCAGGGGTGCAGACGCTCCGGAGGACACTCAGGGGTGCAGACGCTCCGGAGGACACTCAGGGGTGCAGACGCTCCGGAGGACACTCAGGGGTGCAGACGCTCCGGAGGACACTCAGGGGTGCAGACGCTCCGGAGGACACTCAGGGGTGCAGACGCTCTGGAGGACACTCAGGGGTGCAGACGCTCCGGAGGACACTCAGGGGGGCAGATGCTCTGGAGGACACTCAGGGGTGCAGATGCTCTGGAGGACACTCAGGGGGGCAGATGCTCTGGAGGACACTCAGGGGTGCAGATGCTCTGGAGGACACTCAGGGGTGCAGATGCTCTGGAGGACACTCAGGGGGGCAGATGCTCTGGAGGACACTCAGGGGGGCAGATAGTCTGGAGAACGCTCAGTCAGTGATGTAATATGGGGGAAATGAGCCTCTATAACTGAATTTGTAAGATTTATAGGCACATTATAATATATACAGTATATGATATAGTGTCAGGTTCGTTATGCAGACAGACTGCAGCACACGTGAATATATACATGCATGTGCATGTGATACAAGTAAATCCGTGTACAGCACACAGACCGGAGTCTCCTACACATGAGACTGTGAGCTCTTCGGCCCATCGAAGTCACACACATTGGGGCACATTTCTACAAATAACCGGAGGTCTCTGAAGTCCAGAGGAGATAAAGGACGGCTGTCGTACTGTTCCGCCATCACACGGGTCATCTCATCCTTTTACCTACCATAAGACAAGTTCCCGTCTGGGTTGCTGCAAGTTTGCAGGGTCTTGGCACTTTTCCTGTTACTAAAGCCTGGAGCTTCTGTAACTGCTGCAGCAGAGACCTGTGGAGTAAAACACAACTTCAGAGCGGAGCTGTACCAATACCCTGACAGATCTGTAACTCAGGAATCCGGGAAAGCTGAGTCGCAGGGTTTTCAGAAGTGATAAATCTACAACTGCCCTTCAACTACCTCGCCATTTATAGTAAAGCTTCTCTTGGGCTGTAGAGGGGTCGGTGGGTGCAACGACAACATCAGTACCTCCTACTCTTACACCTTTACTTGTTATATAGTGACTCTTTCTGGAAACATGAAACATTTACGCAGGATTTGTGTATTACAATAATATTACCCCATATTAGAATTCTTACAAGTCATTGCCAGGTGTGAACACCAGATGGCGCCACATTCCTGCACTCTCCCAGTATAAACGTCTCTTTCCTGCCCAGTCGGGTTATACACCTTCCAGCACGACCCAATACGCCCAGTAAACATTTGTCTGCTATTTTTTTCCTCTTATTTTTTCCGAACTTCAGTTTGTTCTGGTTAAAAATACGAGAAGTTTTCAAAGTGTCAATAAAATAATAAAAGGCAGGTTCTTACAAATGGAAATAGATGACTGTTTATGGATCCAGTGGGCAGTTGACTATTGTTTGGGGGGGTATTGGCTGTGGCGCCGGTGCACTTGGTCTGGGGTATAAGTGCAGAATAGCATGGAGGACGCTATAGTCATCTATTAGTGTTATATTCCCATGCTGATGGCCATATTATAGCTATGTGCAATCACTAAGGTGCACGGATCTGGGATACGGTACCATTAATAATATACTGTATGTGACCCTATTACATATGCCTCTGATAGGCATGCAAACAATTTGTGCATGATCCCTAAAGTCACCGCTCTGATAGCACCAGACGTGCCTTAAACCACATGCCCATTGGTCACTTGGAAATCCATTATTTGGCAAAAAATGTTTTTTTCTAACATAAACTCATCACAAGTTGTTAATCTCCGGCGATCAGCAGGAGAAATCCAAATAGCAAGTGGTTAGTTCTGCTGCAGCACCCCCGCAGGGCAACTGGAGCATTACATAGTGCCTTTGGGCTGCCCATATAATGCATGCATATGTCCAGTCCTCCAATACGAGAGACAGACTTTATAGCTAGTACATGAGAACTCTGCACAGGGGAATAGGATACTGTAAAATGGGCTTTCATTTAACGCACAGGTACAATTTCCAGGGGTTAATGCTAAAGCGGAAACACTGATTGCATCAGGTATACCTGACTATGGAAATCCTCCTCAGCTAGTCCTGCTGGGATAGAGCACATGAGCGGCCATAGTGGCCAGGTCGGAGCCCCTGTGCTGTAACGCTGCCTCGCAGATATTATGGAAAAAGGATTAAGTGGTGCAAAATGCTGACAGCGTTTCCACCTTTCACGAGGCACCTGGACGTATATCTCACCTATTGGCGTTCTCCAGAGTCTCCACCTTTTTCCACAGCTCGCTGTTCTGTGATGTGAACGATTCCACCCTGCAAGAAAGCAGCGGCGACATAATACCCTATGGACGCAGAGGAAGGTACGCAGGTGGAGTGCTATGCGGTGACACAGAACAACAGGAACAATGCAACTAGGATATACGGCTGATAGTGATCAGGGTGACACACAAGACACCGCACCCCTGCACTGTGGCCACGGGTGGACGCACATCACAGGACTCACTTCTTCTCTAGGCACTCCACATACTCCTTTTTCTTCCTCCGACTCTCCTGTGCTGAGATCTGGGAAAAAGAAAAATCCGGTGACAATCTATATTTTACACCAAGGTCAGAATATATAAAGTCGGCAGTGGTCGCCTGCAAAGTTCCTAACATCGCGGCAACCCCATGTGAATGGACCCAGATTCTTCCCATCCCTCTACCCCATGACTGCATTCACATTAATGATAATGGGCTGAGCCGTCCACACATTTTTAGGAAGCATGGAAAGGAAAGGGGCCACCAAGCCTGAGATTGGGCAAGCGGAGCGGCTCAAGGTAAAAGGTTGTACAGGACATGGCTGCTTTCTCTGTCCAGGGGCTGTTGATGGCATTGCAGCTCATGGGACATGGATGGGGCTTATTTGCAATACCACACACGACCTGTGAGCAGGAGTGGCGCTGTCCTTGGAATAAAACAGACGTGCTTTCTTAGTTTTTAAACTAAGGCCTTTAGTACATGGCTTATCCCCTGTTATTCTGCACACGGGCTGGTGACCCATGTAGGTGCCTAGTGCTACACAGACCTACACAGTCTACGGTCTTCAGAGCTGGACACGCAAGTCCCATGGGGTCCAATCCTCACCTTGTTTTTAATCTTCCGACGCACTCTCTTCAGGGCTTTCTCTTCTGTTTTTGTGAGGGGCAGCTTAGTAGGAATGGGGTACCCTTCAGCCACTAAGGTGCGTCGTTCCTCTTCTGTCAGCATGAGTGGTCCTGACGTGCCCTGGAGTTTCTACGTGCCGAGAAAAAGCAGAAAATATCCCATATAGCAATGTCCATAATGTGACAAAATACTTCATAGATCTGAGAAAGGACCCCCAAAAATAGGGGACATGGATGCCCTCCTGGTTGGGTACTTACATGGGGAGCGGTGAGGAGCGGTGAGGAGGAGATAGCATGAGATGACCGCACTGCTGGACGGGCCGGACTTGGGGGTGGAAGAGAGCGAGGACTCTGAGATCCATCACTGTCACTGCTGTGACTACTGGGGGGAGTGAGAGGCATGACCCCTAAAACATCTGGAACAGAAAAAGACCAATATCAATCTGCAGTCCTGTGACCACCACCGATCTCCCGGGAGATGGGTATCATCGGCATCAGAGGTCAAGTTCCTTGGTTTTACATCAGTGGGCAGTGATGTGGCCTAGAGCTCCTACTGTAGACCCCGGTACACCCTCTGTGGGGTGTACATAAATCTCCGCTGTGTGTACATTTCCGCTCGAGATATCTGATCACTTACCTGAGCTTACATTTAGCAGATGGTTTGGGATTCCTGGTTCTACTTTAATGTGCGATATTGAATTTCGAGAGACATTCTGCAAAATACAAAAATTAGGCATTAAAGGGGTTAACTTACCGGATAAGTGATAACTTGTAGATCAGTGGGGTCTGACTGCTGGGGTCTGTGGCCTAACCCTATTATAAAGTGGGGGGGCAGTGCACACGCCCGGCCGCCGCTACATATAACCACTATGGGGCTAATGACTTTTACTGGCTGCTCCAAAAGAGAATGAATGGCGCGGCGGCCGAGCAAACTGAAACTCCATTCCAAAGGGGATAAAAGTGCCGCATTCTGCGATCAGTGGCCTGACCCCCATTGATCTAACAGTTACCACAAGGTCTCCATGCTGATCACTGCACAGTTTTGGCAGGGCCCAGTAGACTTGCTGACTTTCCGAGAGTCCATAAGAACTTCCGTTTTTCTGGGAGCCTCCTAGACTTCTCGGGAGAGTTGGCAAGTATGTGATACACCCTAATAAAAAAAATCCAGACTGTTGAACAATAGTCAATGTGTCATGGCGACAGATCTGAGTTAGAGGACGGAGGTCCAATAGCAAAAACACTTATAGAGGACTCCTTAGATGAACGATCCTCACCATGAGAGGGTTATGGAGTGGCCATAAACCGGCTGGCCCTGGCCATTCAAGAGGCGGTGTAGCCACGATGAACACAACCTCCATCATCTACACATGGGCCTAAGAGGCCACCACTTGGGCACTGCCACAAAGGTGTATCGGCTGTTGATGGTCACTCTCATACGTACCTCCTCATTGTGCAGTAACCCCGTACCAGGACCTTGCTCCAGCGGTACATTCGGATGTACGGGCTCTACTTTTGCAATGAGATTCTGTTCTTGCTTCACCAGTAAAGAGCAGAGTTCGTGCTCCAAGGCCCAGACGGCGCTTACCGGATCTGCAGGTCAAACATAAATAAGTCATAGACCTAGAGATCAAATTCTTACGGCCGATCATGGTTCCTGATACGATGTATTGCTACTGCATGGCGTCAAAGGAGAAAAAAAGACAAATTAGTGTCTCCTGGTACTATCAATATTCTGCACCGCCACAAAGAGTCCCGCACCCATTGCACCTGCTGTACCCATCTGTCTTAGCACTGTATGGTATTTGTACATGCAATAAGCCAGTATTATGTGCCACTTCTTATTTCACACTGTATGGTAGTGGGTCGCCCTCGTACGCCCAGGGCAGCGGGGGTACTCAGTACCGGGCCGGTGTCAAGGCAGGAATGTGTCACAGCAGCGGTGACCTGGACCGTGGCCCTGGGCGCCCAATATCAATGGCGGTGATGTTAATAGTGTTAAAGTTTATTAGAATAGTTCGTGATGCCACCCGTGGTGTTTGGCAAGTAAGATGGTGAGCCAACGCTGCATGCAGATCCGCTGGGACTGATGGTGTGGTGCAGCAAAGATGGTGTAGCTCCCCACAGGTGGAGCTGTAGTCCCAGGGCAGTGTAGGTGCAATGGATGAGAAGAGGCGCAGAATGGTATGGAGGCTCGTACCCAGGTGTAGTGGTGCGGGAATAACTGGAGGACACCAGAGTATGCGGTTCCAAAGCTTTACTCACTGTTTGCAGTTCACACAACTGCCTGCCTCCGTACCGTGTTCTCCAGGTCAGGGCTCCAGCCAACCTCCAGGCAGGATAGGATTCTCCCCTCCACACTCCGCCAACATGTACCTTACTGAACGACTCCTCCAATGCGCCTTTAGGTGTGAAGCACTCCAGTACTTAGTTACCCTGGAATGCCTCTCTCTAGGTGTTCCTAGTCTTTACTTGTATGACAGACAGCTGTAGCCTGCTTCGGGGACTCCTCACTGCGTCCCGGCTCTCTATTCAGTTGCTGTTGTGTCCCAAGTCTATGAAGGGAGCAAGGCGTTAGTGGCTCACTACTCCTCCGGTGTCTGTTGTCGGATATAAAGATCCAATCAACCTCGGGGACCGGGCCCCGGCCTTTGCGCTCTCTGGACTGGAAGGGTTCTCTCTCTTTCTCAACCTGCTTCCCACCGTCCTTCTATTCTCCTTCGTTCCGATCTGTTCTCTCTCTCTTATGGAAGGTTAGGTTATCAATCTTATCAGTCTCTTTCTCTGGCCTTTCTCGTGCCAGCAGCCCAGATCACTGGGACCAGCTGCAGCACGTCCCTCAGACACCCATCTTCTCTCTTCTCTCTCCTCTAACCAACTAACTACTAACTCTCACTCTTCCCACTCTTTTATATCTAACTCCACCCGCCTCCCCAGCACCTCTCGTGTTACGAAGCCAGGGACCACAAAAGGCACCCTATGACTTTTCCAGCATAAAGCATGGATGGGTCCCTGCTGAACACTCCTGTGTGTGGGGTGCAGGTGTTGGAATGCGGAAAGGAGTTCCCAGCCTACCTGGATGGTGGGGTACTACACCTTAGGAGAAGGTGCAGTACCTCTGGCGACTGAAGCCTCAGGGGCGCCACAGTAGTATTATTTAGGAATATTTAGGACTATATATGGATAATTTTTGGGCAGTCTTATGAACGTGCTACTTTCCATTTCCTCCCACAACATATTTTGGTCTGGTGGCCATATACATTAGATTATTGTTAGCTTGAACCCACTGATTCTGGTAGAACCGGCTACTCATCTAATGAGCTGAGGCCACCACCGGGGCCAAGCCAAAAGCCCAGACTGCACGTTCTAGTTTTCAACCCCTAAGACCACCATTGATCAGCAGAATGAAGAAGCCCCTTGATGCCCCAGCCTCATCTGTACAAGAGACCACACTTGGTCCTGCAGCTGATTCTGACATTTGGTGGCGGTCAGTAGGGTCGGACCCTCACCAATCATCATTTAAACATGGGAATAATGACAGAGTAAAGAAAAATATCTTGATTAACAATATGCAGATTCTCATATAAGGTCTTCCTACCTCTTGGACTGTCTTCATCTTCTTCTTTGATGGTGAGGGCTGGACTTTGTGGAGCGGAGTCTTCGCTCAGTGAGTAGCTGTGCTCAGCCTGTATGGGTGGAGTAGGACTTTCAACCTCCATATCCAGGAAGGAATCTCGATCCAAGAGAGGAGGATCATCAAAGAAACTATTAAACAGGTCATTGGAGAATTCATCGAGAGCTTCCGAGAAATGCTGTGGGGGCAAAACCGGTAATAATCAGAAGGCGGCTCATGGCTCTAAGTCATAGGCGAGCGGATGACGGGTCATAGAACTCTATGGACAGTCGAGTGAGTAAGCAATACATGCATGAGTGATATTTTGACAGCAATGTCTATTAAATGGTTGCTGCTGTTTTCATAAATTTTGCATAAATCAATAGTACAAGTCAATATAAGAAACACTGTGATATATCTTATTAGAGAAATTTCCTTTAGTCTCCACTTATAAGCCACTTTTTCCCCTCTCTGCCTCTTGAATTAATCCTTCATTCTAAAGCACTGCTAAAATTCAACTTGGTCAAGGAAGATGGACTATCAGCTCACTGAGGGATCAGATTAAAGCTGCATATTGAAGTCTATGGAGAGGGGAGGGATGAGAGGGAGGAGAAAAGTGAGGCACAGTCACAAACAGTGCTGATGCTTTCTAGTAAGTGTTTTATCTCGCTTCAGCGATGGATACACAGCTTCACTGCTCTGTTCTGTTGTATACTGTAGGTTATACTGTTGCTACTTTCTAATAGTTTTATTTTATCTCATCTTATAGATAGTATGAGAGTTTGTGTAAATTCCCCCAAAACACTTGAGAAGAACAACATGGTCGGAAGAATAGAAGGAACAAGGTGAAAAGGAAGACCAGCAACCCGATGGGGTGATACTATCAAGATAATGGCGGAGAAAACCCCGATGGACCTATCTAGGCTTGCACAAGATCGATCTTTCTACAGATCGTTCATCCTTCAAGTCATCATGGCTCGAGATCTAGTTGAAGGCTGTTAAAAAGCAATAGCTAGTATCACAGCTACACTGCTCAGTACTACTCTGTATTGTTCTCCCTGCTGCTGCTTTATGCGTCTTATCTCACCCCAGAACTGGATTCACAGATATACCACTCACTACCACTGTATAGTTGTCCATGCTGCTCCTTTCTTAGTATTGTTTTATCTAAATCCAGTGCTTTATTCACAGCTACACTGCTCGATCCTTCAGAAAATGTTTTCTATGCATCATCTGAACATGTGCTATATACAAACAAAAAAGCATGAATCCCTCATGTCTGTGTGTTTTATGTATGGGAGTCATCACAGCTGCTAGTCCCTATTCCCTAGCTGAGAGACAGCTGAAAATTAGAGCGCTTGCAGGGAAAAAAAAAAACAGTGAAAAATACAACTTCTAAAAAAGAAAATTTGCAGACAAGCACAAGAATCTGATATAAGGTCCCCCCCCCCCAGGACTCCCAAATATGACACATAGCTGGTGAATTTAAGACCTTAATTACAGCTTGATCAATGGCAACCATGTACCACTACATTGCATCTTTAGGGGCCAATATGTCTTTGTGGCCGCAGCATGATCGCCTGCTTCTAAAACAGTCTATCTATAGGTCAGACACATCATATATACAGGTACTTACATGGGATTATACATGGGGGCAGGTGATATTGAGCAGATTCTCTGTATAGCACAATGTTATAAATACATGGTAATATTGCAGTAGAATGACCACATATGACTGCATGCATGCACGCTGCGTCCAGATGGCTGCAAACACCTGATGATCCATCTGGAGCCGGGCAGGACGGCATCATATGGACAGGAAACCAGCAATCTCATACATACAGGGACAGTTAAATATAGAGCAGCTCTGGGGAAAATGTAAAAAACACAAGTCCTCTGCCACCCTGCACAAAACCAGGCCGTGACTAGAGACAAGGGCGTCTGCAGACTATTTTTCCAGAGGTGCAAAAGAGCCAAGTCCTATTTAATAAGTCTTCCAGGAAAAAAAAAACCCATAAAAACACATTTTGTACATAATAGGCGACAGTAAAAAAAAAAAATAATAAAGAAATGCAGCTAAATATCACTTGTGTGATGGGGAAACCAGCTGAACAGTCAGGATTTGGAAATATGGGGCCGACGGCAGTAGTGGGCCCAAGTAGAGACCTCTCGTCAAACCCACCTTAGAAGATAAGATCATTGGTGCTTTTTACATGGAAGGAACAAGGCGGACAAGGAAAGGTAGCCCCTTTACTATATCCACTTGGGTACATAACATGGCTGGACCCACAGATTTAGAAAAGAGGAATCTTGATGTAGCTTCTTAGGTCCAGATCTTATAATTAGTGGGCCCATAGAGGAGGAAGAAAAATCAGACGAATATGGGCTTGTGAGAAGAAGGGCACCGTCCTTTCGGATTTAACAGGTGGGGGAAGTGACAGTCCATGGGTGAGATTGGCATGCTTGGCACTCAGTAATCTTGGTTGGGACGTTTCAGAAATAAACCTAAGTATCGGGGACCACACAATTGCATCTCGATTTGACATTAAGAATCTGTGAAACAGATGGAAAAGTAACATTGTCCGAGAATTTAATAAGAACCAGGGACAAGGGCGGGATGAATGAAAAAAAAACATGTGCGGTACACACGGCTCCATATCTAGAAGATAAAAAATGGAGGCAGCACACCAGTTAAAGGTGAAAAAGTGCTACTTAAATGCCCAAAATGGCGATGTTCTGTCTCAAAGTTGTGAGCCTCATATCAATCTATAAGAAAATGAAAGCATTCCCATTTCAAAAAGTCGAAAACTTTGGATTTAATCCAAACCAACGTAGTAAAGCATCAGCTTTGGCAATGAGCCTTTTACAAGTGAAAAGGTCTCAGAGTGAACATGGGAACGGAATAAATACAATTTTTCACCTTTTTAAGCTGGAAGTTCTGGCATTCTTTCTTTTATTGGTCTAGTGGTCCGGACTCTGTGGTTTATACTCACGCTTAATTAGATTGGTGCTACTTTATTTATTTTTTTTTTGGGGGGAGGGAATGTTATCTATTTACAGTATTTATCTGACATGTATCATTAATCTAGTTACACATTTATCTACCTATGTACAACCCCAATTCCAAAAAAAAAGTTGTCCCGCTGTGTAAAAAGTAAAGAAAACAAGAATGCAATGATTTGGAAATCTGTTACCGTCACATTTTATTCACAGCAGAACATTGGACGACGGACATTTTTCCATTTCGTTTGAAAACATTATCTTCTTTAGAAATTGATGGCAGCGACGCATCTTAAAAAAAAAGTTGGGACAGAGTTAAGGAAAGGCTTGAAAAGTATGCGACACCAATAAAAAACAGCTGAAGTGACAGTTTTCTAAAGCATCACATACTGTGTATAGAAAGAGGGTGTTAGAGAGGCAAAGACACTCAGAATCAAAGATGGTCCCTGGTCACCGATCTGTGATCAACTGCGGCTAAAAAAGGTGGAACAATTTCAGAGAAATTTTAAATATCCCGCATCTATGGTACATGAGATCATCAAGAGATTCTGGAGAAATTTACCGGTATGTCCATAAGGGACAAAGCTGATGGATAATATTGGATATTTGTAATCCACAGGCCCTCAGTCAGCACTGCATTAAATACAAGCGTGATTCGGTTATGGAAATCACTGCATGGGCTCGCAAAAAACGTCCGGAAATCATTGTCTGATCACAGTTCTCCATGCAATCCACAAAAGGAAAGCTGAATATCAGCACAATCTAGGAAAATGGAAAACTGTTCTGTGGTCAGATAAATCAAAATGGGAAACTCTTTATGGAAATCATTGTGCCCTGCAGACTAAGGAGGAGAGGGACTATCCTGATGGTTATCGAGGAGAGGGACCATAAAGCTTGTTGTTGGGGAGAGGGACCATCCAGCTTGTCGTTGAGAAGAGGGATCATACAGCTGGTTATCAAGGAGAGGGACCATCCAGCTTGTTATCGGCACACAGTTCACATCTCTGATGTAATGTCACAGCACGAGGATATGAGCTCCATCCTTATCCCTAAAGCTGGGGTGCCTTATCTATCCCTGCTCCCCAGATTACTTCTGATGGTGAAGACCTTGGGACCATGTGCTTTGCTGAGCTCCTACATCAGCCCCTATCCTTTCCCTCCCCCACCCAGGGATGTTAGGAGTAATAGTGTATAAGAATACACAAACCAGAATAGCAAGGGAAGACATACAGGGATAAATGAAAATACCAATTATACAAATATGTACTCCCAGACTACAGAGAGGAACACCGGGGAGAATATGAAGGAAAACCAAATAAGAGCAGATGAGAATGTGAACACAGACAAATCACCAAGCAACAGTCTTCTAAACAACACTCCAAACAGCTCCTCAAAGAACCAACACCTCCAACTCGAGAACCAGGCAGTATAAAATTAACACTGGCAATCCCTGTTTCCCAGAGGTAAGTATATATAGAAGAGGGTAGTGGCCAAAACTGAACAGCTGAGACCATCAAAGCAGAAAAGCTCCAGGCTCTCTCAACCTCACAAATAAACCCCTGCACTACTAGCAGAAACCTGTATTTTTTAATATGATGGTGAAGTGCTTTTAATTAGTGCAAGAGTACTTGAAAACAGACACTGCAGTCTTCTGGCCTTTGTCTTTCGAGGTAAGCTCGAGACATGTATTGAGGGCATTAGTGCCTATGACTTGGGCAGCGCATTCATGGAAGACACCATCAGTGCGGAGCGTCATATAGAGGTGTGAGAACATCTGCTCCATCCAGACATCGTCTATTCCAGGGAAGGACTTGTCTATTTCTGCAAGACAATGATAAACCCCATACTGCATCCATCACACACCACGGCTCTGGCTCTGCAGAAGTGTTGGGGTGCTGAACCGACCTCCTGCAGTCCGGACCTTTCACCAATAGAAAATATTTGGTGGATTATGAAACGAAAAATCCAGCAAAGACCCCACACTTTGGAGCAGTGATAATCTGATGTCAAGAAGGGGCAATGTTCCTCTTCCAAGATTCAAGAAATTGTTTCCTCACTTCCCCGACATTTACAGACTGGGATGCTCCTCAATGGTGGACACGACCTGGGCAAAACTGTTCTGAGATGTGTCGTTGCTATCAATTTCTAAATTAGTTAATTTTTCAAATTTAATGGAAAAATGTCTGACTTTCAACTTCTGATCTGTTCTATGTTCTGCTCTGAATATTATGGTGATGAGATTTCCAGATCATAGCATTCTTGTTTTCATAGAATCATAGAATGTTAGAAAACTCACAAAAACGTCCAGAAATTAGTGTCTGATCCAAGTTCCCCGTGCAATCCACAAAAGCAAAGAAGAAGCCGAATTGAGAAGAGAGACCATCTAGCTTGTTATTGAGGAGATGGACCGTCCAGCTTGTTATCAAGGAGAGGGACCATCCAGTTTGTTATCGAGGAGAGGGACCATCCAGCTTGTTATCGAGGAAGGGGGACTCTTCAGCTTGTTATCAAGGAGAGGGACTTATCCAGCTTGTTATGGAGGAGAAGGACCATCCTGCTTGTTATCAAGGAGGGACCATCCAGTTTGTTATCGAGGAGAGGGACCATCCAGCTTGTTATCAAGGAGAGGGACCATCCAGTTTGTTATTGAGGAGAGGGACCATCCAGCTTGTTATTGAGGAGGGGGACTATTCAGCTTGTTATCAAGGAGAGGGACTTATCCAGCTTGTTATGGAGGATAAGGACCATCCTGCTTGTTATCAAGTAGAGGGACCATACAGCTTGTTATCAAGGAAAGGGACCATCCATGGACAATGCTTTTTCCAGTATGATGGAAATCATGTCACAAGGCAAAAGGATAATAATATAGTTGCTTGGTGAACAAAATATCGCCGTGTACTTTATACAATAGCCTCTAGCTACTGTATATACCTTCATATATAGCCAAAAAAGATGTGGTGACCCTTAAAGGTATAGTATCCATTTTTTGCAATCCTCTATATATATTTTTCTTGCACTTTATAGAAAGAGTCACTGTGTTGTTCTATATAAATGCGCATGGTTAAAGTTTGCACATGCACACTGCACTTTATATGGCAGTGATTATTTTGAGTCACTTATATAATTTTTATGATATACAATATATGGTTGTTTTTTTGTACATGCACATTGCTCCTTTTTCATCAGAGATTTATTAAGTTACCAGTGGTCTTTTTCAATCTTTTTTCTTTTTGTGAATATGATATAACAACACTTTGTGTTTTTTTTGCACACTGCACTCCTCATGGTAGTGATTTATTAAATGGTTGTGCTTTATTTTTGCATGCACTTGCACTTACTATTTTTGAAAAAAAAATTTCACTTTATAATATATGAGGTATGCATATTAGAATATGAATTATATGTAATTGGGTCCAATTTTATTTTACAATTTTGTAAAATCGTTCCTATACGTGCGTGCACTTTGTTTTTATTTGGTTTTTATGTAACCACCTGTATAATAAAGATTATTAATTAAGTACACCTTGTCTGGTTTTCTTTGGTTAACAGGTCTTATGGTTGGTTTGTTTTTTTTTTATCTTAAATTAGTGTGTAATCACTATTTTCACTGGACACTGGTGGTGGAAATTAATATATTTATCAATATTAATTGTTGTATCATACGATATATCGAGATATATACTATATCCAGTGTCGGTGTGTGTTTATCTTAAAAAAGATGAAAGGTCGAATATAATATCCATTATCAATCGTATTCAATAGAGGTTCAGCCTATATCATTTATACCGCGGGACACCCTGACTGTAAGACACAAAATCCACAATGCCTCCCTGGCTAAAACATGCTTTGCCCAACAACCTCCTCTTTGTTTTTTTTGTTTTTACTTATCGCTTGCAAAAAAAAAAAAAAATCAGAATACTTTAAATTCACACATTAAAATGTTTCTTCACCCACAATGCTTTTGCATCTTTCTTATATATATTATTCACATTCTCAAATACGTAATTTATACCTAATATAGTTCACAAAGGTGTAATGGACAATATAAATGACATGAGGACTGTCGCCAATAATGAAAGAATGAATTTTAAATCATCGGTCATGTTACTAGTGTAAAAAACACTCAGTTCTTTTAGCCACAGTTCACATATCGCATTTTGTGCCTCCGCATTTATAAAAGTGTTTTTGGGAAAGTTTTGTTCCACTTGTGGTTCTGCTGTGAAATAAACGCGATTATAAGTCCCTGCCTCGTTTAAGAAGAAGAACTTCGCACATCTGCTTTCAATATTTCTGTCAAGTACAGGTAAATATTTTAATAAAAATTTATTAAAAGGCATCTGTCATTGGGATCAACCCTCCTAAGCCGTCTATATGGGAATGCAGATCATAGGAAGCTGAATAAAATGACACCATTCAGTGATATCTGTGATCCGATTTCTTATTCCGGAGAAATCAATGCTTTTCTTAATAATTAAGTTGTTAAGATCTATGGGCTGGACATAGATCTCCCTGAGACTCCGCCTCTAGAACTTATTTTAAATAAAATGGGACATTAATAGTGTGAGACATGTAGATCAGGAGAGCAGACTGTCAATCGTTACATGACTCATACTGGTAACGCCGTTTTCTTTTAGAATAATCGCTGGAAGTGGATTGTCGGGGAGATCTAGGACCAGCCCATAGATCTCAACAGCTCATTTACATATTATGAAAAACGTGTATTTCTCTGGACTAAGACATTGGATCGGAGATATCTAGGTGTCATTTTATTCAGCTTCCTATGACATGCATGCTCATATAGACATCTCAGGAGGGACTGATACTGCTGACAGATTCCCTTGAATCTTTTTGTAATTATTACTATAAGATGTGGAAAAAAACAAACCTTTATTTCTCCATTCCTTTATTTTATTCTATCCATAAAAATAAGATCTCGCTTTATATTCCTCCTTAACTTTTACATCTGCATAATCTAGTGTGCCATCAGTATAATAACCTCCTTTTCTCAACCTATTTTCCCATTTTTCGCTCCCTTCCCCTGTCATACATAGACCTCATTATCATTCCAGGCTCTCCTAATTGTAGTAAACTCCCCTTTGGGTATTGTTTTAAAGAGGACCTGTCACATGATCCAAAAAATGTAGTTAGGTACCTTGAAAAAATATCTGAGCTCAACCTAATTCTGTTGCTCTTTTCCGTTTTGACCTGCGTCACTCCACTGCAGAGATATTGACATTTGTTTCTTCTGGAGCGCAGCATGTGAAATCTCTGCTTGCGGTCCAATTGAGCGTTTGTTTTTTTTTCAAGTCTTCTGCCCTTTCATCCCTCACTCCTAGGCTATGTCAATCACAGTTTGACCGCTTAGAAGACTGATAAACTGCTGAGCTACGATTGGCAGCATCTGTGATTGAGGGGTGAAAATTACACTGCCATAGAAGGCTCTGGGCCCAGCTGAACTACAAGCAGAGATTTCACATATTGCACTTCAAAAGCAACAAATATTAATATCACTGCAATGGAGAAACGCAACTTAGACCTCATTGGGGCTCCCACCACCTTCAGGTAGTAAATTCCATCAAAGTGGAAGAAACAGTAAGTAAGGAGATACTGTGCGCACAATTCATAATAAATGTTTGCACCCCATCAAAATATGAGAATACTTATACAAGTGAGAGCGACACTGTGGGGAATACAAGAACATAAGTCCAAGACGTCACATGGGATCCCGGCAAAGATTTTATTCCATTCAGAATCCAAAATCCGCCTTGTAGATGTCCAGGGTGTGTCGCACTGAATATTGCAGGAAAACGTCTGGTAGGGCACTTCATTAAGGGATCATTGGATACTGTTATTATTGGTTGAAAAACCCGGAGGAAACCCTGCCGTGTGTATCGTCGGTAATCCTGGAAAAATGGCCATTACCAGACTTGCAATCAATAGACCGTCCGCCGTTTTTTGTCACTCAGTGCTCACATTTATTGGTTTAAATTGGATTAAAATAAATATGGAACAAAGTGCTGTATTGTGGAATATAGAAAACAGCCCTGGTCTCTATATAGAAAACAGCCCTGGCCCTATATAGAAAACCGCACTGGCCTCTATATAGAAAACAGCCCTGGCCTCTATATAGAAAACTGCACTGACCTCTATATAGAAAACCGCACTGGCCTCTATATAGAAAACAGCCCTGGCCTCTATATAGAAAACCGCCCTGGCCTCTATATAGAAAACCGCCCTGGCCTCTATATAGATAACCGCCCTGGCCTCTATATATAGAAAACAGCCCTGGCCTCTATATAGAAAACCGCCCTGGCCTCTATATAGAAAACCGCCCTGGCCTCTATATAGAAAACCGCTCTGGCCTCTATATAGAAATCCGCCCTGGCCTCTATATAGAAAACAGCCCTGGCCTCTATATAGAAAACAGCCCTGGCCTCTATATAGAAAACAGCCCTGGCCTCTATATAGAAAACAGCCCTGGCCTCTATATAGAAAACAGCCCTGGCCTCTATATAGAAAACAGCCCTGGCCTCTATATAGAAAACAGCCCTGGCCTCTATATAGAAAACAGCCCTGGCCTCTATATAGAAAACAGCCCTGGCCTCTATATAGAAAACCGCCCTGGCCTCTATTTAGAAAACCGCCCTGGCCTCTATATAGAAAACCGCCCTGGCCTCTATATAGAAAACCGCCCTGGCCTCTATATAGAAAACCGCCTTGGCCTCTATATAGAAAACAGCCCTGGCCTCTATATAGAAAACAGCCCTGGCCTCTATATAGAAAACAGCCCTGGCCTCTATATAGAAAACAGCCCTGGCCTCTATATAGAAAACCGCACTGGCCTCTATATAGAAAACCGCACTGACCTCTATATAGAAAACCGCCCTGGCCTCTATATAGAAAACAGCCCTGGCCTCTATATAGAAAACAGCCCTGGCCTCTATATAGAAAACAGCCCTGGCCTCTATATAGAAAACCGCACTGGCCTCTATATAGAAAACCGCACTGACCTCTATATAGAAAACCGCACTGGCCTCTATATAGAAAACAGCCCTGGCCTCTATATATAGAAAACCGCCCTGGCCTCTATATAGAAAACCGCCCTGGCCTCTATATAGAAAACCGCACTGGCCTCTATATAGAAAACCGCACTGGCCTCTATATAGAAAACAGCCCTGGCCTCTATATAGAAAACCGCCCTGGCCTCTATATAGAAAACCGCACTGGCCTCTATATAGAAAACCGCACTGGCCTCTATATAGAAAACAGCCCTGGCCTCTATATAGAAAACCGCACTGGCCTCTATATAGAAAACAGCCCTGGCCTCTATATAGAAAACAGCCCTGGCCTCTATATAGAAAACCGCCCTGGCCTCTATATAGAAATAGTATATCAGCCCTTTTAGATAAAATTTGCTGACTAATCTATACCAGTGCAGATATCATGGGGCCCCGACAACCGGCCCCCGGTTCTCTCACTCACGGGGCCGCGCTCATCAGGACTGTGCTACACTGACAATGTGCTTCTCATAGCAACCTATCATGTTACCAGAGCAACTAATCAGAGCTCTGCTTTCATGTTACCAGAGCAACCAATCAGAGCTCTGCTTTCATGTTACCAGAGCGACCAATCAAAGCTCAGCTTTCATGTTACCACACCAACCAATCAGAGGTCAGCTTTCATGTTACCACAACAAACCAATCAGAGCTCAGCTTTCATGTTACCAGAACAAACACTCAGTGCTCAGCTTTCATGTTACCAGAACAACCAATCAGAGCTCAACTTTCAATGTAAATCAGCAACCAATCAGGGCTCAGCTTCCACTTTACCTCTGCAGAGGAATGACTGCGGCCATCATTTCCTTCCTTCAGTCGGTGTCTCTCTGTGGAGGGCGGTCGTGTCTTGTTGTGTGCAAGTAAAACATGGCGGATTGTGATAGAGGAGGCGACGTACACACAGGGTCAGTGACAGACACGACTGTTCTGCTCCAGTAATGAGCTGGATATACGGCTTGGAGTAACACAAGATCCATTGCTGAAGTCAAAGAAATAGACCCCACTCCACCCACCATTACTTCAGACATCCAGGAGAGGATCATGAGAAGCCCCAGAAAATATGTGAGGGTAAAGGTCCCAGCCGAGGAACATGGCGCCGAGTACTGAAATCACCGCGCCTGACGCCATTGTGTCAGCAGTGCGAGGGTTACAGGAGGGCGATGAACAGACGCGTGCGGCGGATTGTGACTGAACATGATGGCGGACGCCATGTGGACTTACTGCATCATGTGGGGTGATGACGAGCGGCCCCATAGTCTGCGTGATCCCTCACAGGACGGCAGGGACCGAACACAGAAGATTCACGTGACACAGAAATCAGCGCGTGGAGCGCGGCTCCGTACTCTGCGTGATCCCTCACAGGACAACAGGCACCGGACACAGAAGATCCACGTGACACAGAAATCAGCGCGTGGAGCGCGGCTCCGTACTCTGCGTGATCCCTCACAGGACAACAGGCACCGGACACAGAAGATCCACGTGACACAGAAATCAGCGCGTGGAGCGCGGCTCCGTACTCTGCGTGATCCCTCACAGGACAACAGGCACCGGACACAGAAGATCCACGTGACACAGAAATCAGCGCGTGGAGCGCGGCTCCGTACTCTGCGTGATCCCTCACAGGACAACAGGCACCGGACACAGAAGATCCACGTGACACAGAAATCAGCGCGTGGAGCGCAACTCCGTACTCTGCGTGATCCCTCACAGGACAACAGGCACTGGACACAGAAGATCCACGTGACACAGAAATCAGCGCGTGGAGCGCGGCTCCGTACTCTGCGTGATCCCTCACAGGACAACAGGCACCGGACACAGAAGATCCACGTGACACAGAAATCAGCGCGTGGAGCGCGGCTCCGTACTCTGCGCGATCCCTCACAGGACAACAGGCACCGGACACAGAAGATCCACGTGACACAGAAATCAGCGCGTGGAGCGCGGCTCCGTACTCTGCATGATCCCTCACAGGACAACAGGCACCGGACACAGAAGATCCACGTGACACAGAAATCAGCGCGTGGAGCGCGGCTCCGTACTCTGCGCGATCCCTCACAGGACAACAGGCACCGGACACAGAAGATCCACGTGACACAGAAATCAGCGCGTGAAGCGCGGCTCCGTACTCTGCATGATCCCTCACAGGACGACAGGGACCGAACACAGAAGATTCACGTGACACAGAAATCAGCGCGTGGAGCGCGGCTCCGTACTCTGCGTGATCCCTCACAGGACAACAGGCACCGGACACAGAAGATCCACGTGACACAGAAATCAGCGCGTGGAGCGCGGCTCCGTACTCTGCGCGATCCCTCACAGGACAACAGGCACCGGACACAGAAGATCCACGTGACACGTAAAACAGCGTGTGGAGCGCGGCTCCGTACTCTGCATGATCCCTCACAGGACGACAGGGACCGAACACAGAAGATTCACGTGACACAGAAATCAGCGCGTGGAGCGCGGCTCCGTACTCTGCGTGATCCCTCACAGGACGGCAGGGACCGGACACAGAAGATTCACGTGACACAGAAATCAGCGCGTGGAGCGCGGCTCCGTACTCTGCGTGATCCCTCACAGGACAACAGGCACCGGACACAGAAGATCCACGTGACACAGAAATCAGCACGTGGAGCGCGGCTCCGTACTCTGCGTGATCCCTCACAGGACGGCAGGGGCCGGACACAGAAGATTCACGTGACACAGAAATCAGCGCGTGGAGCGCAGATCCGTACTCTGCATGATCCCTCACAGGACGACAGGGACCGGACACAGAAGATTCACGTGACACAGAAATCAGCGCGTGGAGCGCGGCTCCGTACTCTGCGTGATCCCTCACAGGACAACAGGCACCGGACACAGAAGATCCACGTGACACAGAAATCAGCGCGTGGAGCGCGGCTCCGTACTCTGCGTGATCCCTCACAGGACAACAGGCACCGGACACAGAAGATCCACGTGACACAGAAATCAGCGCGTGGAGCGCAACTCCGTACTCTGCGTGATCCCTCACAGGACAACAGGCACCGGACACAGAAGATCCACGTGACACAGAAATCAGCGCGTGGAGCGCGGCTCCGTACTCTGCGTGATCCCTCACAGGACAACAGGCACCGGACACAGAAGATCCACGTGACACAGAAATCAGCGCGTGGAGTGCGGCTCCGTACTCTGCGCGATCCCTCACAGGACAACAGGCACCGGACACAGAAGATCCACGTGACACAGAAATCAGCGCGTGGAGCGCGGCTCCGTACTCTGCATGATCCCTCACAGGACAACAGGCACCGGACACAGAAGATCCACGTGACACAGAAATCAGCGCGTGGAGCGCGGCTCCGTACTCTGCGCGATCCCTCACAGGACAACAGGCACCGGACACAGAAGATCCACGTGACACAGAAATCAGCGCGTGGAGCGCGGCTCCGTACTCTGCGTGATCCCTCACAGGACAACAGGCACCGGACACAGAAGATCCACGTGACACAGAAATCAGCGCGTGGAGCGCGGCTCCGTACTCTGCGCGATCCCTCACAGGACAACAGGCACCGGACACAGAAGATCCACGTGACACGTAAAACAGCGTGTGGAGCGCGGCTCCGTACTCTGCATGATCCCTCACAGGACGACAGGGACCGAACACAGAAGATTCACGTGACACAGAAATCAGCGCGTGGAGCGCGGCTCCGTACTCTGCGTGATCCCTCACAGGACGGCAGGGACCGGACACAGAAGATTCACGTGACACAGAAATCAGCGCGTGGAGCGCGGCTCCGTACTCTGCGTGATCCCTTACAGGACAACAGGCACCGGACACAGAAGATCCACGTGACACAGAAATCAGCACGTGGAGCGCGGCTCCGTACTCTGCGTGATCCCTCACAGGACGGCAGGGGCTGGACACAGAAGATTCACGTGACACAGAAATCAGCGCGTGGAGCGCAGATCCGTACTCTGCATGATCCCTCACAGGACGACAGGGACCGGACACAGAAGATTCACGTGACACAGAAATCAGCGCGTGGTGCGCGGCTCCGTACTCTGCGAGATCCCTCACAGGACGGCAGGGACCGGACACAGAAGATTCATGTGACACAGAAATCAGCGCGTGGAGCGTGGCTCCGTACTCTGCGTGATCCCTCACAGGACAACAGGCACCGGACACAGAAGATCCACGTGACACAGAAATCAGCACGTGGAGCGCGGCTCCGTACTCTGCGTGATCCCTCACAGGACGGCAGGGGCCGGACACAGAAGATTCACGTGACACAGAAATCAGCGCGTGGAGCGCAGATCCGTACTCTGCGTGATCCCTCACAGGACGACAGGCATCGGACACAGAAGATTCACGTGACAAATAAAACAGCGTGTGGAGCGCGGCTCCGTACTCTGCGTGATCCCTCACAGGACGGCAGGGACAGGACACAGAAGATTCACGTGACACAGAAATCAGAGCGTGGAGTCAGGATCCGTACTCTGCGTGATCCCTCACAGGACGACAGGGACCGGACACAGAAGATTCACGTGACATATAAAGCAACGCGTGGTGTGCAGCTCCGTACTCTGCGTGATCCCTCACAGGATGGCAGGAACCGGACATAGACGATTCACGTGAGACATAAAGCAGCGCGTGGAGCGCGGCTCCGTACTCTGCGTGACCCATCAAAGGACGGCAGGGGCCGGACACAGAAGTTTCACGTGAGACAAGAATCAGCTCGTGGAGCGCGGATCCGTACTCTGCGTGATCCCTCACAAGACAGCAGGGACCGGACACAGAAGATTCACGTGACACATAAAGCAGCGCGTGGAGCGCGCCTCCGAATTCCGCGTGATCTCTCACAGGACGGCAGGGGCCGGACACAGAAGATCCATGCGAGACAAGAATCAGCGCGTGGAGCGCGGCTCCGTACTCTGCGTGATCCCTCACAGGACGGCAGGGACACATCCACTGACATCTTCTAGCGCAGGTCACCGATCAGGAGTGTGAGGGGCTTTGTATCATGGCCCAACAGCCCAGACCTCTAGTAATATTAACCCCTAACAGCTCCAGATCACTATTAATGTTACCATTAACCCTTTGTTCCTCCTAGACCACTGGAGATATCCAACATTATTAGAGAGAGCCCTTCACAGGGCGCCAAAAAACACAGAGTCGTGGAAAGAACAGCAGCGGTTTGTTTGAGGGGTGTGGCTTATAAATCGGACGTGGCATCTTCACTTAGATCAGTGATTGGCTGCAGTAGTGATGTCCCGACTATGGTGCGCATCACCGCTGCAGCCAATCATTGAGATTTAATAGCTTGTGCCATCTACATCGGCATCTCCACTGAGCTCAGTGATTGGCTGCAGCCAAAACATATGGTGGAAACCCCACTTGCCATCAGTTTTTTTTTTACTGCAGAATCAAAGCTTTTCTGTTGGGTCGCCCTCCCAGGGCTGTGGGGTACTCGGTACCGGGCCAGTGTCGGCGGGATGTGTCACAGCAGCGGTGACCCGGTCCGTGGCCCTGGGCACCCAATTAATAGGGGAAGTTTGAATGGTGAAATGTAGTTGATTAAATGAATAGTTTGTGACGCCACCTGTGGTGTTCGGCAAGTGAGATGTTAAGCCGATGCTGCATGCAGATCCTCGGACTGGTGGTGTGGTGCAGCCGAGATGGTAAAGCTCCCCACAGGTGGAGCTGTAGTCCCAGGGCAGTGTAGATGTAGGGGTAGAGGAGAGGCACAGGCGGTGTAGAAGCTGGTACCCCGATGTAGTGGTACAGGATGTGTTAGCGCAGGAATAATTGGAGGACACCAGGGCATGTAGTTCCAAAGCTTTACTCACAGTCTGTAGTACACACAGGTGCCTGCCTCCGTGCTGTGTCCTCCGGGTCAGGGACTCAGTCAACCTCCAGGTCAGATGGAATGCTCCCTTCCAACGCTCCGCCATCATGTGCCTTTCTGAACGTCTCCTCTTATAGCGCCTTTGATGTGAAGTACTCCCAGTACTGAGTTACACTGGAGTTCCTCCTGACAGATGTTCCCAAGAACCATACTAGTACGGCTGACAGCTGTAGCCTGCTTCGGGGACTCCTTGCTCCTGAATCCCGGCTCACTATCCAAGTTGCTGTTGTGCCCCCAAGTCTTAGATGGGAGTAGTGCATTTACAGCCCACTACTCCACCGGTGTCTGCTGTAGGACCATTAGTATCCATACAACCTCGGGGACCGGTCCCCGGCCTGGCGCTTAGAACTTCTAGGCAGGGTTCTTCCTCTAACCCACGTCCTCTGTTCCCTTTTACTCCTTCGTTCTATACTAGTCTCTCCTTCTTATGGAAGATCAGGATTCTGTTCAATGTCTTTCTCCTTCTTTCCTTTCCCGTGCCAGCAGACCCAGGTCACTGAGATCTGCTGCAGCACCTCCTTCCTCCATCCCTCTCTCAGTAATCTTCTTTCCTCACTCCTCACTGAGTGACTCTCTGACTGAACGACTGACCTCAAATCCTAAACCTTCTCGCTCTTTTATGTATTCTAACTCCACCCGCCTCCCAGCACGTTTCGTGTTCCAAGCAGGGAGCCACCAAAGGTGCTTTTACACTCCAAGCAGGGAGCAATGTGGCTTTGCTGAACTACTGTGTTGTGTGGGATGCAGGTGTTGGAGCGTGGTCAGGAGCCTCCAACCTACCTGGATGGTGGGGCACCACACCTCAGGAGGAGGTGCAGTACCTCTGTGGCAACTGAATCCTCAGGGGCGCCACATTGTACTAAAAAAAAGTATTAAAAATGCTGCTTCAATTTTGCCCCAAAAAGGCATCAAATAAAGTGGTAAAGTGGAAAATGCATTACAAAATGCAGCAAAGATGCAATAATCCGAGAATACAGTTATTGTGTTATTTAGAAATAGCATTTAAGTTACTCATGACGATAGCTTCAAGGGGTCTTCCAGGATTAGAAAAACATGGCGGCTTCCTTTCAGAAACAACGCCACCCCTGACTGTGAGGAATGCATGATATTGCAGCTTATCTTAAATGGAGCCGAGTTGCAATATCAGACACAACCTATGAGCGAGGGGTGGCGCTATTTGCGAAAGAAAGCAGCCACGTTTTTCTAATCCTGTAAAATCCCTTCAGTGCTTTTATATCATCTGTGCAGAATTTCCTAAAAATGAGCACTGCCTCCTTCATGACCTCCAGCTGAGCACAGGACTACAACCCCCAACATGCCCTGGACGCACATAGCGTATGGCGAGCTCTGATACCGGACGAAACGACAAGACGCTAAATACGAGGCCATTGCTTTGTCGTTTGTGACAAGTGAGAACAGGGGGTGAGCGAGGAGTTAAAAGTAAGCCGGCACAAGTCTTGGAATTGGGATAGGACAGCCTGGAAGGAGGCAGCCAATGGGGGACAAGAATGCAGCAGTGAAAACTTAGTGGAGCTGCTGTATGTCTGGCTGCAGAAGTCTGGGAGTGCAGGGCTAGAATGGTGGAGCGTCCCCATTAGTGATTCTGGGGGATGCTTGACATGTGGGAGCATTAAGGGTGGACCCCTGTACATACACTAACCACCCCCCAGTGTGCAATACTACAGGGTCTCACATGCTACGTTACTGCCCTGATGTGATGTCCTACAGGTACCTCCGTCCGCAGCGCTGCACAACATGTACTCCGCATTCCCTGGCTGCTATCCATAGGACATAATCATTTTTGCACTCTCTTTTTCCTCTGCACCTCCAGCTACTGAAAAAAATAAAAACCGATGGCGATTTATTAAGCAGCGAGTACGGGGATGGCGTCCGATTTTTTTTTTTCATGGACCCATTCGTTTGCATCGGTGCGCTTGATCCCAGACTCGGATCAAAATTGTTCAAGTGTCCATGATTTTGTGACGACCGCCCACTCTGAGAAACAATAATCAGACATGTGAACAGCCCCATGGACTACAATTGGTACAAAAAGCACGGACAGAACTTGTATGAGAAAAATTGAGATCTGAATCAACTCTAATATTCACACAGTTTCCATTATACATCATCAATGGGACCTGACAGGTTCCAGATTATCAGATGTTATGGAATATCAGACTGCCAGAAAAGTTTATAAAACTTGTAAAAGTGCCAATACACTTGGAGCTGAGTCCAGAGTGCGCGCGTATGTGGGAATCGCCATCGGCTGAACGAGTTTGGCTCATTGCTATTGAACAGGTATTATCTTCTGGGTTTTCTCGCACCACCGGGCAACTGCTATGGGGCCCACAAGCTGGAGGGAGCCGCCCTCGACCGGCATTCAACCACCTCTCCTGACATCTGCCATAAGTGATAAGCAGAAGTTGGAATCATAGAATCGTAGAGTTGGAAGGGACCTCCTGGGCCATCTGGTCCAACCCCCTGCTCAAAGCAGGATTCGCTAAATCATCCCAGTCAGATGTCTGTCCAGCCTCTGTTTGAAGACTTCCATTGAAGGAGAACTCACCACTTCTCGTGGCAGCCTGTTCCACTCATTGATCACTCTGTCAAAAAGTTTTTTCTAATATCTAATCTGTGTCTCCTCCCATTCAGTTTCATCCCATTGCTTCTAGTCTTTCCTTGTGCAAATGAGAATAAAGTTGATCCTTCTACAATGTGACAGCCCTTTAGATATTTGTAGACAGCTATTAAGTCTCCTCTCAGTCTTCTCTTTTGCAAACTAAACATTCCCAAATCCTGCAACCTTTCCTCATAAGACAGTGTTTGCAGACCGGTCACCATTCTGGTCGCTCTTTTCTGAACTTGCTCCAGTTTGTTGATGTCTTTTTTAAAATGTGGCGCCCAAAACTGGACACAATATTCCAGATGAGGTCTGACCAAAGAGGAGTAGAGGGAAATAATGACTTCACGTGATCTAGACTGTATGCTTCTGTTAATACATCCTAGAATTGCATTTGCCTTTTTTGCTGCTGCATCACACTGTTGACTCATATTCAGTTTGTGATCTATTAGTATACCCAAGTCTAGAAAGGGCTCACTCGATGTCTGGCGGGTGCCGGCTGTTCTACACAGTATAACGCCTGCTGAGACTGGAGTAGTCTCTGATCACAGTGGTCTCACCCATTAGATGCTGTGGCAAACAGATACTGTGGCATCTAGGAGGTCAGATGGGGGATGGCGTATGTTACCAGCATTCGGCCAAGAACTGATGGGTTGTTTAAGAGCAGCTGGGGACCAATAGGGGGGAGAGGCCCAACTCGGACCCTCACTATTGGGCCTGCTGATTTCTACTACCCGGCCTCTGCGGATTCTACAGCAGAAAATCTACATCATAAACGGACACGTCGCTGTTTGTAAATCCGGGATCAATAATGTGATCACTTCTTTGTTCCAGTCTTTGCCAATTACGCATTTTTTTTTTTCATTGGGAAAAAGTTGAGTTTTGTTTTCTTTTTATTAGGGTTTTTTTTTTTAATTCAAAATTTGTTATACGCTTGTTTTACTCTAGATTCGGGTAGGGGATCGGAACATGTGGTCCTCTGATCGCCCACATAATACACTGGAATATTTCTGTAAGCCGAGTAAAGCTGATAGGCGGCCATAACAATCATGTGATCGCGTCCTGCTGTTAACCAATTAGATGCCACGGGCAACAATGACTTCAGGAGCTAAGGGGTTTAGCGGCTGGGATCGTAGACATCTTCAGTTTAGGCCTTCGGAGCAGAACAATAGCTGTATGACACAGTTAGCTCCTGCAAGTGGAGACATTTCCCGTACCAGCACCATCTATATGTTTTTTTGCGCCATCTTTCGGCCACATCGTAATAACACCTATATAACCTATAAGGGTACATGGATATAATGGAATGATTCACAGCATGGATCCCCCTCAATGATCCAGAACGGAGATCAGATCTGTAAGGGTATGTTCACATGTTGCAGATATCAATGGCCGGTTTCTCCATCAGGTGCACAGATTTATGCATTTGTTATTACATATAATAGCTGGTGGAGATTCTACATTTTTTATATTTCTTTTTTAGTTGCTTTGTTCCTATAAAAAAAAAAAAAATGACGTGTACATTTTTGGGGGTTTACAGGACATGCCTGCCTTGCTCATCCTCCACTGGTCCAGCACTGAGACAGCAGCGCTGCTGCCAATAACGGAGATCAGCGGCTGTGTCCGGGATGATGGTATGAGCCACGTTCAATGTGACAATAACAGACCGAGACCCTGCACTGGACCCATGGAGGGGGAAGAAAATAATTTTTTTGTTTTTAAACAAAAAAAACCTCTCCAATTCCACCTCAAAAACTTTTCTGCTCAGTTTCTGTTCCAAAAACTCAGCAAAAAAAAAAAAAAAAAAGACAGTGTGCACATGCCCTAAATCAGAAAGAGTTCTAGAAAAGTTTCCTACAACTGTTTTTGTAGAATTAATGCAGAAGTAAATAAGTCAACGGGAGAACCTTGCAAACTATGCAAAGATCTATTTACTAAAAGTAATAATCGTATAAATTCTGAGGGGATTACAAGTGCATCCAAATCAGCAACCGAGTCAGATCTCGCCCTCTCAATTTCCCGTACAACGGCCAAAAAAAGTGTCTGTCACTTGCTTCAAGTTCAGATAGGCATACGGTAATTGCTGGAATTTCTGGGTTCCTAATTTCAATTTTCGGTGCTGCAGTCAAATACGAGCAGCACAAATCTCGTCCTCGTGGTCTCCTACGTAAACCGTCCAGCCATGGTTGTGCCTATAAAAATGCAGCAACATGCATAAAATTACTTTAAAATGTAGGCACCAAAAAGATGCCATGTAACCTAACGAGAGGTGGTGCAAAGTTAGACGAAAGTGATAAATGTGGTGCATTTTCAGAGTTTAGCTTCCAGGGTTAGTACCTCTACCTCAGTATACACAGCGATTACACTCTATATACACGAGATGGCTTCTATCGTACTGGGTCCGGGAGGCCATATCGCTTGTGGGAAGTCTTATTTATTCCTAAAGAACCATTGACTAATACCCATGGCTCCAGAGTTCTCCATACTTTTGCCATCAGTTGCCAGGTTGACATCATTGCCCCTATATTGGTTTGCCCTCTGGATCCATGGTTTTGGCTGAATCCACTAGTCTTCAGCATTATAGCTAGTACCTCCTTGTGGTTCTCTAGGCAAAAAAATAGCCTAAAGGGGTATTCCAGTCTCCAAAAATAATGGCTTATCCAGATCATTTTTAAATCAGCGTGGGTGCTGCTGCTGGAATCACCAGGATGGGAGCTTAATGTCGTCCTTTTTTCACCTGGCTCCATGGCCATGGTCAGGAATGGAGAGGCCATATGTGCCCCACAGCTCCATTCATTGTCTATCTTCATCATTGCTACAGATAATTAATGGAGGACACATACAGATCCAGCTCCTTGTCTGCGCACCTCCTAACCATGGAGAGAATAAGGAACAGTATGACCACGGTAGAATGAGGGACACAAGCCTAAGGTGATCATTTTTGGCAATAACAATTCCTCTTTAGGTATCTATGGTGCTGGTTACACAGTAGTAACCAGCTCCATTCCCGCTGACAGGCTTTCTAGAAATGGTGGCTCTCTCCCTTGCATTTACATCTTTATAAAGTGGTGCAAGACCTATTTCACCCTGTTATGACGGTTTTGGTAGGTATCCTGTGGATGGATGATACATGATGGGATGCCCATTTATACTCTGCTTCTAGAGCCTTTTGTGTATTAGCACCTGCTAGTAAAGGTGTATTTTTAGGTTCAATAGCCCCAATACAAAATCTTTAACATTTGCCACACCTACGATGTGCCATGTATTGGACACCTACGATGTGTTATTTATTAGACACCTACGATGTGCCATGTATTGGACACCTACGATGTGTTATTTATTAGACACCTACAATGTGCCATTTATTGGACACCTACGATGTGCCATTTATTGGACACCTACGATGTGCCATTTATTGGATGCCTACGATGTGCCATTTATTGGACACTTATGATGTGCCATTTATTGGACAACCTACGATGTGCCATGTATTGGACGCCGACGATGTGCCATTTATTGGACACTTATGATGTGCCATTTATTGGACGCCTACGATGTGCCATTTATTGGATGCCTACGATATGCCATTTATTGGACACCTACGATGTGCCATTTATTAGACGCCTATGATGTGCCATTTATTGGACACCAACGATGTGCCATTTATTGGATGCCTACAATGTGCCATTTATTAGACGCCTATGATGTGCCATTTATTGGATGCCTACGATGTGCCATATATTGGACACCAACGATGTGCCATTTATTGGATGCCTACGATGTGCCATTTTTTGGATGCCTACGATGTGCCATTTATTGGATGCCTACAATGAGCCACATATTGGATGCCTACGATGTATTATTTATTAGACACCTACGATGTGCCATGTATTGGATGCCTACGATGTGCCATTTATTGGACACCTACGATGTGCCATTTATTGGACGCCTACGATGTGCCATTTATTGGACACCTACGATGTGCCATTTATTGGACACCTACGATGTGCCATTTATTGGACGCCTATGATGTGCCATGTATTGGACACCTACGATGTGCCATTTATTGGACACTTACGATGTGCCATTTATTGGACACCTACGATGTGCCATTTATTGGATGCCTACGATGTGCCATTTATTGGACGCCTACGATGTGCCATTTATTGGACGCCTACGATGTGCCATATATTGGACACCAAATGATGTGCCATTTATTGGATGCCTACGATGTGCCATTTTTTGGATGCCTACGATGTGCCATTTATTGGATGCCTACGATGTGCCATTTATTGGACACTTACGATGTGCCATTTATTGGACACCTACGATGTGCCATTTATTGGACGCCTACGATGTGCCATTTATTGGACGCCTACGATGTGCCATTTATTGGATGCCTACGATGTGTCATTTATTGGACGCCTACGATGTGCCATATATTGGACACCAATGATGTGCCATTTATTGGATGCCTACGATGTGCCATTTTTTGGATGCCTACGATGTGCCATTTATTGGATGCCTACGATGTGCCATTTATTGGATGCCTACGATGAGCCACATATTGGATGCCTACGATGTATTATTTATTAGACACCTACGATGTGCCATGTATTGGACGCCTACGATGTGCCATTTATTGGACGCCTACGATGTGCCATTTATTGGACGCCTACGATGTGCCATTTATTGGACGCCTACGATGTGCCATTTAGTGGACGCCTACGATGTGCCATTTAGTGGACGCCTACTATGTGCCATTTATTGGACGCCTACAATGTGCCATTTATTGGACGCCTACAATGTGCCATTTAGTGGACGCCTACAATGTGCCATTTATTGGACGCCTACACCAACGATGTGCCATTTATTGGATGCCTACGATGTGCCATGTATTGGACGCCTACGATGTGCCATTTATTGGACGCCTACGATGTGCCATTTATTGGACGCCTACACCAACGATGTGCCATTTATTGGATGCCTACGATGTGCCATGTATTGGACGCCTACGATGTGCCATTTATTGGACGCCTACGATGTGCCATTTATTGGACGTCTACGATGTGCCATTTATTGGACGCCTACGATGTGCCATTTATTGGACGCCTAGGATGTGCCATTTATTGGACGCCTACGATGTGCCATTTATTGGACGCCTACGATGTGCCATTTATTGGACGCCTACGACGTGCCATTTATTGGACGCCTACGATGTGCCATTTATTGGACGCCTACGATGTGCCATTTATTGGACGCCTACGATGTGCCATTTATTAAACACACTCAAGCACCACGGCTGGGTGTCACTACCTCTCCATCTCATCCTGTATATCTATGCCTAAGCTATCATACCAAACCCTACAAATCAGACCTTTATTATATGTCCACTGGAGAAGCCACAAAAGTCTACTTTTTGTGTTGACTGATTTAGGATTAGTTATAATTGTGCAATGGCTTTGGAGTAGGGGATTAGTCATATACATTTAATATATTTTTTAAGCCCTTAATAGGTCTGCAGAAGATTCTGCAGACACAACTGGTAGCAAGTGCTTACATAAATAATCATTGACGGCAATTAAGGAATTATTTCTCGTAGCTGGAAATTGGTTTCATCCGTCCATAAAAGAAGGAAAGTGCTCAGGACATTTCTGTGCAGTAGATCGTTATCACGTATGTTACAGTATTAGGGTGGACATACACGTTAGATCAAAGTCTCCCAAACCCCCTGATTTCAGAGGGAGCGGTCGAAAGTCTAATGTGTATGGTGGTGTGGATGGGAGATGTCAAAAGAAAAAAGGATCAGGCATGCTGGAATTCAACAAACCCAGTCCTTTTTTTTGCAGTTTACAGTTTTGCATCAATGAGTGGAAACATTTTTGTTTTTGCATTTTGAGACTGAAAACATGTCCTGAACGTCTATCTTGTCATGATAACAGTACCAAACCCTTTGTGTGGCAGACAGCTATGTTTGTCCTGCAAGGGGAAACCTGAGTAAGGTGCTACTAGACACCTCTGATGATGACCAATATTTTGGGAAAATGCAAGAATCACCTGAACCTTATCTTCCCTAACATCATCAATTTGAGAAGAGTCGAAGTGCCCAAATGAACATGAGATGGAGTCCTGCAAAAGTCATTGGGTGTGCATGTCATTAATGTAAAAGGAGTATGGGGATCTTGATAACTTTAGTCATAGCACCTAAATGCCAGGGAATCATGCACATGGTAGAACGCTTTGCACCTGAACGATAATGCATAGAGACAATTTTTCATAGTGTACAGCTAGATTGTGTACTGTTCAAGAAACATGCGATCGCAACCCGGAGTCCACCGTGCAGAGATGGCAAACGGCTGCTCGGTAATGACGGACACTAACTGAACACCGGCGGAGTAACCGCTGACCCGGTGTGCACAGGAGCGAACTCTGCTACAGCACAGAGCCGCAGAAAGAGACGCCGAAGCCTATTACCTCACAGGCTATGGCTAAAGGAACCGCTACTGCGGCGCCAGGGATTAACCCTAGAGAAACGCTGTGCCCGCTAGCAATCACAGGGTGCAGCCGACAGTTGTGTGACCTCACTGCTTGTGTACAGCGCCGCCCTGGCGGATGCCACTAACCAGCCTAAGCTTAGCGCTGGAAAGCGCAGTAACTGCGCACGGCACCGCTGAGACGACACTGCGGCGTATGCAGTACAGAGGTGTCTCGTGCAGATGATACTTCCTGGCTTAACATGTGAGAGGCGCTGGAAGCACTGCGGCGCTATACAGTGCCACCGCTTGGCCCTGACTCAGGACTCTAAACCCTACCAACATACGTATCAAAGGGAAGGGGTTTCTTAATGAGTCATTCAGTGGTTCACAAGCATCCATCATCACACACATCACTATCCATTACTGTCTATACTAGCGCATGACCTTGCGGCCATGCGACTCTTTTATAGCAGCGTCCTTCCGGGACCTTCCTAGTGGTCCATTGGGAGCAGCAATAGGACCTGAGCATGTGACCTCAGACCTCCAATGAGTGGACTTCCCACGGGCATGCTCAGTGGACCGAAAGAAGGACTTAGTCCCAAGAGCTGCTCGCTGCTGGCTATTGCAGGTTACTATAGCTGAACCCTGATTAGCAGCTGTAACCAAGCCAACAGGAGCAGACCGAGAAAGACAACAAGAATGACGCCTTTTCTGAGCAGGCTCCACTGCGGCCGGAGATGAATGGGAGACGGCAGACAGCAAGGCTCTGGATTCCTGCTGTGCAGAGGCAGGAACCCGACGCCTAACAGGCACTTCTATCTTTGAGGGACCCAACTCATGTATGCATTACATAGATGGCCCTTTGGCTCCTAGTCATTGGTTGGACCAGGTGGTACTAGCAACCAATGGGAACCTCAGAGACCAACTCTTTGTCAAGAGATCTGTCATGTATGAAATGGCTGTCCAAACCAGGTGACTCATGTAACGAGCACTGTTTATCAAAAATAGCTGTCATGTGACAGCTATATTTCTTGATGTCTCCATTTACATGGATGCTCATCTCAGCAGAGCATGCACGTGTTTTTACGGGGAGATTGGAATAAACCAGACCCCCTTCTGCAGTCTCAGGAAAGTCTGGGTTCAAATCCCACCAAGGACAACATCTGCAGTGAGTTTGTATGTTCTCCCCGTGTTTGCGTGGGTTTCCTCCGAGTTCTCCGGCTTCCTCCCACATTCCAAAGACATACTGATAGGGAATTTTGGTTGTGAGCCCCATCGGGTACAGCATTGATAATGTGTGGAAACTGTAAAGCGCTGCGGAATATGTTAGCGCTATATAAAAATAATGATTATGATTTTAGATATTCAGTCAATCCCCTAAAAATAATCCAGTTGCATGAAGTTTCCTCTAAAAAGTATGGACACTGTGATAAAACACTCCGGGATCGCCTTTGCTGGGGTCAAAGGTCACGTGCGTTCAGCATGAAACTCAGGCGCAGAGCTGGGATACGGGTGTAACTGACCCTGGGTCAGGTTTATTAACGATGAAAGCAATGCAAAAGGAAATAAAACATAAAACAAATCCTTGCCTGTCCGGCATTAACTAAACAATGGACAACCTAACTACCAACTGGCGGGCTTCTCCCATCCAGCCAAACCACAGTTGCAGTGGGCACTGCTTCCACTCACATGTGTCTCTCACACAGACAGGCTCTCTGTGTTCCCAGGCTGAGACACTCACACAACCACCTGGCATCCTTTTATATCCACCTCCCATTATTCATTAGCAAGCAGGTGAGATACTGACCAGACTAGGGCACATAGGAAAGGAATCTGGGCGAGATATACCTGCCCTCATCCACTATTCCCACATGATTCTCACATATCCCCCCCCTCTGCTCAGACCACTCCGGTCGAGCAATGACACCCGCCAAACAGTGCACTCGGGACAGGGCATCTGCATTTCCCATCTGTACCCCTGGGCGGTGCTCCACCGTAAAAGTGTAGGCCTGCAGGGCAAGGAACCACCGGGTCACCCGGCTATTCCGTTCCTTGTTCAAGTGCATCCACTTGAGAGGGGCATGGTCAGTGATCAGCCTGAACTTTCAGCCCACCAGGTAATATTTGAGGGCCTCTAGAGCCCACTTAATGGCGAGGCACTCTTTTTCCACGATTGCATACCTTTGCTCGTGTTTATTCAGCTTCCTGCTGAGATAGAGGACTGGGTGTTCCACTCCGTCCCTCACTTGTGAGAGTACGGCCCCGATACCGGTATCAGAGGCATCCGTTTGTACCACAAACTCGCTGCGGAAGTCCGGAGTCACCAGTACGGGCTGAGAGCAAAGTGCCCGTTTTAGGCTATGGAAGGCTTCTTCAGCCACTAAACTCCATTTAATCATGACGGAGTCTTTCCCTTTTGTAAGATCCGTCAGGGGGGTAGCGATGGCTGCAAAATTGGGTATGAACCGGCGATAATAGCCGGCGATCCCCAGGAAGGCTTGCACCTGCTTCTTGTTGACAGGTTGTGGCCAGTCCTGATCCGCCTGAATCTTATCAACCTGGGGTTTAACAACACCCCTCCCAATTACATACCCCAAATACCGGGCTTCTTCTAGCCCAATGTGACATTTCTTGGGGTTCGCGGTTAGACCTGCCTCCCACAGGTCGTCAACCACAGCTTGTACTTTCTGGAGATGAGTCTCCCAGTCCAAGCTGTAAATGACAATGTCGTCCAAATAGGCCGAAGCGTACTGCCTATGTGGCCTCAGGACTCGATCCATCAGTCTCTGGAAGGTCGCCGGTGCTCCGTGCAGTCCAAACGGCATATACACATACTGAAATAGACCCTCTGGGGTAGCAAATGCCGTCTTTTCTCTGGCAGCCTCCGCCAGAGGGATCTGCCAATACCCCTTTGTTAAGTCTAGGGTCGTAATATACCGGGCTTTTTCTAACCGATCTATTAACTCGTCGACCCGGGGCATAGGGTAGGCATCAAATTTTGAGACCGCATTCAGTTTCCTGAAGTCATTGCAGAACCGGATGGTGCCGTCCGGTTTAGGAATTAGCACAATCAGGCTGGACCAAGCACTGTGCGATTCCTCAATGACACCTAACTCTAACATTGCCTTCACTTCTCGGGAAACGGCTTCACGGCGCGCTTCCGGGATTCGGTAGGGCTTTACATGAACTGTGACACCAGGTTCCGTTACAATGTCATGTTTCATTAGCGTGGTCTGCCCGGGTTTTTCTGAGAAAAACTTTTGGTTGTGAAGTAGAGACTGCCTGACCTCAGTCTTTTGCCGCTCCGAGAGAGTCTCTGCAATCCGTACCTCCGGTACGGTATGCGAGCAGACGGGACGGGCCAGCTCCGCTGACAAGGCAGACCGATCTTTCCAGGGTTTTATCAGATTTACATGATAAATCTGTTCAGGTTTCCGTTTACCTGCCTGGTATACTTTGTAGTTTACTTCACCAACTCTTTCCTTAATCTCAAAGGGGCCCTGCCACTTTGCCAGGAACTTACTGTCCACCGTGGGGACCAGGAGCAACACCCTATCTCCGGGTGCAAACGTACGGATCTTGGCGCCCCTATCATAGATTCGTTTTTGGGCTCCTTGAGCCTGTATCATGTGTTCTTTGACGATAGGCATAACAGCCGCAATACGGTCCTGCATTTGTGTGACGTGATCTATCACTGTTTTAAATGGTGTGACCTGACCCTCCCAGGTTTCTTTTGCAACGTCTAATAGTCCACGAGGACGTCGGGCGTACAATAACTCGAAAGGCGAGAATCCCGTGGAAGACTGGGATACTTCCCTGATGGCAAAAAGCAAATACGGAAGTAAATAGTCCCAGTTCTTCCCATCCTTGTCTATCACCTTTCTCAGCATCTGCTTCAGAGTTTTATTGAACCGTTCGACCAACCCGTCTGTTTGAGGGTGATACACGGATGTGCGTAACGGTTCGATTTGTAACAATCGGCAGAGCTCCTTCATAACCCTGGACATAAAGGGAGTCCCCTGGTCGGTGAGAATCTGTTTTGGTATACCGACCCGACTAAACACATGCACCAGTTCCTTGGCAATCGTCTTGGTGGCCGTGTTACGCAAAGGGATGGCCTCCGGGTAACGAGTGGCATAATCCAAGATGACCAGGATATGTTGGTGTCCACGTGCAGACCGTGGAAGGGGCCCAACTAAATCCATCCCAATCCTCTCAAACGGGACTTCAATAATAGGTAGGGGTACCAAAGGGCTACAGAACCGGGGCTTAGGTGCAGAGGCTTGACAGTCAGGACAAGACTCACAATATACACGAATATCGTGATGCATGCCTGGCCAAACAAAACAGTGTAATATCCTTTCGGTGGTTTTCTGGACTCCCAGGTGACCTCCCATCACATGTCCGTGGGCCAGGTCCAGCACCTGCCGCCGGTAGGGTTTTGGCACGACTAATAGTTGCACCAGGTCTTCCCCCTTTTTCTCTATCTGATAGAGTAAATAATTCTCCAGAACCATGTAAGGATATGCCAGCCTAGAGCCAGGTTCTACGGGTACCCCATTTATCACTTTTACATTTGTCCTAGCCTGAGAAAGGGTAGGATCCTTTATTTGCTCGCTTTGGAAGTCATCTTTCTGAACTTCTAAATCCGGCAAACGGGGAGGTGGACGGCTGTCGGCCTCCTCCTCTTCCCCGGTCTCCTCCGTATCACCCGCCATGACTGAAAACGGGAACTGCAGGTCATTTCCCGCAGACTCTTCCCCCGAGTCTTCCGAGGAGACATCTTCCAGGGGTTCGAGACCCCCACGTGCCCTGGGAGAAGAATCATGTACACTATTACCCGAGGGCATCAACTGATTCTCCCACAATTGCCAGAAGTGGGGAAAATCCCGGCCCAGGATAACATCATGCAATAACGCCGGGACGAGTCCCACTTTATGTTGCACAGACCCATAGGAAGTAGTAATGCATATGACCGTGGTGAGGTACGAACAGGTGTCTCCATGCACACACGTTACAGAAAATTTGTCTGATGGTCCAGTCGGGGCTGACACCAGACTGGCCTTCACCAGAGTCACCACACTTCCCGAGTCTAACAATGCCACCACATTTTTGCCATCAACAGTTAAATCACACAAGTGTTTCTCCACATCCTTTTGACCGGCATTCACACTCACTACCCGTGCAACCATAGACATGCGGTTTTTAGAGTCTGTGACGTCGCACTGCATGGGTTCAGTAGTGACCGGACAGTTTGCAGCAATATGTCCCATCTCTTGGCAGCGGAAACACCTAACGGGCCCCTTGCTTAGACCATAGTTCGTTACTCTCGGCCTCGCAGTGCGGGCAGTCCCGTTTTCCTCCCCCACTGTCTTAGGGATTTTTCCATCTCCCCTACTCCCTGGAACAGTCTTACCGGTTCCACGTGGAGATGATGAAGAACGAGGTGGGGTAGCGTCATCTCGGAGTCCTTCCGCCACGGAGTAACGTTCAACCAGATCCACGAGTTGATCTGACGTTGTAGGATTTCCATGGCTTACCCACTTCCTCAGGGCTGGCGGTAGAGCTCTCAGGTACTTGTCCATGACGACTCTCTGGATTATCTCTGGCGCTGTCAACACCTTGGGTTGTAGCCACTTCTTCGTCACGTGGATCAGGTCGAACATCTGTGACCGCGGTGGTTTATCCGGCTGATAAGTCCATTGATGCACTCTCTGTGCACGGACAGCGGTCGTCACTCCCAGCCGGGCCAAGATCTCGGCTTTCAATTTGTCAAAGTCCTGCGCAGCTTCAGGTTCCAAGTCATAATACGCTTTTTGGGCCTCACCGGAAAGAAACGGGGCAATCAGGCCGGCCCATCGTGCCTTCGGTCATTTTTCTCGCACCGCCGTCCGTTCAAATGTGGTCAGGTATGCCTCGACGTCATCTTCGGTCGTCATCTTCTGCCAGTACCGACTCACGTGAATCACTCTCGACTCTGCTTACAGGTTAACCTCAGGTAAGCTTGCCAGGCGCTGCGCCACCTGCTGGAGAAGCGAACGATTGGTAGCTGTCATGTCCACCAACTCCTTCAGCTGGGCCATCATCACCCGATTAGCTTCTTGCTGGACGGCGGCGGACTGTACCAGCGCTTTCACCACGTCCTCCATGCTCATGCTTGCAACGTGATGCCCGCGTTCTCCACCACAATGTGATAAAACACTCCGGGATCGCCTTTGCTGGGGTCAAAGGTCACGTGCGTTCAGCATGAAACTCAGGCGCAGAGCTGGGATACGGGTGTAACTGACCCTGGGTCAGGTTTATTAACGGTGAAAGCAATGAAAAAGGAAATAAAACATAAAACAAATCCTTGCCTGTCCGGCATTAACTAAACAATGGACAACCTAACTACCAACTGGCGGGCTTCTCCCGTCCAGCCAAACCACAGTTGCAGTGGGCACTGCTTTCACTCACGTGTGTCTCTCACACAGACAGGCTCTCTGTGTTCCCAGGCTGAGACACTCACACAACCACCTGGCATCCTTTTATATCCACCTCCCATTATTCATTAGCAAGCAGGTGCGATACTGACCAGACTAGGCCACATAGGAAAGGAATCTGGGCGAGATATACCTGCCCTCATCCACTATTCCCACATGATTCTCACAACACGTTAAGACGGTCTAGGTGATCTCCAAACTGGGAGAAAATCACTCATGGTGGAAGGCGAGATCCAAATTCTATGAGCATATTTACTATCCGATAGCTCGTTTCATTTGCTAAGTTTGTCCAAATCTTCCATGCAACCACAACGCTGTGAAAAATGTGAACTCAGCAGATAATAAAATCCAGGATACTCTTCCAGTGGTCGTCCCATCTGTGGATGCTTTTGATTTTCAGATCATAGGTACCGTGATCATATAGGCACATGAGTGGCTGTCATGTCTAGAATGTGGTCAGTAAGAAGCATCTGTCGTGCAGATGCCCCAAAATCGGTGAGTGAAATCAATTTTCCTATAAGCAGTGATAGAATTGTAAATCAGGGCCAACTTTTTGCAGTGATCTGAGGCCAATTCTAAATTCGAGAGTGTAGATCCAGACAATGTGGTCTGTCCTGGTGAGTATTCCATTATTGACCTATTGATATGATGAAAGATAAAAGTTGACATTGACAAAAATGATACTTTATATTAGTTTTAGGATAAACCACAGGCAATTTTGCCAAATACTGACCTTTTAGGCTTAAAAGGATTTTCTGGAATAAATATTAGTGGCTCATGTTTGGCAAAGACCAATGTGTGATCGGTGGGAGTCTGTCCACCCTTGATGGAGGCCGAGCAGCTGCACCAAGCAGAATCACATGCACGTTCGAGCCATTGCACCAGGAAAAACACTGATGATGTGCTTTGATGATCTTGGTGTGCCAAGTGTCAGGGACCTACTAATCAGATATGGGTGATCTATTTAGCAGGGAGACAACAATCCAAAATGTACAAGTCAACCTACTGAAAACTAGGCGAGACATGTCTTACCGCTGGGCTTACATCTATCCTGAGAACTGGATCCGAAATGTCCCGTTAGATTGGATTAGCGACTGTTCATATGTAGAAACCATTCTATTTCAAGGGGCATTTCTTGAGTAGGCGCAATCCATTAACTGTTTAAACTTTTTTGGGGGTATAATGCGATATGTCTATAGATTGCATTGGTGGGGATCTTCATGCACCTCAAAAAGCACAAGCATGAGGGGTGGAAGCAACACGACTCTGGAGTTGAAGTGAGATTTCTTAAAGTTCTCCTAGACTATCAGTTGGAAAAACCATTGATATCAGCAAGGTGGGACTCTCACACGCACCACTGATCACCTGATTAAAGGATTCACATCTGCTTCATTGTTTAGCAGACATAGCTCAATACTTTTAATAGTTGCCATGTCGCGTAATGCAGCTCAGTCCCAGTTACGTGAATAGGATCAAGCCACTGCAAAAAGTAAGGAGCTGTGCATGAAGGTGACGTAGGCCCCATTCAATCAGCAGATCGGAAGAGGTTCTGAGAGTCTGACCCAAAGTTTTCAAAGATCGATGCCTATCTTAAGAATTGGCCATGCATTTCGCACAGTTAGACACCCCCTTGTACCGATGGTTCTCCCAGACCTCCTCTTTACATTCAAGCCACAGGGACTGCCATGAGTCCAATGTGAAATTCCCAGCGAGCGAGTATTGCAGGTGCCGTGGAGAAATGTAGAATTACATGCTGGATATTCCAATGAATATCACGTAATACAGGACCAGAATGTGTCTGCTTTCTGTTAGTGACTTTATGCTGTAGCTAATATATGGGGGGTCCCAAATGGGGGGAGTCCCATCTATGACTATAGGGATTGACTTGATGAGATGGAACTGTACTACACATGGAATCACTCTTTTGTGACCTAGTACAAACGAGTTACAGATGCAAATACACTTTTGTCTGATCGTTAGCTCAACGATTTTACATTCAGAGAAAATTGTAAATGTGTATGGGAGTTCACAAACTGTTCAGCAAAGAACAGACTAAAATGAACAAGTCAGCATGCACCAACCGAGGTTATTACGGTCTATGTACACTGTTTCAGTGACGTCAGTATAAATAACATTACTCTGCCTATTGATAACATAATGGCCTATTACAACCAAAAACTGAAGATGTCATAGGGACTTGATTATTAAGACATAAAGGGTTTATGGGGGATGGGAGCATCATTATTTCAGCTCGAACTTAATCAAATTTCATCGTAACTGGAAAGTTTCTAAAAAAGTTTCTCCAAGACTCACTAACTTCCCAGGCAGAGCCGGCATCATTAAATAGACTTAGACATAATTGTTTAGGATCATCTCCATGCATGAGTGCATCGGCCCAGTTAGGTGGGAGGCTGGAGACTCGTTTGAATGACAGGTTTCCGGGACAGAAATATCCTAGAGTTCAAAAGTAATAAGAATTGGAACGATTTCTCCCGACTGGAGAGAGTGAGATGAGGCAGAGTCGGCAGCAGGTCCAACTGGCGTCAAATCAAAGGGGAAGCAGCTCAGCGCCAAGAACGTCCAACGTATTTAACCAGAGCAATGTGCAGAATGACTGCAAACTCCTCCTCATATTACACAGAGAGTACACAAAAGTGTACCACAGAGACACCGAGGGGTAAAGAAGAGCCAACACAACGCCAAAGGTTTTCATAAGTTCTCAACCATTGCTATGTAGACCTGAATGGGTACATGCCATGTCTCTAGGGTGTACCTGCACTGTCCTTGATGAAAGTACTTTGATGTAATTTTTAAGTAGGGGTACAGGCAACCAAAAATCACTGAAAAGGAACCTGGCTCAGGTTACTACACAGGTAGTAATCCTCATCTTGCCCTGGGTGGTGCAAATGGTGCACTTTGCTCTTTATGTACAATGCCTACATACTTTTGGCATAGCCGGCTGTAACGGGGTCTACCCAAGCTGGGGTACCTCTTTCAGTACCACCCCGTGTTTTCGGAGGTCCGCTCTGCGTTGGCTGGAGTCTGAATGAATGACGCTGGCTAGAATTCCTTGGTTACATGGGCACATATAAAAGATCACTGCTTCTCCATGTATTTCCAGTCTGACAACACTTTACTCACAGGACACAGAATATATCACACAGATACAGAGGGCAGGCCAATAGAAAAGCGGCAGGCCAGACATACATTACAAAAGCCGCAGGTGGCCGGAGCCTGCCGATGTTTACTGTGGGAATTACAAAGGTGGGGAGAGGGCGGACAAAGGGAGAATATCGTGTCCCCTCTGCCCAGGGGCGCAGCCTGTGGGCTGATGCATTAGGGACATGCATCTCACATAGAACCTATTATACATACATATAACTGCACCTCATATTCTGGGTGCTGAGTGGTTCTGTAACACGTAACACCGGCCGCTAAAGTTTTTGAAGGGAACAGTTCCAAGGGCTCTGCACTTGTTTATGACTGCAATGTATGGTGGTAAGCCACAAAACCCTGGGGTCCTGGTTCTGTAATGGTGGCATAGAAGTGGATAGCCACATTCAAAGGGTTGTCTTTAAGTTTAGCTGCTAGGGGATCGATTGATCATCCTAAGTCTTGCTCCAAGGCACCAGTTGTATTCACCAGGGTGCCTCAGCCGGCCAGGCATTCCTGCTGCAGTGGCTGATGCAAGGGAAAGGTATAATTATATGATGGCCGCTTGAGATCATGAGAAAACAGCCTATGCATTAAAGAGGTAGTCTGCTGGGAACAATCCCCCTTTTTTTTTTTAGAAGGGTTTACCATAAAAAGCTAATCATGGGGTATCCGGTTACCATGATGCCCAGCGATCAGCTAAGGAGAACCAAGCAAAAACTGTTCAGCATCTTTACAGCAGCCCCACAGGAGAATCGGGGTATTACACAGAGCCTGCGTAAGGCATGGACATGTTTGATCCTCCAGAGTTGCCCTTTGAAGCCTTACTGTTCTCTACTTAGTAGAGGGGGATCTTGAATAAGAACCTAATTTAGTAAATCCCTAGTGATGTGTCAGACAATGGGTTTTGTAAACCAGTAAACATCCCAAAAACAAAAGCCCGAAAAAGAAAGGCGGAATTGTATGGGATTTTTTTTCCAATCCTACCTCACTAATTTTTTACCTGGTAGTCACTAAATTATATGGGAAAAATGAATGATATAATTCAAAACTACAACTCGCCCCACAAAAAAACAAGCGCTAATACGAATATGTATTTGCAAAAATAAAAAACGTGCGGCTTTTGGAAGACGAGAAAGAAAAAGCAAAAGAGTAAAAATTAAAATCCCTGCGCCTCCACGGGTTTAAATATCAACTACGGTGCTTAATAAGGAATTCCCTTTCTATTCTCTACAGGTGGTGATAATAATGACAAAACAGAACAAATGTGATGTGACACTTGCGTTTTAGGGATCCAGACCTGAGGGGTGCAGCCTGAACCGCTTTCCTTGCGCTGGGTAACAGGTACACCAGCGATATCACAATAATATTGTTGTCAGCTGTTTTGCTGTAAGCTGCAGAGAGGTCTCTGTCCATGGTCCAGTTTCGTGTTCGCGTGACTCATAGGGAATCCTGCTCCTCCAGCCAAAAGATGTAACTAAAAAACGTTTTATCAGCGTCTCAGCTGCAGAATCTGGCGAGGACTCGTATGTGAACGAACACGAAATCTAGGACCCCAAGCGCTTAGCAGTTTTCTGGACCTTTAATGTCAATGAGTCCTAAACCATGGACACACATGTGTCACCGAGAGAGAAGACTGATCCTCCAGAGGGTGGGCCCTGATCCACCAAAAGTATTCATACTCAGTGAAATTTTTCAAATTTTTTTCACTTTACGCCTCCTTCACATGTCCTGGTGATTCCTGTACAGAAAAACACGGTACTGGTGAGATCTGTGGTCCGTGTACGCATATGACATCCATGTGCCATCCGTGTGTCAGTGTAGCCATGTGCCGTCCATATGACACATCCCAGCGCCTGAGAAAAGCAGTACAGTTCGCGCTGATCCCAGGAGACAATGGTGGGAGTTGCCACAGGGCAAGTGGAAAGAGTGAGGCTAAGGGCCAGATTTGGCACATCATGTGGATGTGCTTTTTCTGGGGCGACTGAGGGCTGATGTTAGTAGCCTCATGAGGGGGCAATATCTCTAACCCCTTCCCAGGCTATTAATATCAACCCACAGCTGTCTGTTTAACCTTTGCTTGTTTTAATTTATAGGGGGACCCTACATCATTTTCTTTCTGGGGTCCCCGTAAATTCACCAATAAAGGCTAAGCAAAACAGCTTTGAGCTGTCATTAACAGCCTGTGAAACTTATGGGGTATTGTCCCTTGGTAGTCCCTCTGCTGGTTATGAAAATTGCGTGGGAGCCCAGGCTGGTTTTTTTTCCTTCATTTAATCATTTATTTTACACAGGAGTTACTCAGCTGCTGATGAATACAACTCCCATTATTGTCTCCTGGTTGCACTGATCTCAGGGCGAGCAAGAGACAATGATGAGATCTTCCTTCAGCCGCCGGCGCCTAGAAACAGCACAAACTGTACCGCTTCTTCCCAGGCGCCGGTATGTGACACACTGACACGGACATCATGAAGTGCATTAGTATTCAGCCCCCTGTAGTCTGATATCCCTAAATAAAATCCTGAGTGACCAATCGCCTCCAGAAGTCACATAACTAATACATTGCGTCAACCTGTGTGTGATTTATTCTCAGTATAACTACAACTGTTCTGTGAAGGCCTGAGAGATTTGAGAACATTAGCGGACAAACAACAAAGGAACCCACCAGGCAGGGTAGGGATAAAGTTGTAGAAAAGAGTATAGTTAGGCTACAAAAAATAGCCCAAGCTCTGAACATCTCAAGGAGCACTATTCAGTCAGTCCATCGTCCAATATGGAAGGAGAATGGCACAACTGCAAACCTACAAAGACAGGGCCGACCACCTAATCTAACATCTTAAGCAAGGAGAGCACTAATTAGAGAAGCAGCCAAGAGGCCCATGGTCACTGGAAGAGCTGCAGAGATCCACAGCTCAGGTGGGAGAATCTGTCTACAGGACAACCATTAATCATATGTTCCACAAATCTGGCCTTTATGGAAGAGTGGCAAGAAGAAAGACATTTTTGAAAACCATAAGAAGTCCCGTTTACAGTTTGAAAAGAGCCATGTAAGCAACACAGAGAGAATGTTGAAGCAGTGGCTCTGGTCAGATGAGAGCAAAGGAGAATTTTTGGGGCTACATGCAAAAGGCTATGTGTGGCAGAAAACAAACACTGCACATAACCCTGAAAGCACCATGCCCAGTGTCAGAAATGGTGGTGGCAGCATCATGCTGTGGAGAGGCCTTTCTTCAGCAGGGGCAGGGAAGCTGGTCAGAGGTGATGGGAAGATGTAGATTAGGGAACAGTTGGACAGAAGTAGGCCCGCTGGATCAGACAACATGAGGATTGTGTGACGTCTGTACCTATGGAGATACATAGGACTGCATAGGAGTTGTAAACACAAAATGGTAAGAGATTTTAACAGAACTATATTTGAAGTTGCCTCATTTTTCATTTTAGATGCACTGGAGGGAGCGATTTCCTGCTAGCTGTTTACATCGGACCCCCGGCCCCCATCTGGATTTCAGGACAATAAGAAGAATTAAGCAGCAGGTACTATTAGTGGTGACATCAGTTGTTACGTTTGGCCCAATTAGCCTAATGTAAGTCCTCACACTCGGCAGTGCAGCGAGGCGCCCCATGTAAACATGACGGTAAATGCACCTGTTCCTGATGAGATCTCACGCGGCGCAGACTTCCCACACTGCAGCGCCGGGCCCTCGCCTGCGTCTGCTGTTTGCATTTAATCAAAAGGACGGTTCAGTCACTCCAAAGGCTCCAGGATATGTGAACCAGGATGGAAAACGTCAATTGTGGGGGAGGAAATGAGAGAAAAGGCAGAGTTGGGAGGTGGGACCATACAGGGAAACACAGACACAACAAAGAAATAGCAGAAGCACAGATATACATTTGTATCCGTATATAGGCCCATGCATCACAAGGCATGGATTGTGGGAAAATGTCACACAGGGATAAACAGACCCAGGCGGTGGCTATAAGAGGGGTGAGCACTGGGCCCTCACTAGTGGAGTCCCAAAGTCACATCAAACTTTCTTTACATGTCGCCTGCACGTTGCAATCATCATTATCATACACTGTATTCCTATATGACCTCCCCAGATGCTCTGCTCTTCTCACTGCTTCTATAAATATTATTCTGTGAGCCTAAGTGCCGTCTAAGGACCGTGTTCACAATGTGAGGTCTGTTCCTCCTCCATCCAGACTTTCTAGCATTAGATATACAGTCCATGCAGTCTATCCGCCAATGATTGGAAAGGGTTAATAATCATGTTGGGGGTAAATATTTCTTCATAGGTGGCGCTATAACCTTAGATGACATCAGTCAGTCTACTGACCCCAAAAGCCAATCAGTCACTTCATAATAAATAATAATCTTTATTTTTATATAGCGCTAACATATTCCGCAGCGCTTTACAGTTTGCACACATTATCATCACTGTCCCCGATGGGGCTCACAATCTAAATTCCCTATTAGTATGTCTTTAGAATGTGGGAGGAAACCGGAGTGCCCGGAGGAAACCCACGCAAACACACAAACTCCTTGCAGATGTTGTCCTTGGTGGGATTTGAACCCAGGACCCCAGTGCTGCAAGGCTGCAGCGCTAACCACTGAGCCACCGTGCCGCCCTAGAAGTCATAGAAGTCATAGAAGTCAGGTGATTGCGTGGACAGAACGTCATCACTTCCAAGTCTCATGGAAGACCACCAAAGCGATGTCACTCTAACCACGGGCATACCCTCACTTCTTTACTTCACAACTATCCCTTCCATCGGGAAGGTTTTTTTTATACTTTCTTTTGAGAGTCTGACATAATTGCAGCCAACCAATGTCACACCGTGAAGTCTTTCAAATAGTTTTGATTATAAACTTTCCACCGTTTTTTGTCTACAGTTCCCATGCAGATCTATGTGTCTCCATGGTTCCAGGCTACAAACAAACCCCATGTAGGCTGATCTCATAGTCATACTTCTTGCTGATTTTTAGGAAATAGGGGACGGGAACTATAACTACAGGAGCAGACTCTACAGGGTTTGTTTGTAATTTGGAACCATGGAGACGCATAGTTCTGCATAGGAGCTGAAGACACAAAACAACAGATTTTTAATCAAGACCATATGTAAAATGTTCACCCCAGGTAAAGGTGGATTCCAACCTAGATATTATTTTGAGAGATGATAATTATTAGACGGGTGTGAGTCCCACTTGAACTGTCAATGATTATCAGAATGGGGAACCTATTGCACCCTTCTCCCCGGCAGCAAGACCACCGCAGGTAGGATACACCAATAATGATGGTTGAGAGCAGCTCTGGGTATCTTGGTGATATAGAGTTGACTTGAGCAGCAGGATGTAAGTTCAACCTGAAGCTCCAATCAACTCTCTCAGCTACAGGAGAAAGGGGGACACAAGACCCCAGACTCGTGATCCTCCTAGAGACAGTCTTGTAGCCAGAGGAGAAAGGGGGACAAAAGACCCCAGACTCATGATCCTCCTGAGACAGTCTTGTAACCAGAGGAGAAAGGGAAACACAAGACCCCAGACTCGTGATCCTCCTAGAGACGGTCATGTAACCAGAGGAGAAAGGGAAACACAAGACCCCAGACTCATGATCCTCCTAGAGACGGTCATGTAACCAGAGGAGAAAGGGAAACACAAGACCCCAAACTCATGATCCTCCTAGAGATGGTCATGTAACCAGAGGAGAAAGGGAAACACAAGACCCCAAACTCATGATCCTCCTAGAGACGGTCATGTAACCAGAGGAGAAAGGGAAACACAAGACCCCAGACTCATGATCCTCCTGAGACAGTCTTGTAACCAGAGGAGAAAGGGAAACACAATACCCCAGACTCGTGATCCTCCTAGAGACGGTCATGTAACCAGAGGAGAAAGGGAAACACAAGACCCTAGACTCATGATCCTCCTAGAGACGGTCTTGTAACCAGAGGAGAAAGGGAAACACAAGACCCCAGACTCATGATCCTCCTAGAGACGGTCTTGTAACCAGAGGAGAAAGGGGGACACAAGACCCCAGACTCATGATCCTCCTAGAGACGGTCATGTAACCAGAGGAGAAAGGGGGACAGAAGACCCCAGACTCATGATCCTCCTAGAGACGGTCTTGTAACCAGAGGAGAAAGGGAAACACAAGACCCCAGACTCATGATCCTCCTAGAGACAGTCATGTAACCAGAGGAGAAAGGGAAACACAATACCCCAGACTCGTGATCCTCCTAGAGACGGTCATGTAACCAGAGGAGAAAGGGAAACACAAGACCCCAGACTCATGATCCTCCTAGAGACGGTCTTGTAACCAGAGGAGAAAGGGGGACACAAGACCCCAGACTCATGATCCTCCTAGAGACAGTCATGTAACCAGAGGAGAAAGGGGGACAGAACACCCCAGACTCATGATCCTCCTAGAGACGGTCTTGTAACCAGAGGAGAAAGGGGGACACAAGACCCCAGACTCATGATCCTCCTAGAGACGGTCTTGTAACCAGAGGAGAAAGGGGGACACAAGACCCCAGACTCGTGATCCTCCAACAGATGGTCTTGTAACCAGATGAGAAAGGGGGACACAAGACCCCAGACTCGTGATCCTCCTAGAGACGGTCTTGTAACCAGAGGAGAAAGGGGGACACAAGACCCCAGACTCATGATCCTCCTAGAGACGGTCTTGTAACCAGAGGAGAAAGGGGGACACTAGACCCCAGACTCATGATCCTCCTAGAGACAGTCTTGTAACCAGATGAGAAAGGGGGACACAAGACCCCAGACTCATGATCCTCCTAGAGACGGTCTTGTAACCAGATGAGAAAGGGGGACACAAGACCCCAGACTCATGATCCTCCTAAAGACGGTCTTGTAACCAGAGGAGAAAGGGGGACACAAGACCCCAGACTCATGATCCTCCTAGAGACGGTCATGTAACCAGAGGAGAAAGGGAAACACAAGACCCCAGACTCATGATCCTCCTAGAGACGGTCTTGTAACCAGAGGAGAAAGGGGGACACAAGACCCCAGACTCATGATCCTCCTAGAGACGGTCTTGTAACCAGATGAGAAAGGGGGACACAAGACCCCAGACTCATGATCCTCCTAGAGACGGTCTTGTAACCAGAGGAGAAAGGGGGACACAAGACCCCAGACTCATGATCCTCCTAGAGACGGTCTTGTAACCAGATGAGAAAGGGGGACACAAGACCCCAGACTCATGATCCTCCTAGAGACGGTCTTGTAACCAGAGGAGAAAGGGGGACACAAGACCCCAGACTCATGATCCTCCTAGAGACGGTCATGTAACCAGAGGAGAAAGGGGGATACAAGTCCCTGATCTTGTTATTGGTGGTGGTCCCAATGATGTGGCCCACAGCTATCTAAAAATAATCACCAATACAATGAATAATCATTGCACGGCACAACGCCAATCAGCAGAATGAGACCATAGAGGGCATCAAGCCTGGCAGAAGTAGCCCGTGTGCACATAAAGAGGCCATATTTGTCACCCATGTGCCATCTCACTATTCCTTGCCAGAAAAATAAAGGATCCCTTTAGAGATGAGTGGGAAAATGTGAGCTCTACCTAAATGAGACAAAATCCACAAGAATGTGCCCAGTAATAAGACGAGCTGCTCCCGTCACTCCAGCAGCAAACGTGCAACACGCGAGCGATGCAGCAGAGCCCATTCTGTGAGGCAGCAGCACTGTCATTTCTACAGCGGCTGTCATCTGTAATTGTGATCCTTGATTCACTACCAGCGACAGCTTCCAAGCCGTAATACAGATTCCAAGGAGCAGAATGAATAATTAGTGACAACCGCAAGCACATTATATCATTAGATTTAGTTCCTGTCACAGCGGGACATCGGCTTCCTCTTAAATCCAACTCGCTGCAACCACAGATAGCGAAAAAGTTCAGAATGAAGGACGCTAAACTGTAGAGACAGCAGAGCTGAGAAGGTGCAAACTATCTATCTATATATTATCTAGACCAGGGTTCCCCAACTCCAGTCCTCAAGGCCCACCAACGGGTCATGTTTTCAGGATTTCCTTTGTATTGTACAGGTGAAGCAATTATCACCTGAGCAATACTAAGGAAATCCTGAAAACATGACCCGTTGGTGGGCCTTGAGGACTGGAGTTGGGGAACCCTGGTCTAGACTGTCTATCTATCATCTATCTATCTATATCTCTATTATCTATCTGTCTATTATCTATCTATCTATTATCTTTCTATCTATTATCTATCCGTCTATTATCTATCCGTCTACCTGTCTATCATCTATCTATTTATCTGTCATCTCTTATCCATGCATTATCTCTCTATCCTTGTAAAGTTGGATAAGTCACCCAGTTGTTGGTGTCTTTGCAGATACACAAAGCTGAACCTTTAACTTAGAATTGAAGGTAAAGTCTTACAGGGTTCTGTGGCTATATTCACACTGCATTTTAGGCTTCTGTCAGAGTCTCCGTGAGTGCCTATGTTTGAAGCCCTGGGAAACGGGATTCGGACATTTGCGCTGACGTGGACTTGAATGGTGCAGACGGAGTCATATTGTGCCCCGTCGGACATCACTTTCGGAATTATTTGCCTGTTTGAAGCCGGCACCAAATAGGCAAATGATGCCTTAAAGGATGTCCGACAGGGCACGATATGACTCCGTCTGCACCATTCAAGTCAATTTGCCCCGTCAGTGCAAACATCTGATTCCTGTTTTCCCGGGCTTCAGACGTAAGCACCGATGGACCGGCTGTCGGGCCTAAAACGCAATGTGAACAGAGCCTAACGCATTTTACTTCGCACATTGCAGCAAACTTTTAGGAAATGGAAAACTTGTGCTGCTGATGCGTTTAGCTCACAGAGGATTGTCTAGACTGGACACAATTGTAGCAAGTTCTCAGCTGTGAAAAGCGTGGGGTCAGTGCCATACCACTTATTACTTTCTTGTTGTTGTTGCTTCTTGGAAGCAGCGATAATCAGAGCCCGAATTTCAGCCTAATAAACGTGAGTTTTTGTGGAGGGGGGGACATCACGTGCCATTTAGCAGCCCCAGATTGGCTGCAGCCTCAACATTCTGCCTGGTCTCTTCCGGCTTGAATGGCACATGACCGCTTCAGCCAATCACTGGCCGCTGATTGGCTGCAATGGTCACATGACACCCCTCATCGGGAGAGGAAGCAAAGAGATGGCTGGAGGACACGGCCAGTGATGCAGAGGGAGGGTTCATTAAGGGTCTGGGGTTTTTGTGACCACCTTGGACATATTTTTACTATAAAATACGGTATTGGACAAACCCCTTTCATAGGCTATTTTATGAAGCCAGTCCCTTTCACACTAGTGCACACCAATGTTGTATGCACTGCCCCCCATTTAGGATACCCATATAATCAAGAGACCCTTATATAAAAAGCAGCACAGGGGCCTCGCTCCTTGACCCCCAGTAATCAAGACTGGAGCCCTGCTGTCACCTTTCTATGACCGTCATCCCCCCCAGTGCCGGCGCCTCATCACCATGATGTAATATAAATGAGACGCCCTCCGACCATTCCTTCATTATCTTCCCTATGTAATGCTCCGCGGGGTCGATCCTCTGACACACCGTCTGCATGCACGGTCTGGATGAATCTGCGAGGTGTCCTGTGAGTCACGGATGCATCGAAAGCCATGCTGATGTGGCGCCCCTGAGGGTTCAGTCACCACAGAGGTACTGCACCTCCTCCTGAGGTGTGGTGCCCCACCATCCAGGTAGGTTGGAGGCTCCTAACCACGCTCCAACACTCGCATCCCACACAACACAGTAGTTCAGCAAAGCCACATTGCGGCTCCCTGCTTGGAGTGTAGCAGAGCACCTTTGGTGGCTCCCTGCTTGGAACACGAAACGTGCTGGGAGGTGGGTGGAGTTAGAATACATAAAAGAGCGGGAAGGTTTAGGATTTCAGTCAGAGAGAGAGGAATGAGGAGAGAAGATCCCTGGGAGAGGGATGGAGGAAGGAGATTCTGCAGCAGATCTCGGTGACCTGGGTCTGCTGGCACGGGAAAGGAAAGAAGGAGAAAGACTTTGAACAGAAACCTGATCTTCCATAAGAAAGAAAGACTAGTACGGAACGTAGGAGTAAAAGGGAACAGAGGACGTGGGTTAGGAGAGAACCCTGCCTAGAAGTTCTAAGCGCAAGGCCGGGGCCCGGTCCCCGAGGTTATATGGACACTAATGGTCCTGCAGCAGACACCGGTGGAGTAGTGGGCTGTAAATGCACTACTCCCATCTAAGACTTGGGGGCACAACAGCAACTTGGATAGTGAGCCGGGACTCAGGAGTAAGGAGTCCCCGAAGCAGGCTACAGCTGTCTGCCGTACAAGTAGAGTTCTTGGGAACATCTGTCAGGAGGCACTCCAGTGTAACTCAGTACTGGGAGTACTTCACACCAAAGGCGCTATAAGAGGAGACGTTCAGAAAGGCACATGTTGGCGGAGCGTTGGAAGGGAGCATTCCATCTGGCCTGGAGGTTGACTGAGTCCCTGACCCGGAGGACATGGCACGGAGGCAGGCACCTGTGTGTACTACAGACTGTGAGTAAAGCTTTGGAACTACAAGCCCTGGTGTCCTCCATTCATTCCCGCGCCAACACACCCAGCACTGCTACATCTGGGTGCCAGCTTCTACACCGCTTGTGCCTCTCCTCTACCCCTACATCTACACTGCCCTGGGGCTACAGCTCCACCTGTTGGGAGCTTCACCATCTAGGTTGCAACACACCACCAGTCCCAGGGGATCTGCACGCAGCGTCTGCTCAACATCTCACTTGCCGAACACCACAGGTGGCGTCAGGAGCTATTCATCAATTCTATTTCATTGTTCTTTCACCCCCTTTTTGCCATGGAGCACCAGGGCCACGGACCGAGTCACAGCTTCCATGACAACTCCCACTGAGATCAACGGGCTCGGTGCCGAGTACCCCGATAGCCCTGGCTGGGCGCTTCACTGATCCTATAGGGGCCCCTCTGCCTGTCCCTATAAGTACAGTGAGGTCACTACACCGGCCCCTCCTGGCCACGCTGCACGACCCCCATGTCATTCACTGCTGATATACCAGTGATCACTTCATGATTGATGGAGCAATGTATGAACTTGCACAAGGTTGCAGGCGGCGCAGGTGCAGCTCAGGTCAGTGTCTCATCTGTCATTGGTTGGAAACTAAGTTGCCAAACCGATGTTTTCTTTTTCTTGATAATTTATCCCAAAAGTGACAGCTATAGCCCATCTGACCCACTTTCACAATCCAGAGCCCCAATCTGAAGGCATCAGACGATAACCATTACTCCGGACGATATGTACTGGATACTTCCCTGCACAGATTTCTCCAGCTTTGTACTAATATGGCCGGGATCACACAAGCGAGAAACTCAGACGAGTCTCGCACCTTAATCCCCGGCACTGCCGCCGGCACTCGGATGGGAGCATTCAGCTGCATGTATTTCTATTTCTAACCCTAATCCATGAATTTACAGACAGTTACCAGCCCTCAAATGTCAGGAGGCAGATGCTAGAAATGGTGCATGTACTGACGCCCTTAAAGTAAAGTCTATTATGATGCATCAGGCAGCACGGGTCTTGGGTCTGGAAGCCCGCACACCCACCGATCAGCAGTTTTCAGGTCCCAAGGCAGCTGGATGTAGACAGTGTACACAGCCGAAACGGTAAAGCTCCATACACCGCATAGTGGCCATTCTCAGTACTGCAGCTCACCTCCTATTGAAGTGAATGCGATGTGATCTGCAGTACTGAGGAAGGCCACTATGTGGTGTATGGAGCTGTGCTGTCATACATCCTGCAGTTGCGGAAGTTGCCAGGTGTCGGACCACACCAATCTGATATAGGTACGTGCACCTATTTCGAGAACAGGAGCCTCATCTTGAGTCAAGAGGTAACAGAGCATGCGCTATTCTCTCCATTCACTTCTATGGGTTGCACATTTTGTTGTGTGCAACTAACAGAACTCAGGGAAGATGCATGGAGGTCTGCTCTGCTCCCCCTGTGCTGAAAACAGAGACACCGCGCATGTAATGTGAACAGATGTTAACGAGAGGACGAACTGCAGAAGCTCGAGGTTTCCAATCCTTGTGGATTTGCTGTGGATTTTGTTCGGGAGATTTCTGCGCCTCTTCTGTCCCATTCATCGGACACAACTTTATTAAGAGTAATCGAACCGACTGTACGTTGTAGAAAATTCTGCCTCACAAAATTACTGTAAAAGCGCATTACTACAGTTTCTTCTCTGTAGCAGATCTCACGGCATGCTGGGAGTTGTAGTTCTCCACCGGGCAGAGAGCCATAGGCTGTCCACTGTACGGTCTCCCTCAGCAGGTCTTATGCGATTATTAATGTGGGAAATCCATCCACCCCTTGGTAACCTGGGGGATTGTGGAAGGCATCGTTGTCAGACATAATATAACGTAATAGGAATGTGACTCCATCCTCATCATCACTCCGCACTGCACCGTGTAATATTACAGCGCCTAGCAGCAATGACGGCTACCGTACCGTGCCCCCCGAGCAACGCCGTACAGATGTAGCAGAGCCGAGATTGTCATTTAAAGGGAATGACCCACCAAAGTATTCATCGCTTATCTACAAGATCGGTGCGGATTATATGGCTGCTGCGGAGCCGCCAATCACTGGAGCCCCATTGTGGAGGAAAGTAAACGGTGTGGGGGTCACACATGCACAATACTCCCGAATGGAGGGTCCCACGGTGATCACACAAGCACAGTGTCAGTCCCATAGACACTGAGCGGGGTGACCACTGCTTCACTCACTCCCTTCTGGATAAGACCCCTATTCTGGTCATTAGTGGGGCTTCCAGCGGTCATGTAATCCTCACCTAATAATGCTGGGAAGCCCTTAATCACTAGAACACTTTCCGGCACATGCTCAAGCTTCCACTCCATTGTATGTCAGCCCCCTGGACACTGAACGGAGCGGTATTGCATTTGGGACCCCCACTTCATTCACTCGCCTTCAATGAGGGGGCTTAGGACCCCTGTTCTAGTGACTGGTGGGGCTTCCAGTGATCATGCAGTTAGGCCCTACTGCTGGGGGTCCGGAGCATAACTGCACACCATAGCTCCATCCTACGATGCTGCAGGTACCGCGCTCTCCCCCAGCACTGGACTCAGCCCCCGGCCTCACTTATCACATTCCCATTCTGACATTTTGGGACTCCCTACTAAGTATTTTTCAAGCCTACAGGTTACAAGGGGGTTAGCCACATTAATAACCTTATATCGGACGGGTGACACCTGCTTCTTTTTATCCCCTTGTGGATCTTGACAACCAACTGATTTGCAGAATTCAAAGACAAGACCAAATATTCCCACATGGCGACCTCAGCTCTGCTACATCTCCACCTAGCAGCAGCTCTGCTACATCTCCACCTAACAGCAGCTCTGCGACATCTCCACCTAACAGCAGCTCTGCGACATCTCCACCTAACAGCAGCTCTGCGACATCTCCACCTAACAGCAGCTCTGCTACATCTCCACCTAACAGCAGCTCTGCTACATCTCCACCTAACAGCAGCTCTGCGACATCTCCACCTAACAGCAGCTCTGCTACATCTCCACCTAACAGCAGCTCTGCTACATCTCCACCTAACAGCAGCTCTGCGACATCTCCACCTAACAGCAGCTCTGCTACATCTCCACCTAACAGCAGCTCTGCTACATCTCCACCTAACAGCAGCTCTGCGACATCTCCACCTAACAGCAGCTCTGCGACATCTCCACCTAACAGCAGCTCTGCTACATCTCCACCTAACAGCAGCTCTGCTACATCTCCACCTAACAGCAGCACTGCTACATCTCCACCTAACAGCAGCTCTGCTACATCTCCACCTAACAGCAGCTCTGCTACATCTCCACCTAACAGCAGCTCTGCGACATCTCCACCTAACAGCAGCTCTGCTACATCTCCACCTAACAGCAGCTCTGCTACATCTCCACCTAACAGCAGCTCTGCGACATCTCCACCTAACAGCAGCACTGCTACATCTCCACCTAACAGCAGCTCTGCTACATCTCCACCTAACAGCAGCACTGCTACATGTCCACCTAACAGCAGCTCTGCTACATCTCCACCTAACAGCAGCACTGCTACATCTCCACCTAACAGCAGCTCTGCGACATCTCCACCTAACAGCAGCTCTGCTACATCTCCACCTAACAGCAGCTCTGCTACATCTCCACCTAACAGCAGCTCTGCTACATCTCCACCTAACAGCAGCACTGCTACATGTCCACCTAACAGCAGCTCTGCTACATGTCCACCTAACAGCAGCACTGCTACATGTCCACCTAACAGCAGCACTGCTACATCTCCACCTAACAGCAGCACTGCTACATCTCCACCTAACAGCAGCACTGCTACATCTCCACCTAACAGCAGCTCTGCTACATCTCCACCTAACAGCAGCTCTGCTACATCTCCACCTAACAGCAGCTCTGCTACATCTCCACCTAACAGCAGCTCTGCTACATCTCCACCTAACAGCAGCACTGCTACATCTCCACCTAACAGCAGCTCTGCTACATCTCCACCTAACAGCAGCTCTGCTACTTCACCACCTAACAGCAGCTCTGCTACATCTCCACCTAACAGCTGCCCTGCTACATCTCCACCTAACAGCAGCACTGCTACATCTCCACCTAACAGCAGCACTGCTACATCTCCACCTAACAGCAGCTCTGCTACATCTCCACCTAACAGCAGCACTGCTACATCTCCACCTAACAGCAGCACTGCTACATCTCCACCTAACAGCAGCTCTGCTACATCTCCACCTAACAGCAGCTCTGCTACATCTCCACCTAACAGTAGCTCTGCTACATCTCCACCTAACAGCAGCACTGCTACATCTCCACCTAACAGCAGCACTGCTACATCTCCACCTAACAGCAGCTCTGCTACATCTCCACCTAACAGCAGCACTGCTACATCTCCACCTAACAGCAGCTCTGCTACATCTCCACCTAACAGCCGATGCAGTGTTAGAAAAGGATTTGCTCTCCGTTCTCCGGTCAGATTTATTTATTTCTGATCCAGAGTAACAGAAATATAATGTTTCGTTACCGGATGCTTTTATGTTACCCTCCCCCCCAAAAAAGAGGATCCATCCCGTCGGACAGTTATCTTTTGAGAAGGACCTGCAAAAAAAAATGTGATTTGCACAACTTTTTTTCTGTCCCCAAAAATGGAAAGCAAATGGGGATTTGGGGTTTTTACGGTTAAAGTCCCGTGGACGCGGGTCATAGTGGACGCTCATCTGTTAGGGTCGTCCATTGATGGATCCGTTTTTAGCAGTGAGCGCGAGAGGGGCGTCGAGAATAAAAACGGATCCATCGACCGGAACAATCCGGGAAACCAAATCATTTGCTTTAAACGTTGGTTTCCGATTGCACCGTTTTTTTTCTACTGGATCCGTTACTAACGGACGTTTACGGTTTCCAGTATCGGGATGGCTGGGACTTGTGGTCCTCAGGGGATGGAAGTAGATCAATGATTATCCAACATGCCGGCATTTCTCTTACCACATTGCTCATAAAGTCAGCCTCCGTCAAGTCCTCCAGCTCCAGGAAGGGGCTGTGGAAGCTCCGCTCTTGGGTCACGGTGACCCCCTCCATGGTGGTCGCAGCGTCCCCTCGTCAGGTGTCACCGGCCGCCATCCATGAGGACGGATCAGTCACAGGTGGCTGGATGGGAAGAAGGAGCAATGGAGCAGCAGCACACTGCAGAGGGATGCCAGGAGGGGGAGAGGTGCAATCCAAAGAGTGGAGGTCAAAAATACGAGAGAGGGGGTGCAAACTAATGCAAAAGGATCTGCAAGCTATGGGGGGGGCAATGAGGTGCAGGGTCAGAGACCACAGCAATGGAGGAAATAGTGATGGCAGAAAATGGGGGCACTGTGCTGCAAAAATGGCAAGAGCTGGGGTGCCAGGGGGCAGGATGGGGTGCCGGGATGCCCGGGCTGGAGTGGGGGGCAGGCTCCAGGGTCAGTAGGGCTCAGCAGGCCCTGTTTCCTCCCAGTGCATGGTGCTCCCCTCGGGGAGAGAGTCTCCCGTCCTCCTGGTGGCTCTGCCCGGGGATTGTGCAGTCCTGAGCCTGTGTCTCCCGGTGACTTCTCCGCAGCTGTCAGCGGCAGCCGGAGCCGACAACCAGCGACACGCCCCCTTCATGAATATTCCAAACGTAGCATCTAAACCACGCCCACTGTGCAGGGTCAGCGGAAGGCGAAAAACCACGCCCTCAAAGAGGCGGTGCCCAGTGGTTATGGAAGCCACGCCTCCCGCAGAGTCACGTGATGGCGGGAAGTAGAGCCGCGGACGGTGAGCAGCCGGGGATAAAGCCGCGGGGCTGAAGGGGCCGAGAACCAAGCGACCATTACCTCATGTCCTGCTGCCTGGGCGGGAGACTACGAGCGGATCCGCAGCGAAAACGCTCTGGCTGTGTGCACACAGAGGGGTTTTTAGGTGGAGCCGGATCTCTGTGTGCACAGACTGCAGCCCTCCCTGGGAGGACTGTCCTACTCTGGGTCTGTCTGTGGAGAGAGATACATTTACTGACGTTTTTATCTTCCACCATGGTTCGGGGGAGGGAGGAGTGTGACGGATGGAGGAGGCCGGTGTGACGGATGGAGGAGGCCGGTGTGACGGATGGAGGAGGCCGGTGTGACGGATGGAGGAGGCCGGTGTGACGGACGGAGGAGGCCGGTGTGACGGACGGAGGAGGCCGGTGTGACGGACGGATGGAGGAGGCCGGTGTGACGGATGGAGGAGGCCGGTGTGACGGACGGTTGGAGGAGGCCGGTGTGACGGACGGTTGGAGGAGGCCGGTGTGACGGACGGTTGGAGGAGGCCGGTGTGACGGACGGTTGGAGGAGGCCGGTGTGACGGACGGTTGGAGGAGGCCGGTGTGACGGACGGTTGGAGGAGGCCGGTGTGACGGACGGTTGGAGGAGGCCGGTGTGACGGACGGTTGGAGGAGGCCGGTGTGACGGACGGTTGGAGGAGGCCGGTGTGACGGACGGTTGGAGGAGGCCGGTGTGACGGACGGTTGGAGGAGGCCGGTGTGACGGACGGTTGGAGGAGGCCGGTGTGACGGACGGACGGATGGAGGCCGGTGTGACGGACGGACGGATGGAGGCCGGTGTGACGGACGGACGGATGGAGGCCGGTGTGACGGACGGACGGATGGAGGCCGGTGTGACGGACGGACGGATGGAGGCCGGTGTGACGGACGGACGGATGGAGGCCGGTGTGACGGACGGACGGATGGAGGCCGGTGTGACGGACGGACGGATGGAGGCCGGTGTGACGGACGGACGGACGGATGGAGGCCGGTGTGACGGACGGACGGATGGAGGCCGGTGTGACGGACGGACGGACGGATGGAGGCCGGTGTGACGGACGGACGGATGGAGGCCGGTGTGACGGACGGACGGATGGAGGCCGGTGTGACGGACGGACGGATGGAGGCCGGTGTGACGGACGGACGGATGGAGGCCGGTGTGACGGACGGACGGATGGAGGCCGGTGTGACGGACGGACGGATGGAGGCCGGTGTGACGGACGGACGGATGGAGGCCGGTGTGACGGACGGACGGATGGAGGCCGGTGTGACGGACGGACGGATGGAGGCCGGTGTGACGGACGGACGGATGGAGGCCGGTGTGACGGACGGACGGATGGAGGCCGGTGTGACGGACGGACGGATGGAGGCCGGTGTGACGGACGGACGGATGGAGGCCGGTGTGACGGACGGACGGATGGAGGCCGGTGTGACGGACGGACGGATGGAGGCCGGTGTGACGGACGGACGGATGGAGGCCGGTGTGACGGACGGACGGATGGAGGCCGGTGTGACGGACGGACGGATGGAGGCCGGTGTGACGGACGGACGGATGGAGGCCGGTGTGACGGACGGACGGATGGAGGCCGGTGTGACGGACGGACGGATGGAGGCCGGTGTGACGGACGGACGGATGGAGGCCGGTGTGACGGACGGACGGAAGGAGGCCGGTGTGACGGACGGACGGATGGAGGCCGGTGTGACGGACGGACGGATGGAGGCCGGTGTGACGGACGGACGGCTGGAGGAGGCCGGTGTGACGGACGGACGGCTGGAGGAGGCCGGTGTGACGGACGGACGGCTGGAGGAGGCCGGTGTGACGGACGGACGGCTGGAGGAGGCCGGTGTGACGGACGGACGGCTGGAGGAGGCCGGTGTGACGGACGGACGGCTGGAGGAGGCCGGTGTGACGGACGGCTGGAGGAGGCCGGTGTGACGGACGGCTGGAGGAGGCCGGTGTGACGGACGGCTGGAGGAGGCCGGTGTGACGGACGGCTGGAGGAGGCCGGTGTGACGGACGGCTGGAGGAGGCCGGTGTGACGGACGGCTGGAGGAGGCCGGTGTGACGGACGGACGGTTGGAGGCCGGTGTGACGGACGGCTGGAGGAGGCCGGTGTGACGGACGGCTGGAGGAGGCCGGTGTGACGGACGGCTGGAGGAGGCCGGTGTGACGGACGGCTGGAGGAGGCCGGTGTGACGGACGGCTGGAGGAGGCCGGTGTGACGGACGGCTGGAGGAGGCCGGTGTGACGGACGGCTGGAGGAGGCCGGTGTGACGGACGGCTGGACGGATGGAGGCCGGTGTGACGGACGGACGGTTGGAGGAGGCCGGTGTGACGGACGGCTGGACGGATGGAGGCCGGTGTGACGGACGGACGGTTGGAGGAGGCCGGTGTGACGGACGGACGGTTGGAGGAGGCCGGTGTGACGGACGGACGGTTGGAGGAGGCCGGTGTGACGGACGGACGGATGGAGGCCGGTGTGACGGACGGACGGATGGAGGCCGGTGTGACGGACGGACGGATGGAGGCCGGTGTGACGGACGGACGGATGGAGGCCGGTGTGACGGACGGAGGACGCCTCTGCCCCATGTGCTCATTGTTATGGTAGTGAGCTGGCTGTATGGAGTCACATCTGCACACTCTCGTACCTGAGGGTGTGGACGCTATAGTCCACACCCATGTCACTACTTCGCTTTTATTGGATTTCTTTGGAAATTAATCCTCTAGAATAGATAGTGGTTGTGATGTCCCAGTACTGCCAACAGCTGAGAATTTGCTACCATTGAATCCATTGTAGTTATAGTCTGTGAGTAGAAAACATTAACACCTGAATTTGTCTACAATGCTTCCTAATTTCCCACAATGTCAGTAACTTCAGGCTAGTCAGCATTAGAGAGATGGCTAGGTTGCAGACAATCACACAGACAGAAATAAGGGATTCCTGCGCCCCGTCTATCTAGTACATGTTCGTTAGCGGCAGCATGGAGCACATTATATAGCAGTGCTGAGCAGTGTAGCTGTGAATCCATCTCTCGTGTGAGTTAAAACACTTACTAGAAAGCTGCAGCATGGATCTTTTATGTGTCTGTGTCTCTTACTCCGCTCCTCCCCTCTCCATAGACTTCAGTAAATTGCTGTCATCCGTTTCCTTAGTGAGAAATTTTGTCCTGTGCAGCACAGAGTTAATGGTGAGTGCGGGTGGGAGAGAAGTGGGTCTGAAGTGGAGAAAAGTTCATTTCTCCAATAAGATATACTAGTTTGGCCCGTGCAAAATTTTCACACATTGGTCGTCAGGGGCGCAGGAAATTTCAGCAAAAGCAAGCTGGTCAAATTAAGTAGAGGCCAAAAAATGTCTTCCGGTTGAGGCGCCACCTGCAGGTCACTGTCTTTCTGCAGGTTTATGAAAATGAATGTTTACACTGTATTTAGTGATAAAATCGTGGATGTGTGGTTTGTTTGGCTGTTTTCTTGCTGAAGGGGGAAAGTTTACCTTTCAAATGGTGTATCGTGTGTGTGTGTGAAGTATGAGCGGGGATACGTGTTTAGAAATAATAGAATAGATACATTTTATAGTTCCGTCTATTCACTTCACCTGACAGTGAGTGGTCTCTAACTTGTGGCGCTCATGTAATGAAACTACAACTCCCAGCATTCTTTCAGGGCAGCCGGAGAGCCACAGGTTAGAGACCATTGCCATACAACACGACAATGCTCTTCACCTGCAACCCTGCTGAAAGCATCGCCGTGCAGCCGCATGACAGCTCAGCCATTGTTTAGGGACTTCTTATCCATTGTTTCTTGGGTGCTTATTCTCATACTAGATGGAGGCCGGATGCTATCGCATCGGGAGGGCGGTGATGTCACGATGGGGGAGGCTTTGCAGCGTTGAGAATCTCTCCCCCTATGTGCTCACCCACCTATCCACTCTCTTACCCATGTGATGACTTCTCCCATCTGCGCTCTCTTCTTTGACCTGTCTACCCCATGTGCTATGCCCCTTGTCTGTGGTCTCTCTCCCTCCTGTGCTGTGTTCTCCCCTCATGTGCTGTCCCGTTTGAGCTGTCTCCCCCTCCCCCCCCCCGTGTGCTGTCTCTCTCACCCCTGTCTGTCTGTGTACAGAACATACCACAGCTCCTGGGCAGGGGAGGAAGCAAAAGACAATACTGACATTGCAGCAGGAGATCGCAGAGGATACATTTTGCGAGGTAAAATATTGTTTAAAAACAGTCAGTGAAATATTTTACCTCACAAAATGAATCCCTTGTGATCCCGTGCTGTAATGTCAGTCTTGTCTTTTGCTTCCTCCCCTGCCCAGGAGTTGTGGTATGCTCCGTACACGGTCAGACACAGACCATTTTTAATATGGACTTTCGTTCGTGGGAAAACCCCTTTAGGCTATGGGCCCACGTAGCTTTTTTAAACGCACACTAAAAACCGGTCTCCTTCCCAGAAATCGCGCGTTTTTTTCCATGCAATTTCACCGCGATTCTGATCGCGATTTTGCCGCGATTTTCTCAAGCACTTTCCAAGCGACTTGAAGCATCGCTTGGAAAGTGATTGACAGGTTGGTCACACTCGTCAAACATAGTGTTTGACAAGTGTGACCAGGTTTTTACTATTGAGGCTGCCTATGCGGCATCAATAGTAAAAGATAGAATGTTAAAAATGATAAAAAATCGGGGTATATTTACCTTCCGGCGTCCCACGCTGCATTCCCGGGCTACAGCGTGCCTTGCGAGACCTGTGATGACGTTGGTCTCGTGTTACTATAGCGATCTCACGAGACCACGTCATCACAGGACCTTGCCACAAGGCATTACTGGGAACGCTGAGGCCGGGAATGCAGCGCGGGATGTCAGAAGGTAAATATACCCCGATTTTATTTTTATTTTTTTTTTTTTTTTTTTTTTTTTTTTTACAGGGGTATGGTACCCAGGGCCTGGAGGACAGTTTCCTCTCCTTCACACCCGTGGGTACCATCCGCACATGAGACGCTTAACTTCCCGCATGGTGGGCATAGCCACATGCGGGAAGTAAGCGATTCTCATGCATTCCTATGGGTGCAGAATCGCGGCAATTCTTTGCGATTCCGCACAAAAAAATGAGCATGCTGCGATTTTTTTTTTTTTTCTGCGATGCGATTCCGCCGCGGAAAATAGCACAGCATGTGCGGAATGCCATAGGAATGCATGGGGGGCGTTCTGTACACTATTTTTAAACGTTTTTGCAGCGTTTTCGTTTAATCAAAAACGCTTAAAAATCGCATCGTGGGCACACAGCCTTAATGTGACCGGCTTCCTCTGGTACCGCCGGGATCAGCCGAATGATTGCGTGGAATTTGTGCAGACAGATAGCGGCGGTCACACTAAAACTGTGCATGCACTCCTCCTGTACAAAGATGGCGGCGGTCAGTGAATCATTTGGCTGATCCTGGCGGCGGCGTGTTCGCAACGGTGTTCCGCTGGTGGTACGCGCAAGAGGCTGAATACGGCGTATACAGTGTTTGTGTGTGGTGCGAAGGTGTTCCGCTGGTGAGGCTGCGTACGGCCTATGCAGTGTGGGAATGGGGCGTACGGCCTATGCAGTGTGGGAATGGGGAGTACGGCCTATGCAGTGTGGGAATGGGGCGTACGGCCTTATACAGTGTGCGAATGGGGCGTACGACGTATACAGTGTGTGAGTGGGGCGTGTACAGTGTGCGAGTGGGGCGTACGGCGTGTACAGTGTGTGTGTGGTGCGACGGTGTTCCGCAGGTGTTACTGCAGAGGCTGGTACCAGCAGCAGTTTCCATCTTGAGATGCCCATCACTTGGGTGTCCCAATATGGCAGTCGGTGAACTTCCTCCGCTTGGAATTCTGGGATACGGTGACATCTGGACAGAACAGGATGTGAAGACATTACCAGGCAATTCTATAGATGCGGCGCTGCTTCTATAAGCTGTAACTTGACACACTGCCATAATATGACATCACGTCTTGTCGGGTCCCACCACCCGCACAGGCCCATATAGAGGCACAGAAATGATAAGAATTGGGACCCCCATATTAGGCCCAGCTATGGTCGAGCAGTCTCCACCCTTAAAAAAGTGTCCAGTCTCTTGAAGGATCCGATCTGATTCTAATTCTAGGCATCAGCAAAAAAAAAAAAAAAGGTCTGAAATTCTATAATACTGTAATTAAAAGGACAGGAATCAATTTGACGGATCAGAGAAAATGGCTGGATATCAGCGAAAAACACTCATGGCAGATCTGTGCCTTCTCCACAACTCCCTCCATATATACAGTGGAGCGCTACCCACCCGGCATCACACAGCACGATCCTGTGCCAATGACACAGCAGCTAAGGCTTGTATGATGGCGTGATTCAGGAGCTGAGGTGTGTGTGTGGTATGGTTCTGCAGCGGCTGAGGTGTGTGTGTGGTATGGTTCTGCAGCGGCTGAGGTGTGTATTTTGAGGTTCTGCAGCGGCTGAGGTGTGTATTTCAACGTTCTGCAGCGGCTGAGGTGTGTATTTCGACGTTCTGCAGCGGCTGACGTGTGTATTTCAAGGTTCTGCAGCGGCTGAGGTGTGTATTTCGAGGTTCTTCAGCGGCTGAGGTGTGTATTTCGACGTTCTGCAGCGGCTGAGGTGTGTATTTCGACGTTCTGCAGCGGCTGAGGTGTGTATTTCGACGTTCTGCAGCGGCTGACGTGTGTATTTCAAGGTTCTGCAGCGGCTGAGGTGTGTATTTCGAAGTTCTGCAGCGGCTGAGGTGTGTATTTCGACGTTCTGCAGCGGCTGACGTGTGTATTTCAAGGTTCTGCAGCGGCTGAGGTGTGTATTTCGAGGTTCTGCAGCGGCTGAGGTGTGTATTTCGACGTTCTGCAGCGGCTGACGTGTGTATTTCAAGGTTCTGCAGCGGCTGAGGTGTGTATTTCGAGGTTCTGCAGCGGCTGAGGTGTGTATTTCGACGTTCTGCAGCGGCTGACGTGTGTATTTCAAGGTTCTGCAGCGGCTGAGGTGTGTATTTCGACGTTCTGCAGCGGCTGACGTGTGTATTTCAAGGTTCTGCAGCGGCTGAGGTGTGTATTTCGAAGTTCTGCAGCGGCTGAGGTGTGTATTTCGACGTTCTGCAGCGGCTGACGTGTGTATTTCAAGGTTCTGCAGCGGCTGAGGTGTGTATTTCGAGGTTCTGCAGCGGCTGAGGTGTGTATTTCGACGTTCTGCAGCGGCTGACGTGTGTATTTCAAGGTTCTGCAGCGGCTGAGGTGTGTATTTCGACGTTCTGCAGCGGCTGACGTGTGTATTTCAAGGTTCTGCAGCGGCTGAGGTGTGTATTTCGAAGTTCTGCAGCGGCTGAGGTGTGTATTTCGACGTTCTGCAGCGGCTGACGTGTGTATTTCAAGGTTCTGCAGCGGCTGAGGTGTGTATTTCGACGTTCTGCAGCGGCTGAGGTGTGTATTTCGACGTTCTGCAGCGGCTGACGTGTGTATTTCAAGGTTCTGCAGCGGCTGAGGTGTGTATTTCGAGGTTCTTCAGCGGCTGAGGTGTGTATTTCGACGTTCTTCAGCGGCTGAGGTGTGTATTTCGACGTTCTGCAGCGGCTGAGGTGTGTATTTCGACGTTCTGCAGCGGCTGACGTGTGTATTTCAAGGTTCTGCAGCGGCTGAGGTGTGTATTTCGAGGTTCTTCAGCGGCTGAGGTGTGTATTTCGACGTTCTGCAGCGGCTGAGGTGTGTATTTCGACGTTCTGCAGCAGCTGAGGTGTGTATTTCGACGTTCTGCAGCAGCTGAGGTGTGTGTTTCGTCGTCCTGCAGCGGCTGAGGTGTGTGTTTCGTCGTCCTGCAGCGGCTGAGGTGTGTGTTTCGTCGTCCTGCAGCGGCTGAGGTGTGTGTTTCGTCGTCCTGCAGCGGCTGAGGTGTGTGTTTCGACGTCCTGCAGCGGCTGAGGTGTGTATTTCGACGTCCTGCAGCGGCTGAGGTGTGTGTTTCGACGTCCTGCAGCGGCTGAGGTGTGTGTTTCGTCGTCCTGCAGCGGCTGAGGTGTGTGTCTCGTCGTTCTGCAGCGGCTGAGGTGTGTGTTTCGACGTTCTGCAGCGGCTGAGGTGTGTATTTCGACGTTCTGCAGCGGCTGAGGTGTGTATTTCGACGTTCTGCAGCGGCTGAGGTGTGTATTTCGACGTTCTGCAGCGGCTGAGGTGTGTATTTCGACGTCCTGCAGCGGCTGAGGTGTGTATTTCGACGTCCTGCAGCGGCTGAGGTGTGTGTTTCGTCGTCCTGCAGCGGCTGAGGTGTGTGTCTCGTCGTTCTGCAGCGGCTGAGGTGTGTATTTCGACGTTCTGCAGCGGCTGAGGTGTGTATTTCGACGTTCTGCAGCGGCTGAGGTGTGTATTTCGACGTTCTGCAGCGGCTGAGGTGTGTATTTCGACGTTCTGCAGCGGCTGAGGTGTGTATTTCGACGTTCTGCAGCGGCTGAGGTGTGTATTTCGACGTTCTGCAGCGGCTGAGGTGTGTATTTCGTCGTTCTGCAGCGGCTGAGGTGTGTGTCTCGTCGTTCTGCAGCGGCTGAGGTGTGTATTTCGACGTTCTGCAGCGGTTGAGGTGTGTATTTCGAGGTTCTGCAGCGGCTGAGGTGTGTGTATTTCGAGGTTCTGCAGCGGCTGAGGTGTGTGTCTCGTCATTCTGCAGCGGCTGAGGTGTGTATTTTGAAGTTCTGTAGTGGCTGAGGTGTGTGTTTCGACGTTCTGCAGCGGCTGAGGTGTGTGTTTCGACGTTCTGCAGCGGCTGAGGTGTGTGTTTCGACGTTCTGCAGCGGCTGAGGTGTGTATTTCGACGTTCTGCAGCGGCTGAGGTGTGTGTATTTCGACGTTCTGCAGCGGCTGAGGTGTGTGTCTCGTCATTCTGCAGCGGCTGAGGTGTGTATTTCGACGTTCTGCAGCGGCTGAGGTGTGTATTTTGAAGTTCTGTAGTGGCTGAGGTGTGTATTTCGACGTCCTGCAGGGGCTGAGGTGTGTATTTCGAGGTTCTGCAGCGGCTGAGGTGTGTATTTCGAGGTTCTGCAGCGGCTGAGGTGTGTATTTCGAAAGTACATACCACCGCATCTGCTGAAGAACCTCTTCTTAAAAGCAGAATGGGCACTGTCTGCCAGCCAATCAGTGTTTGGCGTAGGATAAGTAACTCCTGAGATGAGCGGCAGCGCCTCTGCAGGAAGAGATAAGCCGCCCCGGTAGAATGCTGTTCCTCTCTGACCTCAGAAGGTGACGTTTATACACGTCTTCTGTGCAGACCTCAGTAGAACCTCTCCATGGATGAGCCTCAGAGTGGAGCCGTCGTCGGATCACCATGTCCTGGGCGCTGTGCTTCTCGGAGACAGTGTTACTCATGAGAGAGACTCATCAGCTTGTTATCCGCTAGGCGCCTCTGGAAATAATTTTGCAGGGTTTCCATATTTGCACAACCCCAGCTGAAATGATTGAACTTTTGATTAAGAGGAGATTTTCCAGGGTCTATTCTGAGCAAACATAATACCATGTGTCCTATTCTGCAACTGCTGAATGCTCTACTAAAGGCCGATCTATAGCTTCAGATAGCGGGAGATCGACGCGGTCCCTCGGGGTGACTGAGTACTGGACACACGAGGAGATACTTTACTTAATTCATGCATCCTCCTGATTTCGAGGATTATTGGAGTTTCCCCTTTTCCACAGATAACTGTTGTATCACAGGGGGTCAGACTATTGGACCCCCCCATCAAATTTAAGAATGGGGTTCTGTTGATCCCCTCGTTGAATTGAACAGAGGCGCAAATGATCAACTTTCGCTCCATTCATTCTCTGAGACTTGTGTAAAAATACCTGAGCACTGATCCAGCGTGGGCAGCACCACTCCTGTTCTCATAGTCTGGGGGCCCAGTTTTCAGGATTGCAGGAGGGGGTGGGGGGGCATAAATTGGATCCCCAGTGAGTAGTACGTAATCTGCAATCCTATGGATAGGGGATAACTTTCAATTATGTGAATCGCCCTTTTAAATGGATTGTCCAGGTTTGTTTAAATAAAGCTTAGAGGTGTTGTCTGCAACTTAAAAAAAAAAAAAACTTTACGTCTCATCGCTAAGGCCTCATTCACACACCTGATTTTCGCCTACGAGGGCTGTCTGCGATTTTCACGGATAACACCTGTGATAGTGTATGGCTGTGATTTTTCAGTCCCCAGGGACCTGTCCGGATTTGATCTAAGCGTCAGATCAAAAGCGGCAGTGCAAGTCAATGGGTCCATGGAAATGTCGGAGTGCTGTCCGAGTTTCACGGACTGTCATACTGGAGAGAGGAGGAGAAATTTTTTGTTTTCTTTTCTCCACGTACGAGAAAATGAGATGACGCTTGTACCACATTCTGATCCAAGTCTTTCGGTTTCAATCGGACGTGTAAACGAGGCCTAAGTCAGCTGTAGAAGGTGCCTTTCCCCAATCCTATGAATCGGACCCTTTGTAATACCTCCTCCGCCCCTGCAGGCGCGCTGCAGGCAATGTAAAAACTTGCAATCAGGTTCCTCCTCGGAATACCGGAACTCCTAATTTTTTTTTCCACAATTGTTCGCTTTTCAAGACCTATACAGCAAGTAAAGGTCTTGAAATAGTGAAAAAAAAAAAATAGTATATAAAAAAAAAGTTTATAATTATTTACACAAATGCAGAACCCCCCCCTCTATCGCATCTGCAGTTCTTTAGATAGGCTGTTCGTTTTTGTACACATGCATTTAACCCCCTTGCGGGGTTGGGATCTGTCCACAGCAAATCTGTCTGATCTGCGATGTAGCCACATTCTACGATCTCCATGAGATAGCAGTGGCCTAATATCAATGTGATTTGGGAGTTTCTTTGCAAGCAGAAGCGTGCTGATGATACAGATGTAGAGCTGGGGGGGTTTCAACCCCCATGAGCTTCCTGTGTGCTGTAGAAGCTGCCAAGGGCCAATTAACAACCTGTGTCTGCAGGTCCATAGACAGAATCAGCCGCAGGTTAAATATTGGAACGCTCCCATGTGTAAGGGTAGCAATAAATAGCATTTCTCTAACATTAGCAGACCTGTCACTAGTCCTCTGCTGCACCCTGTTATTAGGTCGTTTGCTGTATCGGATGCACTTTTACACATTATGCCTTACATGGAAAGCGAGAAAGGTGTTTATTAATCAGCGTTCTTATAGGAGATACTAATACGTATATATTTGTGCACTACACAACCCAGGGACACCCAAATAGGAAGCTGTTTTTGGGAAGGGGATGAGCTCACAAGGGTCCAGTTCTTCTGATCTATTGATTTTTGTACCTGTTCATACTGATTTTTTATAAAAGCATGCTGAGTATTGTTATGGTCCAGCAGCAGTATTGCCTCCACGTAATGTACACATACATATAGGGATGCCAAATGGGAATCCTATACGCACCCTTATAATGCGCCATTGCGCAGCCACCAGCATCACACGACTGCACCCGCAGATCCCATGGTGAGGATCCCCACTACTGACATCGGGATCGACAAAACTTCTAAATGTGGTTTAGCAGCAATTAATTGATTTTCTAATCTATGAAAATGGATACCGCAGGCACCGTCCGCAAGGTTTTGGGATTTTCTTGTGCACCCTTTGACTCTAATGGGTTGAGTCCTGCTGACGGTTCAGACTTGATCATTGCGTGTCGCGATTTTTCTTCGCGGACTGTGTATCCCTATGGTAGACTGTCCTACTTATTAACGTGCGGTTCGGTAGCAGTAAATGGACCAAATTAATTTATCGACTCTCTAAAAGATTGCATTTTGCAAAAGCATCATCCAACCGCGATGCAACAAGTGCACAAAACTGCACAGGGATGCAAGACATCCGCAACTTCCCGACATGACTGGCTCCAGAATTCAGACCTCTGCGTTGGTTGGGATTTACAGTTCTCATTCATTAAAGTTTCGTCCGCTGGGCAAGTTTTTAATCCCTTTTTTTTTTGCATATATATTTGCAAACATCAATACCCTGTGAAGGTTTTACTATCGATTTGATTCTCACTGCAGTTGGTTAAGGAAACATGCACATTTGTAGAAAATAATGCACCTACAACTTTGTATCCTGACTCTTAGCTTTCATGATCAAGTTTGGGTCAAGTGCTTGGTTTGTTAACAGCAGGGGGGGGGTTCTGTTGTGCGTAAATGTCAAAATTTCTTTAGCCACTTATTCCACAAGAGGGAGCTATCCGTATTCACTTTGTATACAGTCCCACCAATATACATGGTGGGCCATTTATATGGAAACACCTAAATAAAATGGGAATGGTTGGTGACCCAGAATGGGCAAAACAAAAATTGGAACAGGACCCTCAGTTTACACAGAACATTATGTTCAGTGATGAGCCAGACTTTTTGGGGTGGGCCATTTATATGGATACACCTGAATAAAATGGGAATGGTGACAGTTTTCTTGCGTAGGGGGTCTTGCATTGAAATCTGCTGCAGTGACCCCGGGTACTGCCTCCACCAGACATCAACACAATTTATATCCGCTTTTCACTTGTTAACCTCTGTGACATATCAATGGCTGTAAATAACTCATGAAAGAATAGAGTTACTCAAAAACCAAGCACACCATTGTTTTTCTTGTGAAATTCTCAATAAGTTTGATGTGTCACATGACCCTCTTCCCATTGGAAAAAATAAAGTTGGATTCAAAATGGCCGCCATGGTCACCACCCATCGTGAAAAGTTTCCCCCCCTCCCATACGCTAATGTGCCACAAACAGGAAGGTGATATCACCAACCATTCCCATTTTATTTGGGTGTATCCATAGAAATGGCCCACCCTGTAGATATCATATGGAGATTGCAAACTTTGCCACATGGATTATGCAGTATCAGGGATGGGAACTAGAAGAGCGGCTGTTTTTGCCTCCAAATCAAAACTTAGACCATGAAGTTCATTGGACATTTTTAGGCTGAGTTCACACGTGGCGTTTTTTTCGCGTTACCGCGGCTGTTTTAACCGCGCGATTTTGCCGCAAGAACGCGAAAAAAAAAGCATCCCATGCAGTCCTATGGGATTCCGCAATGCTGTGCTAATGCTGCGGTTTTTCCCGCGGCGGAATTGCTTCGCGGTAAAAAACGCAGCATGCTCAATAATTTTGCGGAATCACGGCAATCCCGCACCCATAGGAATTCATTGTTCTGCTTACTTCCCGCATGTGGCTGTGCACACCATGCGAAAAGTAAGCAGAACAATTGCGGATGGTACCCACGGTCCGGAGGAGAGGAGACTGTCCTCCGGGCTGTGGGTACCATATCCCTGTAAAAAATAGAATTTAAAATAAAAATTATTGTTATTCTTACCTTCCGACGTCCCGCGCAGCCTTCCCGCCTCTCTCCACGCTCCCGTTCCCAGTAAGCCTTTGCGAAAATGCCCGCGATGACGTCCGTTCTTGCGGTCATTTGCGCAACGTCATCGCGAATTACCGCGAGACGTCGCGATCCTGCGAGAACGGACGTCATCGCGGGCATTTTCGCAAAGGATTACTGGGAACGGCAGTGTGGAGAGAGGCGGGAAGGCTGCGCGGGACGTCGGAAGGTAAGAATAACCATTTTTTATTATTTTTTTTACATTTTATCTTTTACTACTGATGCTGCATAGGCGGCCTCAGTAGTAAAAAGTTGGTCACACTCGTCAAACACTGTTTGACGAGTGTGACCTACCTGGCAGACCTACCTGGCAATCAGTTCTCCAAGCGATGCTGCAGATCGCTTGGAAAACGCTAGCATTTTGCAAGCTAATTACGCTAGTTTTTCCGCGGGAAAATCGCGGTAATTTAAAATGCGATTTTCCCGCGGAATGGAATTCCGGAACTCTCGCGGTAATTTCCGCGAGAGTTCCGCTACGTGTGAACTTAGCCTTACTCTCGGCTATGTCATGTCAGGTTTGTCATTCCAGCAGCGTTAATGATGGCTGTCATGCTGGTTGTCGGCTGTTCTATAAGCTGATGCATATAGCTTTTTTTTGTCGAGAGGCTTCTCTTCGGTGGTGGTTACATGGAGACAGCGGTTTATTTTCAGTCACCTCATGGCAGTGGGCATTTAGCTCGTTATGTTCTGAGCTATGATCTCACAGCGCTGCACAAATCCCCTGCAATGAAATAGTTAAATGCCAAAAAAAAAACAATGCAGCTTGTAAGAGGATGCGCTATGTCTTGTTATAGGGAGAGGTCTGGACCACGGCGGGATGAAAGCCACATCCGCTACACAAGATGGAACAAGTTGGGTCGTTGAGGAGTAAAGGGTTAATATTGTCTCTTCGTGGGGGGTACTCGAGGCCTATAATGAGGGCCCCCTCTAATTAGAGCAAGTCAGAGAGGAGACACAAACAGGATTGTGGGGAGACGGGACAGAATTGGTAGTTTGGGGTTTTCTTTGTCCTGCATTTCCCTCGACAAATTGTAGCTTTTCCGAAAAGTGATTAAAGCTGCATCTTAGCGGGCACCGATGTGAGGACAAAATCCACGAGGAGACAGAGGAACCACACCCCACGACGCCCCCGTCCGACCCCAAACTCAACCTGACCTCCTGCTGGAGTAACCCTTTCGAAGACGCGAAGTAGAGTGTAATACATGTACTGTATCATTGAAATACTCTTTCCTGTCTTTGACCTAGCACTATAGTCTTTGTATGGGAATGTCATTTAGTATTACCTTTAAGTCATAAAACTTTTATGTCCTCTTTTTTTCATGTGGTTTTACAATTATTTTTCCTTATTTAAAACATAAATTCCAAATTTTGGGACCAGGTGACTTATTAGAATATGCTGTCATGTCTACGTGCAATTCCTGGCCATTATATAACATGTCTCCTGTATTTTTCACCAGTTTTCCTTCTGTAGGATTTATTGCTAACGATCAGTTGTCTCTGAGCTAGTGGGTGGAGAGTAGTTTATGACGTCTCCCATTCACATATATAAATATATACAGCAGCACTGAGCAGTGGGTAGATCTGAATTCAGCTTTGACAGTAAGTAAAAAAAACACTTAAAGCAATGTGTATATATATATATATATCATTTTATTTTTATTTTTTTTTGCTTTTTTCTGTGTTATATTGGCAGATACCTATTTGTAATCATGAAGTTTCATGTTATGTAATATCTTAGCGGCGGCTCTCATTTCAAGACATTTACTGCTTCTTTTAATATGTATATTTTTTTTTAATGTGTTTAAATGTTTTCTAATAAATATTGTATTTTTAATACTTTAGAAGTGACCCATTTTCCTGTTCAACATTATCATCGGGTTAGGAGATAAATTGGTTTATTTGGAGTGCTAGTTCCGTATGTTTTCTGGATTTTTTTGCAAATGTATCACTAGAAAGTAGCATGTGTATTCAGATCTGGAGTGAGATAAACACTAGATGCAGCAGTGCTAAGCAGTGTTGCTGTTAATCCAGCTTTGGAGTGATAAAAAAAATAACATTTATTAGAAAGCTTTACTAGAGGTCTGTGTGTGTCTCTCTCTGTTCCTCATCCCTCCACCCTACCTTCTCTATTGGGCAGCTGTAGTCTTATCCCTTACTGAGCTCGCAGTTGGACCAAGTTGGATTTCAGCAGTTTCTCTAAATGAATGATGACTTCAGAAGGCAGGGATGTGGGGAGGGGGGAGAAGAAGGGGCTCATAAATGGAGAAAGAAGCAGATTTGTCCAACACTATAGCTTGCAAAGTTTCTCACGTCCGCTTGTTCTGTTGACTTTTACGCAGCCTGATTAAATGACTGCGACCCTTTAAACCTCAGTCACCAAACCTGCTTGAAACACCCTATTTTAAGCAAATCTCCACAAGCCTCGCTTATATGTGGTCCTAATCGAAGGACATTATTTAGAAAAAAATGGGACTGTTGGGGTGCATGCCAAAAATACAGCCAAAAATATAGAATACACTTCCACTGTTGTACTTGGCATGTGGTCCCCCTGCCCAGAACATACTGTACATCAATAACGTAGCAGAAGGCGGTCATCATGGGAGATAAACTAGACGTCAATGTAAAAACTACATCTTGTGCTTTGCTCGGGCAATGCTGGAAGTAGAAATCCTGAAATACAGATTGACAACCAACCCACTATGTTTCGGACTATATACAGTCCAATATTAGAGGCGACGTGTTATCATTCCTCATTTTCCAGACAAGATGATATTCTTAGCAGTGCGCTCAGTAGTTGACTCCTTTTGCGTCAGAGTCCGTTCCCATGGAAACCTGCCACTTGTTACATTCTATCGTTACTGCATGAAAGCCTGGGTAGCCGAGCGCCCATTGACGCTTCTGTCACCAACTCCGTGCGTCACCTACGCGGCATCTGACATTAGACGTCAGATTGTGACAAATAAGAGAAGAAACGTGAGCTTTATACTGAAAAAAGAGTGCAGATGGTTCCCAAAACGCTGCAGCAGATTTTGCTCCAAGAGTTGTAGTTTATTAGCTGAAGTTGCGTCATATGGCGGGAAAAATGACAAAGTTTTATCCGTAGTATGAAAGGGGGCAAAAACTTTGAAAACCGCACCAAATATGTTAAAATAGCATAATAAATACAGATGTAACAACGCTGTATTGAAGACGAACCTTTGCCTCAATATTTTGTGAAAATAATACATTTTTAGGCTAAGGTCACACAATCCGTGAAATTCGGTCTGATTAATTATGCTAATCACACGCAGAGTTTGATCATTGTGCCCAGATGTGGAGAGGATGGGATAAAAAAAATTCTCAATTTTCTCCATTCTGTCAGTCCATAAAAATTGGTCTATACTCCAATGTCATCGGCGCGCGTTCCGTTTTTTTTTTTTTTTCCCGGACCCATTTACTCGCATGGCCGCGTGTGATCAGATTTATGGATACAAATCAGGCATGCTGCGATTTTTTTTCTTTGGACAGCCTCAATCTGAGGAAAAAAGTCAGACATGTGCACGGCCCCATAGAATAATAATTGTTACGTGTGTGATCCAATGGTTTGTCAGATGGCAGTCAGACCGAAAATACGGTCATCTGCACGAGCCCTTAGCCTGAGCATTGTTTTGAAACTTTAGTGTCTAAAACGCATTTTTTTTCAGTAAAACTCTCCAGTTGTTAATACTTTTATCATGTGGTATGACTTTTCCTGGTTCCAATCTGTTTAGATACTTTTCCCTATATAAATGATCACCTATCCACCACTGGGACCACCCACCTATCCACCACTGGGACCACGCACCTATCCACCACTGGGACCACGCACCTATCCACCACTGGGACCACGCACCTATCCACCACTGGGACCACGCACCTATCCACCACTGGGACCACGCACCTATCCACCACTGGGACCTCCCACCTATCCACCACTGGGACCACCCACCTATCCACCACTGGGACCACCCACCTATCCACCACTGGGACCTCCCACCTATCCACCACTGGGACCACCCACCTATCCACCACTGGGACCACCCACCTATCCACCACTGGGACCACCCACCTATCCACCACTGGGACCACCCACCTATCCACCACTGGGACCTCCCACCTATCCACCACTGGGACCACCCACCTATCCACCACTGGGACCTCCCACCTATCCACCACTGGGACCTCCCACCTATCCACCACTGGGACCACCCACTTATCCAACACTGGGACCACCATCGATCACCAGTACGTATGACTTTTTTCCTCCCCATTTCCAAATATCCTATTAATAAATTCTGATTATTTGAGGTGGTCTAGGACCTTCAACTATTAGCAAAGATTGGAGGGTGGTTAAAACGAGAATCTTTGTCTCTGGAGGTCCACACTGGTACTATATTCCCAGAACAGCTTGCTGGCTTCAATGGGACTGGTGTAATGCTTCATTCCCCCTGTGGTGGCGCCATAGGAATATGGAACACTAATTGCAAATAATTGTTGGAGACAATTATTAAGATTAATAATAATAAAAAAAAGAATAAAATAGTAAATTAAAAAAAAAATTAACTGTTGAAAAAGGAGATGGATCACTCGCCCACTTTCTGCAGTCCTAGACCTTGTGCACCCGGGAAATTGGTGACTCAGAGGCTTATTCATGAAAATGATGTGTTCAGGGGGTTAGATACCCCCTAGGTCCAGGGATACTAAGTTTGTGGTGAGTAATGTCAGGCTGGCTTAATGCCGATGTGTACTACTCAGCAGAATGGTCTTCGAGTTAAACACACATGGGAAGAGTAGCGAGCGCTGGTGAACATTAAAGGGATATAATGGATGTCATTGCCTTAATAAAATGTGCGGCTTCAGTTCCCATCAATTCTTATTCTGCTCATGTACAGAGTATTGGTTTATGTCGAGCATGGAAAAAACCAAAATGCAGCCCCCCAGCCCTGCTCATCTGGGCTCATATAACTACCTATACTAGTATCAGAATGGGACTGGGTTTCCTTGGGCCAAACGGAAAATCATTCAGTGGGTTCTTCCTCCATCAATGCAAAACAATCACATTTCATGGCAGATCATCAGTAAAGTCAATTGTGACAAGTTACTTTCTCCAAAGTCCTGTCCGAATGGGATTAGTTTCTGATGGACCATTGGTACCGATTGTGTCAGAGCCCGGGTTTTTCAGATGATCCTAGTTAGCATTGGTGCACAATTTGTAGGGGAAGAGGTTGCAGTATATATGTAAATGCTACCTGTGCACCAATATAATATCACCAGGGTCTAACTATCTACCATGAGTAATCCATCCTGACAGAAGTTCTGTCGCTTATCCATGTTATGCAAATAAAAGCTTATAACCGGACGTTAAATTCAGCCATTGGTTGTATAAATTATTCTTCTGAAAGCTGAAACCCTCTGACATGTGGTTTAGGTTAAGAAAATAAATTGGCATCAATGCAGAAATACTAATCATTTAATGGACACAGAATGGTCAGATTTTGGTAAGACAAAAGTTTTGTCGCCCACAGAAAGTAATGTGGTATTCAAACAAATAATTAACTTAAAATACAAATATATGTTGCATAACATTGGTGAATGAAGTTGTGGTGGTATTAGCGTCATCTATATATATATATATATATATATATATATATATATATAAACTAGCTGAAGAGCCCGGCGCTGCCCGGTCATAGTAACTAACTGTGGTTAATTATAGCAAATTATAATTATCCTCCATCCCATAGTCCCGTGCCCATATACCCATCACACATCCTCCATCCCATAGTCCCATGCCCATATACCCATCATACATATCCTCCATCCCATAGTCCCGTGCCCATATACCCATCATACATATCCACGATCCCATAGTCCCGTGCCCATATACCCATCATACATAGCCTCCATCCCATAGTCCCGTGCCCATATACCCATCATACATATCCACCATCCCATAGTCCCGTGCCCATATACCCATCATACATAGCCTCCATCCCATAGTCCAGTGCCCATATAGCCATCATACATATCCACGATCCCATAGTCCCGTGCCCATATACCCATCATGCATAGCCTCCATCCCATAGTCCCGTGCCCATATACCCATCATACATATCCACCATCCCATAGTCCTGTGCCCATATACCCATCATACATAGCCTCCATCCCATAGGCCCGTGCCCATATACCCATCATACATATTCGCCATCCCATAGTCCAGTGCCCATATACCCATCACACATCCTCCATCCCATAGGCCTGTGCCCATATACCCATCATACATATCCGCCATCCCATAGTCGAGTGCCCATATACCCATCATACATAGCCTCCATCCCATAGTCCCGTGCCCATATACCCATCATACATATCCACGATCCCATAGTCCCGTGCCCATATACCCATCATACATATCCTCCATCCCATAGACCCATGCCCATATACCCATCACACATCCTCCATCCCATAGTCCCGTGCACATATACCCATCATACATATCCTCCATCCCATAGTCCTGTGCCCATATACCCATCATACATATCCACCATCCCATAGTCCTGTGCCCATATACCCATCATACATAGCCTCCATCCCATAGGCCCGTGCCCATATACCCATCATACATATCCGCCATCCCATAGTCCAGTGCCCATATACCCATCACACATCCTCCATACCATACGCCTGTGCCCATATACCCATCATACATATCCGCCATCCCATAGTCGAGTGCCCATATACCCATCACACATCCTTCATCTCATAGTCCCTTGCCCATATACCCATCATACATATCCTCCATCCCATAGTCCCTTGCCCATATACCCATCATACATATCCTCCATCTCATAATCCCTTGCCCATATACCCATCACACATATCCTCCATCCCATTGTCCCGTGCCCATATACCCATCACACATCCTCCATCCCATAGTCCTGTGCCCATATACCCATCATACATATCCGCCATCCCATAGTCCCGTGCCCATATACCCATCATACATAGCCTCCATCCCATAGTCCAGTGCCCATATAGCCATCATACATATCCACGATCCCATAGTCCCTTGCCCATATACCCATCACACATATCCTCCATCCCATTGTCCCGTGCCCATATACCCATCACACATCCTCCATCCCATAGTCCTGTGCCCATATACCCATCATACATATCCGCCATCCCATAGTCCCGTGCCCATATACCCATCACACATCCTTCATCTCATAGTCCCTTGCCCATATACCCATCATACATATCCTCCATCCCATAGTCCCTTGCCCATATACCCATCATACATATCCTCCATCTCATAGTCCCTTGCCCATATACCCATCACACATATCCTCCATCCCATTGTCCCGTGCCCATATACCCATCACACATCCTCCATCCCATAGTCCTGTGCCCATATACCCATCATACATATCCTCCATCCCATAGTCCCTTGCCCATATACCCATCATACATATCCTCCATCTCATAGTCCTGTGCCCATATACCCATCACACATATCCTCCATCCCATAGTCCTGTGCCCATATACCCATTATGACATCATCATCACCATGGCAGCCGTTATGACATAACCGTCACCATTGCAACCTATGATGACATCAGCGTCGCCATGGCAACCATTGTGACATAATGAGGGGCGGGGCTTGACACGCATACTTTTTCCCCATTATGTAGTTAGGGGCAAAATTGTTTGGTGAATTGGAACGCCCGGGGTTAAAATTTCGCCTCACAACATAGCCTAGGACGCTCTCGGGGTCCAGACATGTGACTGTGCCAAATTTTGTGGCTGCGGATGCCAATCCCGGACATACATACATACACACACTTGAGCTTTATATAATAGATTGCCTTGAATTGTCTGTCATCCTCTTCCGACTGGATGTCCTCGAATCCCACAATCCACCGCGCCGCATCGGAAGTACACTGACCGCCATTTTGGTACACCCAAGTGATGCCGCTCGGATCCAGGACGCTGCTGTGATCACGAGGCTGTGAAAGGGGTATAACGAGAGGGGTGTAATTAAGGGGGTGCAATGAGAGGGTGCCGCCGCCAGACCCCCGCCAGGACCCACCGCCTGACTACACGCTCCGGATCCCGCCGCTGCCTGCCCACCCACCTCCGTGCAGTCACAGCCGGCAGGAAAGACCGCAGCTTGAGGCCTGTGCTGGAGATTGGGTGCGGCCACCCTCTGGTGGCGCCGCACACCATCTCCAGCACAGGCCGCAAAACATCTTTCCTGCCGATTGTGACTACATGGAAGTGGGTTGGCTGCCAACCCCAGCGCCACAAAGCTGCCCCCATCGTGATGTTACGGCCCTCCCGATGCGATACGCATCTAGTATTTAATATTTTGTGTGACTTCCATGAGCTTGAAGGACGGCATCCATGCGGTTCAACAATGATTCATACCATTTATTAATGAAGTCATCAGGAATAGCAAAGAATGCAGTCTTACCTGCCTCCCAGAGTTCATCTAGATTCTTTGGTTTTGTCTTCCAAGCTTCCTCTTTCATCCTACCCCAAACATGCTCAATGATGTTCATGTCTGGTGACTGGACTGGCCAGTCCTTGAGCACCTTGACCTTTTTTGCCTGGAGGAACTTTGTTGTAGAGATGGATGTATGAGATGGAGCACCATCCTGCTGCAGAATTTGACCCCTTTTATGATTTGGAATATAAGAGGTAGCTAATACTTCGTGATATTTTAGGCTGCTGATATTGCCTTCCACTTTGCACGTTTTGCACACCCCCATACTGAATGTAACCCCAGACCATGATCTTTCCACCACCAAATGTAACCGTTTTCTGGGTGTATTTGGGATCCATACAGGCTCCAGTAGGTCTCCTACAATATTTGCAGCGGCTGTGGTGTAACTCTACTGAAGATTCATCAGAGAAATCCACCTTCTGCCATTTTTCCAGCGTCCATCTGTTTAGCAGGCTGTGGGACTTTGCAAATGCCACACGGTTTTTTATTTGCCTTTTGTTTAGTGCTGGCTTCTGGGCACTGATTCGACTATGGAGGCCATTTCGAGACAGAATCCTACAAACTGTTCTAGTTGACACAGGGACTTGCGGTGACCAGGACTGTGGGAGCTCTGCTGCAGTGGAAGAGGGGCTTGCTTTGGATTTTCTAACCAACAAACGTTCCTCCTGAGCAGTTGTCTTGCGGGGTCTGCTGGACTTGGGCTTGTCAAACACATCTCCAGTCTCTTCAAATCTTTTTTTAATTCTTTGTACTTGACGCTGAGCCACATTAAAGGTGCTGGCCACCTCTGCAGTGGATCTGGTCTTCAGGCTCTTGATTATCCAGGCTTTGGTCGCAGGGTGGATTTTTGGCATGTTGTCAGAGCTCAAGTTGCAGCTCAAGTGAAGGTCTGGGGTGCTGGGTTTCTTTTTATACACACCCACTAATTAACCCATCATTTACTGAGCACAGGTGAGGATGTAAACTAGGAATGGGTGCATTATATGACCAGGTGACAAAACTTTGGTCTTGCCAAAATCTGACCATTCTGTGTCCATTAAATGATCAATATTTCTGCATCGATGCCAATTTATTTTCTTAACCTAAACCACATTTCGGAAGGTTTCAGCTGTCAAAAGAATAATTTATACAACCAATGGATGAATTTAACGTCGGGTTATAAGCTTTTATTTACATAACATGGATAAGCGACAGAACGTCTGTCAGGGAGTGTACTTTAGAAACCAATGACATTAGTGCTATTGTAGACATGCAAGTCTTGGGGTACGTGCCCACGATCAGGAACTGCTGCGGGTTTGACGTTGCGTATTGATGCAGCGGCCAGCTGTTACAGTATAATGGATAGGAGTTTGTCTGCAGATCACCCACGGAGACTGATGTGTCGCATCTTTCCAGACCGCAGCATGTCTCTTTCTCTTGCGGAGATGCCAGTCTCCGCAACAGAAATGACATCTATAGAAATGTATTGGATGCGGTAAATCTGTACGGTTCAGTGATCACATGCGGATTCTCCTGCTTTCAGTAGAAGGCAGCGCTTCGGCTACAGCGAACATATACTGCTAGTTCTGGATCGTGGGCACCCGCCATTATTATTTCTCCAGGGAATTCACGCTGAACCTCTCATGTAATATTTATTAAAGACTTCCAGGAACTTGTTGGATCTGCATTTATTTTAGATAATACTGTGATTAAATCTTTACTGAGCGACAATGATAAAACACATGCATACAAATGACTTTCACCCAACTAGACATCAATAGCATGAAAAGTCTCTAATCAATTCAATTAAGGTGATTATTCACTGCTAAAGCTAATTACTATTGGAAAAGCCACAGATTAGTCTTTTCTGCATATCCATTTTGCATAATTTCGCATAAAATAATCACCTCAACTATCGTAACATAGTCTTCATTATTAAGATTCTTCTATTTCTCCCCATTGTAGAAGAGGAAACCTGAACTTCTGGCCACCATCTAGGCAGCTGCAATCACAGGCGGTAGCACTTCCCCAGCATGAATGGTGATCAGACAGGTAGGCCTGACCAAATCCTATGCAGCCAAAGTCATAGAGAGCATTACAAATTATCAGCAGATAGCGAAAGAGAGGATGTGACTGTGCAGCAGCAAGCATGTCAAAAGGCAAGGTGACACAAGAGAAACTGTGGCTGCGCAGCAACGAGCATGTCACAAACAGTGTGGCCCAAAAAAGGCTGTGGCTGCGCACCAGGGTGCATGTCAAAGGCAGTGTGACAAAAGGAAGGCTGTGGCTGTGCAGCAGCATGCATGTCGCGGGCCGTGTGACACTGGAGAGGCTGTGGCTGCGCAGCAGGGTGCATGTCGCAGGCCGTGTGACAAAAGGAAGGCTGTGGCTGTGCAGCAGCATGCATGTCGCAGGCCGTGTGACACTGGAGAGGCTGTGGCTGCGCAGCAGGGTGCATGTCGCAGGCCGTGTGACAAAAGGAAGGCTGTGGCTGTGCAGCAGCATGCATGTCGCAGGCCGTGTGACACTGGAGAGGCTGTGGCTGTGCAGCAGCATGCATGTCGCAGGCCGTGTGACACTGGAGAGGCTGTGGCTGTGCAGCAGCATGCATGTCGCAGGCCGTGTGATACTGGAGAGGCTGTGGCTGTGCTGCAGCATGCATGTCGCAGGCCGTGTGACACTGGAGAGGCTGTGGCTGTGCTGCAGCATGCATGTCGCAGGCCGTGTGACACTGGAGAGGCTGTGGCTGCGTAGCAGCATGCATGTCGCAGGCCGTGTGACACTGGAGAGGCTGTGGCTGTGCTGCAGCATGCATGTCGCAGGCCGTGTGACACTGGAGAGGCTGTGGCTGTGCTGCAGCATGCATGTCGCAGGCCGTGTGACACTGAAAAGGCTGTGGCTGCGTAGCAGCATGCATGTCGCAGGCCGTGTGACACTGGAGAGGCTGTGGCTGTGCAGCAGCATGCATGTCGCGGGCCGTGTGACACTGGAGAGGCTGTGGCTGTGCAGCAGCATGCATGTCGCGGGCCGTGTGACACTGGAGAGGCTGTGGCTGTGCTGCAGCATGCATGTCGCGGGCCGTGTGACACTGGAGAGGCTGTGGCTGCGCAGCAGCATGCATGTCGCGGGCCGTGTGACACTGGAGAGGCTGTGGCTGTGCAGCAGCATGCATGTCGCGGGCCGTGTGACACTGGAAAGGCTGTGGCTGTGCAGCAGCATGCATGTCGCGGGCCGTGTGACACTGGAGAGGCTGTGGCTGCACAGCAGCATGCATGTCGCGGGCCGTGTGACACTGGAGAGGCTGTGGCTGTGCAGCAGCATGCATGTCGCGGGCCGTGTGACACTGGAGAGGCTGTGGCTGTGCAGCAGCATGCATGTCGCGGGCCGTGTGACACTGGAGAGGCTGTGGCTGCGCAGCAGCATGCATGTCGCGGGCCGTGTGACACTGGAGAGGCTGTGGCTGCGCAGCAGCATGCATGTCGAGGGCCGTGTGACACTGGAGAGGCTGTGGCTGCGCAGCAGCATGCATGTCGCGGGCCGTGTGACACTGGAGAGGCTGTGGCTGCGCAGCAGCATGCATGTCGCGGGCCGTGTGACACTGGAGAGGCTGTGGCTGCGCAGCAGCATGCATGTCGCGGGCCGTGTGACACTGGAGAGGCTGTTGCTGCGCAGCAGCATGCATGTCGCGGGCCGTGTGACACTGGAGAGGCTGTGGCTGCGCAGCAGCATGCATGTCGCGGGCCGTGTGACACTGGAGAGGCTGTGGCTGCGCTGCAGCATGCATGTCGCAGGCCGTGTGACACTGGAGAGGCTGTGGCTGTGCAGCAGCATGCATGTCGCGGGCCGTGTGACACTGGAGAGGCTGTGGCTGCGCAGCAGCATGCATGTCGCGGGCCGTGTGACACTGGAGAGGCTGTTGCTGCGCAGCAGCATGCATGTCGCGGGCCGTGTGACACTGGAGAGGCTGTGGCTGCGCAGCAGCATGCATGTCGCGGGCCGTGTGACACTGGAGAGGCTGTGGCTGCGCAGCAGCATGCATGTCGCAGGCCGTGTGACACTGGAGAGGCTGTGGCTGCGCAGCAGCATGCATGTCGCGGGCCGTGTGACACTGGAGAGGCTGTGGCTGCGCAGCAGCATGCATGTCGCGGGCCGTGTGACACTGGAGAGGCTGTGGCTGCGCAGCAGGGTGCATGTCGCAGGCCGTGTGACAAAAGGAAGGCTGTGGCTGTGCAGCAGCATGCATGTCGCAGGCCGTGTGACACTGGAGAGGCTGTGGCTGTGCAGCAGCATGCATGTCGCAGGCCGTGTGACACTGGAGAGGCTGTGGCTGCGCAGCAGGGTGCATGTCGCAGGCCGTGTGACAAAAGGAAGGCTGTGGCTGTGCAGCAGCATGCATGTCGCAGGCCGTGTGACACTGGAGAGGCTGTGGCTGTGCAGCAGCATGCATGTCGCAGGCCGTGTGACACTGGAGAGGCTGTGGCTGTGCAGCAGCATGCATGTCGCAGGCCGTGTGACACTGGAGAGGCTGTGGCTGTGCTGCAGCATGCATGTCGCAGGCCGTGTGACACTGGAGAGGCTGTGGCTGCACAGCAACTTGCATGTCACATGCCATGGTTTTTTTTCCCTATATGTAGAAATGGCTACTGTTAATTTGCACCTGCACACACCAGCTTTCTGTTTGGAAGTGACAGTCTTTTGTTATTTACTAGAGAGGTTGTGGCTGCACAGCAGCATGCATGTCAGAAGGCCGTGTCACACAAGAAAAGCTGTGCCTGCGCTGCAGCATGCATGTCACAGGCAGTGCGACACAAGCGAGGCTATGGCTGCGCTGCAGCATGCATGTCACAGGCAGTGCGACACAAGCGAGGCTATGGCTGCGCTGCAGCATGCATGTCACAGGCAGTGCGACACAAGCGAGGCTATGGCTGCGCTGCAGCATGCATGTCACAGGCAGAGCGACACAAGCGAGGCTATGGCTGCGCAGCAACATGCATGTCACAGGCAGTGTGCAAACTCCAGACAGCTGCAAGAGGAGTCGAGAGGTTTGGTAGCAATAGCTGTTGTCCTCCAGTTGCCATTCAGCCACTATAGCCTCTGTTCCACCAGCTCCCATGCAGCCTCTGTTTCTTCCACCCATTCTCCTTGCAGCATCACCGTCATCTGTGCGGGCCTATTTGATCTGTTCACCCAGGCCAAGACCTTCCACCTCCCCAGATGAAATATGACATAGTCCATGGGCCCAGCACACTCTGACCAATGTTTTAGTACTCAGCATCCTGCAAGAGCCCGCAGTCACCTCAGATATAATGGTTACAGGCGAAAAATCACATAGGAAAGTGATATTCACGCTAATGTTCCTTTAAATTATTTGCATTCAGTTAAGAGAATTTTACCTTCATATAAAGTGATGGAATATTGCAGGGGGTCTAACTTTGAGACCCCAACATATCGGTTCAGCACTGTGCACCCTTCTAAGTTTCCCTGCACAGTGACACTGTGGTGAGGATACAAGACTAAACCCAGCAAGCAAAGCTATCCAGCCATATTGTATATAAAACCTCACCAATGTATTAGTGACAGCTGTCACAATTCCTCCTATCAATGTGCCTGGACTCAGTGAATGACTGTTCTGCAGTCCAGTCTAGGGCAGGGGGGTGCTGAGCTGTTATGGTGATTGACAGCTCAGCCGTCCAGTTGGGATCTGGGCTGTGCTGAACTGTCAGTGTCTTGAGTGACAGTTAGGCCGTCCAATCAGGACCAGGGCGTGCCAGGGCTTCCTCCATGTGTCTCATCTTCCAATTATTTACCTTGCTATTTGGCTGGCTGCCTTATGTTTCTGCCAATCGCAGCTTTGTTCCAGAGGCGTGTGCTTGCTCTGATCTCCTAGTCTTGCATTCTGATCTTTGCTGCTGGACCTTGGATTTGTCTTGACCATCCATTTGCCTAGCCCTTTTGTCGTGATCCACTACCTTCTTGGAATTCTGGCCTCGCGCGCTGTCACCTGACTACTCCTTTGTATCACCCCTCTGTCTATGATGTTCCCTCTTGTCTTTTGATCTCAGACCATTTCACTAGGCATCCTCGCGACTTGTGCGTGAGTAATGATTAGCATCACAACAGCTTTGAAAGATTCCAGGTACATTAAGGCTGTGTGCCCACATAAGTGGTTTTTTCGCTTTTTTTAAAGCGTTTTTTCCCTGCAAAAACGCTTTAAAAATTCATACATTAACCCCTTAACGGCCGCCGATACACCTTTTAACGGCGGTAATTAAGGGTACTTAAACCACAGCGCCGTTAATTCACGGCACTGTGGAGTAAGTAAATAGCACCCCCAGTGTCGGATTTTCTCCGGGGTCTTGGCTGCCAGGGGTAGCCGAGACCCCAGAGAGCATGAATCGGGTCGGTTTTTACCAACCCCACTTTTGCGATCGCCGTTATTAACCCTATAACGGCGACCGCAAAAAAAAGCCGTGATTTTACATTTAACTTCTCTTTCCTCTGATGTGATTGCACATCAGAGGAGAAGGCAATAAGGTCCCCGATCCGCCCCCCCGCCGGTACTTACCGGTGGTCATGGATCCCCTCCCAGTGGTCCTGCGCCCCTCCTGCCTCCTCCGGTGGGCGCCGCCACCTTGAATCCGGAAGAAAATGGCATTTTGATCACTATGATGAACTATCATAGTGATCAAAATAAAAAAAATAGTAAATCACCCCCCCGTTTATCAATCCCTTAAATAGGCAAACATAATGAAATAAAGAAAATTATTTATTTTTTTTCCATTAGGGTGAGGGCTACGGCTAGGGTTAGGGTTAGAATTAGGGTTGGAATTAGGGTTAGGGATAATTAGGGTTAGAATAGATTAGGGATTAGGGTTGGGATAAGGGTTAGCATTGGGATTAGGGTTAGGAGTGTGTTGGGATTAGTGTTGGAGCAAGAATTGAGAGGTTTTCACTATTTACCAACTTTGGGGGTCTAATTTCTCCTGTTACCCTTGGGAAAATAAAAAAAAATTGGGGACTAAAAAAAATCACGGCACTGCATTTATAAACTTCTGTGAAGCACTTGGGGGTTCAAAGTGCTCACCACATATCTAGATAAGCTCCTTGGGGGGTCAAGTTTCCAAAATGGGGTCACCTGTGGGGGGTTTATACTGTTTAGGCACATCAGGGGCTCTGCAAACGCAACATGATGCCCACAGACCATTCCATCAAAGTCTGCATTCTAAAATGGCGCTCCTTCCCTCTCGAGCTCTCCCATGCGCCCAAACAGTGGTTTCCCCCCCCACATATGGGGTATCATCGTACTCAGGACGACAAATTGCACAACAACTTTTGTGGTCCAATTTCTCCTGTTACCCTTCATAAAATAAAACCTAGCAGGCTAAAAAATTATTTTTGAGGAAAAAAAAGTGATTTTTTATTTTCACTGCTCTGCATTATAAACTTCTCTGAAGCAGTTGGGGGTTCAAAGTGCTCACCACATATCTAGAAAAGCTCCTTCAGGGGTCTAGTTTCCAAAATGGTGTCACTTGTGGGTTTTTTTTCACTGTTTAGGCACATCAGGGGCTCTCCAAAAGCGACATGGCGTCCAATCTCAATTCCAGCCAATTCTGCATGGAAAAAGTCAAACGGTACTCCTTCCCTTCTGAGCTCTGCCGTGCGCCCAAACAGTGGTTTGCCCCCACATATGGGGTATCGGCGTACTCAGGACAAATCGCACAACAACTGCGGGGGTATGATTTCTCCTGTTACCGTTGTAAAAATAAAAATTTGGGGGCGTAAAGATCATTTTTGTGGAAAAAAAAATATTTTTTATTTTCACGGCTCTACGTTATAAACTTCTGTGAAGCAATTGAAGTTTTAAAGTGCTCACCACACAACTAGATAAGTTCCTTAAGGGGTCTAGTTTCCAAAATGGAGTCACTTGTTGGGGGTTTCCACGGTTTAAGCACATTAAGGGCTCTCCGAACGCAACATGGCATCCGATCTCAATTCCAGCCAATTCTGCATTGAAAAAGTAAAACGGCGCTCCATCCCTTGCGAGCTCTGCCATGCACTGAAAAAGTGGTTTACCCCCACATATGGGGTATCGGCATTCTCAGGCGAAATTGCACAACAAATTTTGTGGTTCATTTTCTCTTTTAACACTTGTGAAAATAAAAAAAATTGGTTCTGAAGTAAATTTTTTGCAAAAAAAAGTTAAATGTTAATTTTTTCCCTTCCATATTGCTTTAGTTCCTGTGAAGCATGTAAAGGGTTAATAAACTTCTTGAATGTGGTTTTGAGCACCTTGAGCGGTCTAGTTTTTAGAATGGTGTCACTTTTGGGTATTTTCTGTCATGTACACCCCTCAAAATGACTTTAAATATGCTGTGTTCCCTAAAAAGAATGGTTTAGTAAATTTTGTTGTAAAATGAGAAATCGCTGGTCAACTTTTAACCCTTATAACTTCCTAACAAAATAAAAAATTTGTTTCCAAAATTGTGCTGATGTAAAGTAGACATGTGGGAAATGTTATTTATTAAGAAATTTGTGTGACACATCTCTCTGATTTAAGGGCATAAAAATTTAAAGTTTTAAAATTGCAAAATTGTAAAAATTTTCGCCATATTTCCGTTTTTTTCATAAATAAACACAAGACGTATAGAAGAAATTTTACCACTAACATGAAGTACAATATGTCACGAAGTAACATACTCAGAATCAGTGGGATTCGTTAAAGCGTTCCAGAGTTATAACCTCATAAAGTGACAGTGGTTAGAATTGTAAAAATTGGCCCGGGCATTAAGCTGCAAACTGGCTCTGTCACTAAGGGGTTAAGCATCCCCTTCTTATAATGCATTCCGAAATTTTTGTGCACATGATGCGTTTTTTTCCTCAAAAAAAACGCATCGCAGAAAAAAACGCAGCATGTTTATTAATTTTGCGGGAAAAAAAACGCATTTCGAACTATATTCAATGAGAATGTGGATGCTCCAGAAAAAAAAATGCGTTTTTCCTGGGAAGGAGTCCGGTTTTTACTCATGAAAATTCTGCATAAGTGTGCACATAGCCTAAAAATGTAGCATCAAGGCATAGACCGACACGTTTTGGACATAGTACTGTACTTAGTCATGGACAAGACTAAACCAACCCTGTGACCTTCATTTTTAGGATGGATGAATGACCCAGAGGACAGACGCCCACAGATCCACTGACCTAAATGTGATGGGCATACCCTCAGTTTATGAGATGAGATTATGCCTTTAATATTATTAGTAATCTTAAAACTCATGAGCTAGAACATCCTAAGAGACATATTATAGATACTTGTCATTTTTTTCCAGTAAATGCAGGTGTCCGAGCCAGCAGGCAAGGTTTAGTGACATCGCTATGTAGGATGAATGATGTCATGGACCAATGGAAGTAGTGCCAGCGCAACGTCGACTGCGACATTCCAACACCGGAGGAGAGCAATCTACTCCTCGCTGTGTGTCTAAGATGAGATAAAGGGGGACTTAGTTCGAAAGCTTGGCCAGCCCCCTTCTCTATCTCAGACCTGGGTTTTAAAAACGACGACTTTTACAGGGAACCTGTCACTTGCCATAGGCATGTAATTTTACTTGGTGTAAACACTGTTGTTCTCCTGAATTCGGCTATGTTTTTCATGAGATATGGCGCCTACTTCTCTGTATGTAAATCGTCTTTTTTATACTAAATCAGGCGTGGTCCTCAGCATCACGCCCACAGAGAAGAATAGAGGACCATGCACACTTGGGTAACAAGACTAGATTTACATACAGGAAAGAGGAGGCCATATCTTAGGAAAAAAAGAAAAACATCGCCAGAGTCAGTAAAACAGCGGTAAATACATCAGGTAAAAAAAATGCTTATGACAAGTGACAGGTTGTCTTTATGGCTGGTTTCACGGTCTGCGTACACATTCCGCGTTTTTGGAACAGCCGCAGATCTCTTGACCTGAGCTTTACAGCCTCATAAAAGCCTTAGAGTTTGGGTTGGAAACGTGGTCCGTACACCGACCATGGAACTTGGAGCGTGAGCGTGGCCAAGCAATGAGGCGAACATCTTGGTCTGCACGGCTGATGGTTTTGCTTTTAGTTCTATATTTAATTTTTACGCTTCCCACTCCTAATCTACAGATCGTTCAGATCGTTCTTCTAGGAACGTTTTTGTACATTTTCACGGAAAAGATTTTCATGGAAAAGATATAGGATCCGCGCGTCCAAGCTAAGCTGATATGAGTTGTGAGGGTCGTGTCACACTGACGAAGGAACATTTGGCTGTCAGATGCATCGCCATATGAAATCACGTTCATCCATTTGACTTAATTAACTGCAGCTCTGTTCATCTGGCTCATATCGGGAAGAGGGTGGGAGTGGAGAGAGATCGCATATATTATGGATGTCCCTGTCTAAAAATGATGCAGGTCATTGATCTCATCCCGATAATGACAATTTGCATCTGTAGCAACCATCAAGGTGGATGAAGCTCTCCAAAAGTAATTGTTGCCAAATTCCCGCACATGGAACACAAGAATATTTGGATATGGATGGAGCTGTAGGGGCCAGGGATTAGATAAATATGTAATCCAGATTATGGCGCCGGATTTGGGCCTGATTTCAATGCAAAAAATACACTAGAAAATCACTCTCAACAGGAAGCACCTGCCGCCTCCAGCGGTCCTGGGGTCAATTGCAATAATGAAAACAAAAGAAAATTATAATTACAATCGGAGAAAAGGAAATTATGATCATTAGCCATCTTTTGTATTTAAAGGGATTGTACAAGACTCTGATACTGGACCTTAAGCCTCAGTCGGACATCTGTATTAACATGATATACCGGCCATGGGTCTCCTGACCCAAACCTGACACTCTCATAGAATTATATGAGGCTGTCACATTCAGGTCAGAAGATCTGCAGCCGATCTGTGCATTCCAGTCTGTACACAGAATGAGGCTTTAGGATAGGTCATCAACATCAGATTGGTGGGAGTCCTACATCTTATTCTTCCATCGATCAGATGTTTGCATCTCCAGCGGTACAGCAAAGCGTCATACAGGTTGTCAATAAGCTCTTGGACACTCTGTGGCAATACTTGGTGATGTCAGATGCATCGATACATAATGTCGCAGAATCTATCAATAGGATTCAGTTTGGGGAATGTGAGGGCCAGTGACTGGCATCAACGCCTTCATCATCCAAGGACTGCCTAACACTCGGCTGTCTCGTGCTCAGTATGAACTTGCTTTTATCTGTGAAGAGAATGGGGTGCCAATTCCAGGCATGACTAGTCTCATCTTCTATGGTAAATGCAAATTGAGCTGCATGGTGCTGGCTGTGGACACAGGTGCCTCTACAGGATCTGACAGTGCTCTTCTTCTTTATCCTTGCTCAATGGAGCAGATACTGATATTGGTCCTGGTGCTAGATTGATGTCCTTCTATGGCCCTGTCCGACTCACGGACCACGGGTGTCTGTACGGCAAACGATTGAGGCACACAGGACACGGATAGCTGGAATACTGGAAACTGCAGGCAGGAGACTGGACAGTCAGCAGAGATGCTGGAAACTGCGGGTAGGCAGGAGACCACGGACAGGCAGCTGTAAACTGCAGGCAGGAAGGAGACGTTCAGGTTACCACAGTCAGCTGTGATGCTGGAAACCGCAGGCAGGCAGAAGACATTCAGGTTACTACAGACAGGCAGCACAGCAGGTAAAGGTGCTTAGAGCAACTCAGAGTGATAGGAGCACTGAAGTCTTAATACCAAGGCACAAGTGTGTATCTTGGTGAGCCTTATATAAGCCCAGGCAAACGGTCACATGGGAGCATGCTGAGCCATCTGCAAAAGCTAGACGTGGAGCCCCACAGAGTTTAACGGAGCAAGGTGAGGGTAGCAAGGCCCGGATCTGTGATGGAGTGTAGCAAGTTATTTGTGACCCCCTTCCCTTTTTGGGGTTGTCTTGCTGTTCACTCCTGTGTTTCTGTTGTCCCTTTCATTTGCACCAAAGCCGGTGACGATTATTCACAATCACTTTTGCACAGATTAATATCCCTGAAGTTTCCTTCACTTGGGATTATACTGAGATGTGCAGCAAGCTGCCAGCCAGAATGTTTTTTGGAGCGTGGTCTGTTCCGTGGAGTTTGGTGGCTCTGGTGTTGAAGATGATGCATTTTGAATATCAAGACTACCACAGTTTGGCCAACAGCTAAGTTGTATGAGCAGCTTCTAAAATCTATCAGTTCCTCAGACTAGTACCCCCTACAAGGGGCTATGGACTGTCCCCAGCCGATTCTCCCTCCGCTGTCCTGTAAATGGTCAGTATTTGTACGCAGGTGGGCTGTAGAGGTGCGGAATCCAAATTGAAGTCAAGGGCGACTCCAGAGAAATGGCAGGAATGATACAAGCAAGAGAAGACAAGACACAACCAGGAAGAGGTACTGTGTCTAGGGAAGAGCCGAGTAACATTTTCCATATTTTCGGGCGGTAAAACAGTTAACAGACGGAACCAACTTGAATTACTAGTTGGATCCTGAGCTGCGCAGAACAGTAATTAAAATAATCGTACAGAACATACACATTGGCTTCCTCAGCTTTCAACACGACTGACCGCGATGTAAAGCTGAAGCCCCACCACCATGTCATGAAACGCCCCTTGTGGTATTGCTGGAGGGTGTTGTGCTGCATGTTAGTGCCGCGGTTGTAATACTCCTGCTTTTAATTTAAACGTGTAGTTAACTTCAAATAGATTTCGTCAGCTCTCCACAAATAGCAACGATGGCCTATAATAAGCAGCTGTGCCAGGAATGGTAGGGCTCTAGTGCATGGAGAGGGTTACAGCATCCCACAGCAGGCAAACCAGACCTTCACGCCAGGGTTATGGTGTTAGGTGTACAACCGGCCCATCTAGGAAAACCACAGCGCTCGGAGAGCAAGAAACCACAGGCTTGGAATGATCTCCCTGCTAAGCCCTCTCATGGGGGCGCTGGATACCCCAGCTACTGGTTGGGGCGTGACTTGCCAAAGTGGGTCCAATGTGGACAATATCTTCTATCCCTATAATACTACATGTGGATAAATATAGAGTAATTTTGAATGCATCCAAAGGCTTATTTTCCTTGTGGGACCACAGGAGTTGTAATAATATCAAGCCAGATATAAACTCTGCGAGCTACTATAGGTTTGCCTTCCAAGATGACTTTGTCTTGGGGAACGAAATGTTGATGCAACTATGTGTAAAGAATCATCATTTTGTAAATATTTTACAAATACGAATCTGAAAATTGCAATGTGCATTCGTATTCAGCTTCCCTGAGTGAATAATTTGTAGGATCACCATTCGCTGAAATTACTGCTGCAGTCTTTTGGGATCTCTCGCTTCCAGCTTTGCATATCTAGAGGTGACATCTCTGCCCCTTCTTCTTTGCACACTCGCTCTCGCTCAGTGAGATTGGATGGAGATGTCTGTGAACAGAACGTTTCAAATCTTGACACAGGTTCTCCAGGATTTGGGTCTGGACTGTGACTGGACCGTTCACACACAGGAATATGCTCTGATCTAAACCCTACATTGTAGTTCTGGTAGGATGTTTAGCATTGTTGTCCTGCTGAAAGATGAACCTATGCCCCAGTCTCAAGACTTGTGCAGCTGCTAACAGGTTTTCATCCAGGATTACCCTGTCTATAGCTCTACCTTTCTTCCCATTAACTCTGAACAGCTTCTCTGTTGAAAAAAAGCTTCCCCACAGCATGATGCTGCCTCCACCATGTGTGACGGTGGGGATTGTGTTTTCAGGGTGATGTGCATTGTTAGTTTTCCACCACAGATAGATTTTGCATTTCACCTGAAAAGTTCTCCTTTGATGTCATCTGACCAGAGCACCTTCTACCACATGCTTGCTGTGTCCTCTAGTTTGGCTTTTTGCAAACTGTAAACGGTACTTCTCATGAATTGCTTTCATAAATTGATTTCTTCTAATAGTTGTCCTGACGACAGATTCTACCACCTGAGCTGTGGATCACTGCAGCTCATTCAGTGACCATGGGCCTCTTGGCTGTTTCTCTCATTAGCGCTCTCCTTGCTTGAGATGTCAGTTTAGGTGGACAGCCATGTCTTGTTAGGTTTGCAGTTGTGTAATATTCCTTTCATTTTGGGATTGGGGATTGAATAGTGTTCTGTTATATGTTGTCCACATCATGGGCTATTTTTTTTATAATCTAACCCTGCTTTACTCTTCTCCACAACTTTATCCCTGACCTGTCTGGTGGGATCCTTGGTTTTCATGATGCTGTTTGTTCCCTAAAGTTCTCAGACAAACCTCTGAGGCCTTCCCAGAACAGCTGTAGATGTACTGATAAAAAATTACAAACAGGTGGATTCAATATACTAATTGTGACTTCTGGAGGCAATTGGTCACTCAGGGTTTTATGAAGGGGTATCAGACAAAAGGGGCTGAATACTAATGCACCTCAAAATTTTCAGATCTATATTTTTAAAAAATATATTAAAAAGCCTTATATCATTTCCTTTACACTTCACAAATACTTGCTACTTTGTGTTCGTACTGTATATCACATAAAATGGCAAAATACATGTGCCGCCACCCGCACGTGCCTAATAACTAGTTAAATCCCGCTGTCAAGCGCTGACAGCGGGCATTTAACTAGAGCTTCCCCGCCGGGCCGGAAGCGAGCTCATCGCCGACCCCGTCACATGATCGGGGGTCGGCGACGCTTTGCCTGGACAACCAGAGGTCTCATAGAGACCTCTATGGTTGTTGCAGGCAGATCGCTTTGAGCGCCGCCCGGTGGCCGGTGCTCAAAGTACTGCAGCAAATCTGCTACATATGGGCGATCTGCTCATCGCCCATATGTAGCAGAGCCGATCGGGTTGTGCACGCGTCAAGCCTCCTATGGAGGCTATTGAAGCATGCCAAAAGTAAAAAAAAGTTTAAAAAAAAATTAATAAAACCTAAAAGGTCAAATCTCCCCCCTTTCACCCCAATCAAAATAAAACTATTAAAAAAAATCCCACACACACATTTTAGGTATCGCCGAGTTCAGAATCGCCCGATCTATCAAAAAAAGCATTAACCCGATCGCTAAACGGCGTAGCGAGAAAAAAATTGAAAACGCCAGAATTACGGTTTTTTTTTGGTCGCCACGACATTGCATTAATATGCAATAACGGGAGATCAAAAGAATGTATCTGCACAAAAGTGGTATCATTAAAAACGTCAGCCCGGCACGGAAAAAATAAGCCCTTACCCGGCCCCAGATCACACAAAAAGAAGACGCTACGGGTCTCGGAAAATGGACGCAAGCATTTTAGCCGAAACGGGTTGACTTTCTACCCTCTTGGACCTGTTATTCTTCTAACAAAAAAATAAAAAGTAAATCAATGGCGGTTTATAGTTCCATGTAATAACACATTGGCACCTATTGTGCTCTGCTTTCCCCTCTCAAGTTTTTGGGTAAAGTGATGATAGCACCTTTCTTTTCCCGTGAGTGAACACCTATAGTAAATGCACATGATGATATAAATTCCAAGTCTATACAGTCACATAGAGCCCCGAATAATGCAAACGTTCATGCGATTGACATAAGCCAGAGTTTACTTTACTAGAATAAACACTAAAGGAACAAAAGTAAACCTCACAAATCAATCAGGCTGATACATTCCATCTCTGCATTAGATCCGTATGCCCCCAAGCTCCAGGCCTCCCTCGTTGGTGCAAGGTAAATATCATTTCCCGCGCTCAGATTGAGGTTGACTGTAGCAATCATATAATAATGAAGGTCAGCATTTGTGGTCATTTTACATTATGAATGACTTGTGTTCTGAAAAGTTTTATGCCCGGTCCTTTAATTCAGACTATTTAACAATTTCCTAGGTTGGTCACAGTCCGTGAGCAGTCACCGCCTTACGGCGACTACTCTACTAGCAATGCGTGAAAAGTCCGGAACAAGCTAGGAGCAGTCAGTGGCAGAGGAGACGGGATGTGATAATCCAAAAGATGAGCCCAAGACGTAATCAGGAGACGACCAGGGGTCAACACCAGGAAACTAAACTACAACTTTGACTAATTTTAAGAAGCAAGACCGAGAGAAGGTCAAGGTCAGTGTCAAAACATAAGGAAACTAGCACCAAAGAATGTAGGTGTACCTGATACACGGGCAATGTGTCCGCTGTTACAAAAATGGGTCCGGCTCGCCGTAATAGACGTGCTTAGGTGTTCAGAGCCCGGGAATCGCTTCGTCAAGGCGTGAAGCAATCACAAAACAGGAGAAAATCCAGCTCAACAAACTTGTGAGCAAACTTCTTCCTTCATTCACTGAAAGTGCTCAGTAGAGGATAAAACAGATTCAGAGATGTAAGTTACATGGTATGCGACATCGGCGCTTTTAAGTTGACTGCGCACCCTTAATTTATTAAAGGTGCACATATGCAAATTGCCACTTCAAAGAGAAAGAGGACTTGAACTCTACAGCGCCACCTGCTGGTAGTGGCAATCCTACAAGTCACAATCAACCCTTTAACGAGTCTTGTAATGTGACTTAGGATTAAAGCCAAATCAGAACCTCAATTTGCAGGCACGGTGTTTCTGGCTATTGGCCCTCATCAGTGCAAAGTATGAGAACTGATTTGGCTAAGTGAGAGGCGCACAGTCACTGGAAACGCATCGATGTCGCATACCATCGCTAATTATGTTTTAACCTCAACTGAGCACTTTCAGTGAATAAAGAAAAAAAGTTTGTTCACAAGTTCCGGTGAGCTGGATTTTCTCCTGTTTTAATGTCCTCTGTTCCAGAACTGCAGCTAGGAAAGGTGAAATTTGAATTTTACATAGAGAGTAAAATAAAAAAAATATCCCCAGCTCGTGCGCTGTGTCCACTGGTGGCAGAAATCATCTCATTATCATCAAATATCAGTATTCGGATGTCAGGTAGCGCCTCTGATATAGAGCGGGAAGCCGGTAATACAGGAGGTACTGAGAACCAGCTCCCCTCCTTCATCAGTCTCCGCGCAGTGACCTCTGCATTTGTCACAGTGCATGCCCACAACACAATCCCATAGAACTTCTAATGAATGAACTTCTATGTGACAAGTAGAAGCAGCTGCACTGATGATTTAGAAACATCCAGCATATCGGGGTTAACGTGGTTACAGGTGACAGGGAGTGGTCAGCACAGCCCCAAGGGATTCTGGGAAAGTTGTTGTTGTGTCAGGTAACTCCAGCAGAAAGAAGCAGTGTGAAGCCTCCTGTCAGACTGAACTAAGGTAAGTTGCCAAGACCAGTTCTTTCAGGGAAGTGACTGCTGGAAGCATTGAGGCAGTCAGGCCAGCCAGGAGAGATCTGAGTGTGAGAGACAGCACTGGACTCATCCCCCCTCCACCTCACTGCATGATGACGGGAGAGTGCCACTCTGTGTAAAGACACTGTGTGTGGAGAGATTTTCATATGTGGTTGCTGGAAGCATTGTACAAAGAGAACTGATTCTGTGTGATGAAAAGAAGCTGATTAAAATCTTATAATCAACCTCTGCCTGGAAGCTGCTACCTCACATGGTTAATCGTCGACCAGAGTAAAAATCCTTCAAGATTCCGAAGAACTCATGTTACTTTGCCCTGCCTCCCTATACTGAGGGTGGACATACAACATGTACTGTACAACCAGTGCTGTGTACCAGGGGTGTAACTGGAAGCGCCAGCAGGGACCCATAGCAAAAGTTCTCAATGGGGCTCTCTGCTTATCACTGCCAGGCCCTCCTACTGTGCTGGCCACACTGACAATACCTGCAAGGGGCAGCACTGCCAGAGGGCCAGGTGGCCTGCAGATATGTGACCACCCAACATCCCTGGTCCCCCTGCAGCCGTGCGCCTTGTAGGAACTTCTACATCTACAATTCCATTCTAGCGGCTAAAGGGGGTGTAGGATCTCTGCAAATTAAAGGTGAAAGGGTTTTGTCCCATGTCCACAAATGATTGTGATTGCAGGGGGGTCTGACTGCTGGGGACCCAACCTACCTAATGGAGCTCCGAAATGTCCTAATAGAGGGAAGGGGTGGTTAGAGATGGCAACAGCCTATCTTCAGCAGTCCTATAGGCAATGAATGGTGCAGTGGCAACCATTCGAGGAGGCCTTTTAAAGACCCGTACTTAGGACTCCTGAAAAAGTTGCCAAGTCTCCAAACACCATGGAAAACAAAGTTTCTGGAACATTTCTTGTATATAATGGTGAGATGCTCCGACATTTGTTAGAGCCCTATCATCTAAACACATATTTGGGGGGGGGGGGGTAGCGAAAAATAAGGGGATGGCCCAAAACATATGGAGCAAATTTTAGTGCCATTCTTTGCACACTTTAAAAGCTTCCTGGACATTCATCAAAAGTAGCCAAGTGTGAGCTTGATATCGTAGCAAACGGCAGAACTGGGCTACCACGATGGGTGCACGGGTATTTGTTCTCTTCTGCTGGCTTTGTGTTTGTTCTCTTTTACAGGAGCGTAATAGGCAGCAGTCACCTGAGCACCAGCGAGGTCACAACGACTACCGGTTACACTGTCTGGCACAAGGCCGCACACTATCCGGCCATTTGTCTTTCTGGCCTCGGTTACACATATCCACCGCTACAGGAGGCAGAAAAGGATGGGTTGCTGGTATATTTATGTTTTGTTTATGTATGAACTGTAGAAAAAAAAGTATCTTCAGCTTAATATTTCCAGTAAAGTCGCTATAGACATTGCATATTTGTTGGCAAGAGCAAAAAAAAATTGGTGGGCTGGATTTGTTAGTAAATATTTAAGGTGGCTTTCTGGAACTTTAACACTGATGAGCTTTACTTAGGATAGCTCATCGACTTCAGATCAGTGATGGTCCAACTCCCAGCACCCCTACGATCAGCTGATCGAAAGGGTCACAGAAGTGGTACATCCCTGTACATTGTATGGTGGCTGAATGGTACTGCAAGGTCTCTCCTACAAGCGGGACGGAGAAAGCTTGCAGTACCGTTCACTACCAATACACTACGTGTGGCGCTGTTCTAGTGCCCTGCGACCTCCCCCCTCAATCAGATGGAAATGCAGCTGTGTTGGAGATCAGCGCTGGACTGCCTGAATTTCCAAACTATCAGATGTCACATTGTATGTTTTAGATTGTTCTTAGTGCTGAACCGTAGATTGTTCTTAGTGCTGAACCGTAAATGCTTCACCTCTCACTGCGCCGGAGCTCTCGGTATCAGTCCTGTCTTGCTCGTTCCCACCAATACCTGCTACATTATTACATATCCCAAAGCCTGTCCAGTGCTTTCTGCACACAAAATTCCAGACGCATTCTAAGAAACATAACTTTCACCCTCAGCTTTTCTGTTCCATTTATTGAGTTCGACTAGAGGGAACGTTTTAAGGGAATTGTTTCACCTTTAGAAGAAAATGCGTGTTCCTTATAGACAAATATTTTAGATATTCAGCGACAGGTGAACAGAATGTTGCAGGGCAGAATAATGCACTGGAACTTGCTGAGACATAGTTTTCGTGCCCTGGGGGTATTGTACTTTAGACGGACCGATGTTGGTTTTCTTTTCTGACTTGTGCAGCTTCAGAGTTACAGAAACAGTCAAAATCACAACAGATGAGGCTAAAATCAAAGGCATTATGTGATAGTACATAGCGGTGTGTTATCGTAACCACAAAAGAAATAGCCCCATCGTAACTGCTTGGATGCATAAAAAATTAATATCCTATGTTTACAGGTCAAAATACTGTCACAAAGTGACCAAATAATACTGCCATAGAGTGGACAAATAATACTGTCACAGTGACCAAATAATACTGCCACAGAGTGGACAAATAATACTGTCACACAGTGACCAAATAATACTGCCACAGAGTGGACAAATAATACTGTCACACAGTGACCAAATAATACTGCCACAGAGTGGACAAATAATAGTGTCATACAGTGACCAAATAATAGTGTCATACTGTGACCAAATAATAGCGTCATACAGGGACCAAATACTGCCATAGAGTGAACAAATAATACTGTCTGTCACGCCGTCTCTGCATACTCACCCAGCCACCGCTCCCACGCCGCAGCCCCTCACCGCCCGACAGCCACGGCGGTCACCTCTGACAGGCGTGCGGCCGACGGCGTCTTTGCATGCAATGCGCATGCGCCATAGGCCGCGGCCGCGCCTCCCTTCTGCTTCTTGTGCTCCGGCTATGCCCTGACCCGGAAGGACCCCCTGACCAATGGCAGACCAGACAGGGGCATATCAGGCCGCTTCCCCGTGAGGGAGGCGCCTGATCGTTGTGTTTCCTATCACAGTGGGTCTCGATTCTTCGTGTGCTCTCTGCAGTCTCACAGTCCCGTTCTCGTGTGCTCCCTGCAGCAGCCTCACAGTCCGGCTATCCGTGTCCCCTGCTCCAGTCCTGCCGTCCTACTCCAGTCCTGCCTCCGGTGTTCCTGCTCCATCCTGCTCCAGTCCTGCCGTCCTACTCCAGTCCTGCCTCCGGTGTTCCTGCTCCAGTCCTGTCTCCGGTGTTCCTGTTCCATCCGGCTCCAGTCCTGCCGTCCTACTCCAGTCCTGCCTCCGGTGTTCCTGCTCCATCCTGCTCCAGTCCTGCCGTCCTACTCCAGTCCTGCCTCCGGTGTTCCTGCTCCATCCTGCTCCAGTCCTGCCGTCCTACTCCAGTCCTGTCTCCGGTGTTCCTGTTCCATCCGGCTCCAGTCCTGCCGTCCTACTCCAGTCCTGCCTCCGATGTTCCTGCTCCATCCTGCTCCAGTCCTGCCGTCCTACTCCAGTCCTGCCTCCGGTGTTCCTGTTCCATCCGGCTCCAGTCTTGCCGTCCTACTCCAGTCCTGCCTCCGGTATTCCTGCTCCATCCTGCTCCAGTCCTGCCGTCCTACTCCAGTCCTGCCTCCGGTGTTCCTGTTCCATCCGGCTCCAGTCCTGTCGTCCTACTCCAGTCCTGCCTCCAGTGTTCCTGTTCCATCCTGCTCCAGACCTGCCGTCCTACTCCAGTCCTGCCTCCGGTGTTCCTGGTCCTGCCGTCCTACTCCAGTCCTGCCTCTGGTGTTCCTGTTCCATCCTGCTCCAGTCCTGCCGTCCTACTCCAGTCCTGCCTCCGGTGTTCCTGTTCCATCCGGCTCCAGTCCTTCCGTCCTACTCCAGTCCTGCCTCCGGTGTTCCAGTTCCATCCTGCTCCAGTCCTTCCGTCCTCCTCTAATCCTGTCTCCTGTGTTCCTGCTCCAGCCATCCCTCCACGTTCCAGTCTACTATCTTACTCCATTCCTGTCTCCTGTGTTCCAGCTCTGTCCTGTCATCTACACTTCAGTCCCTCCACGTTCCAGTCTACGGTCTTACTCCACTCTTGTCTCCTGTGTTCCAGCTCTGTTCTGTCATCTACACTACAGTCCTACTCCAGTCCATCCTGAGCTGCCCCTCTCGGTACCGGCTACAGTGGTACTCGAACCCCTGGGCCTGCTCCTAACGGTCCCTGTATAGGGGTCGGTTCCACCTGGCAGCTCGCCCGGGGCCCCTCGGTGCCACGGCCCAGAGGGTCCACTCCTGGAGATTCCGGCTCTAGACCAGCCACTCTAACACTGTCGTACAGTGACCAAATAATACTGCCATAGAGTGGACAAATAACTGTCACACAGTGACCAAATAATACCGTCATACAGAGACCAAATAGTTCTGTCATATAATTATCAAATAATTCTGTCATATAGTAACCAAATAATACTACCATAGAGTGGGCAAATAATACTGTCAAAGAGTGACCAAATAATACTGTCATACAATGACCAAATAATAGTGTCACACAGTGACCAGATAATACTGTCACACAGTGACCGGAAGAAGCAAACGGGCGAAACGCGCGTTGGGGCGCAGGGGTCTACCACTACTGGCTGTGATCACCTTACCACCACTAATATTGTAAGTAATGTTATTGCACTAATTCCCGTTATAGCCTGAGCGGTTTACAACTATCTTTGCTTTTTGGATACCAAGTGTAAAATAAGGGATATTACAGCTGAAGACTATATATGATTATAGGGTGCACATGTGGTAAATTATTATTAATGCCATGGGCATAATATAACTGGATACCTTGTGTTATTCCTCTTCCTATGGTGTAGTGATATCCTTTCTTCATCACAATATTATATGTGCAATATTTAATTTTATTATTGTGGTTTTCAGCTGTGATGGATATTGTCCCCTTGGGGTATGTTTATTGTAATTATGGAAAAGTTGTGAATTTTATGGATTTTTTTAATGATTAAATAAACAAATGTTTGCATTCACGCCTGGTTCTCTTCTATTGGTGACAGTTTAATCATTGTTTTGTAAATTGCATATGGAAGTGCCATTTGTATAACTTGTGGACAGAAGTGGATTTATACATTTATATAGTGGGCTCTGAGACGAATCATGTGGGGGTCTCACCACTTCCTACCTTTTCCAGTTGGAAGCTATAATGTGTATACTACAAAAGCAGAACGGTGCACTGGGCCACATTGAAATAAATGGATGCCAGAAGCCATTTTTTTATGGACATGCTCCTTAGTTTTCGTTACTAGGGGGGATCCTATGCCGGGAACCACATCTATTAACTAAACGTATCGCATAACTACATTTTAAATGTGTTATTAAAGTCTCGAGGACCCGTTTATAAGCCCCATTTATAAAACTTTACAGTCTTGGATCCTGGCTCCCAGGTGTTCTGCTACTTTGAAATACGGAGAAAACATCTGTTCCCACCGATATGAAACAGAAGAGCACAAGATGTGTTCTAGAAGAAGCGCGCAGCACAGAGAGACTATTAAACTTCCTTTCAGATGGGTCACAATCTGCACAGGAGGTGGGAAGTGCACTTCAAAGGATAGATAATTCCAAAAATAGATTAAAAAACACCCATATCTACATCCATGCCCCCCCTGTGCATTGTACAGAGTGCAGGGCCACAGGTACAGAATTCCAAATATTACAAGAATCCAGGGAGAGGTAAGAGTAGAAGAGAAAATAATGTGCCCCTATTAGATGATAATGGTGGGGCACAAGGAGTCCTTCTCGGGAGTCATGTGGCAGCAGTCATACCCTGGCCCCAGAGCAATCAATCATGGCTCAACTTCTGTTTTACCAAAGCAGTGTAATAAATGGCCAGTCATCTCCTTCCTGTGGTCGATGTTTCTCTGCCGGGGACGGCACTGATGCGTGAGCTCAACATGGCCGATTGTGAAAGCGGAGGCAACGTACACCCGGGATCAGTCACAGACACACACGACTTTTCTGCCGGGCAATGTCCGCTCCAGGAAAGGATTATAAGAAGCCCTAGGATATTGATGTGAATAGTATCAGAAAAGACACAGAACTGAAATCTCTTCACCTGACGCCACCGAGTGCCAAAAGTGCGAGAAGTAAAGGAGAGGATGAAGAGAAGCACTTGGTGAATGGTGATTGCCTACTGGATAGAATGGTGGACGCCATGTGAACCCCGTACGATGCATCATGTCCGATGAAGCATAGCTCCATGCATACCTGGGTGTTCCCTCACAGAACCATCTGATTCACAAATAACATATCGGTGAACATGTTCGGATAACGTCTTAAAGGCTACACCATGATTTACCAAGAATGATTACTCTAGATCAGGGGTCTTCAAACTACGGCTCGCGGGCCACATGCAGCCCACCAAGGACATTTATCCGGCCCGCCGGGTGTTTTTACCACTGCTGCCTGTTTTACTTAGCAGCCGAATTGAGCTTCGGGGCCCGTGGTCTCAAGGGGCCCCGAGCAGCTGTTCCTCCTCCTTCTGCTACACCGGTAGTTAAGTTCCGCGGCTGCCCTTGGGCCCGGCCGACATTGAGCTTCACTACAGTTCAATGTCGACGAGCCCTGTAATTGTGGGCGGAACTACGAGGCGGCAAGGAAAGGCAATGCACGGCAGCACAGACGACGTGATTGCCATCACGCCGCCTGCACGGCCTGATGATGTCACGCTGCCTTTGCCAGAAGAAGACGGAGTCCAGCGGGCGCCTCTTCAGAGCAGCGGGGAATATAGGTGAGTACTGGGGACCTATCCTGCCTATTGGGAACATTTACCTGCCTATTGGGGACTATGCTGCCTATTGGGGACATTTACCTGCCTATTGGGGACCTATACTGCCTATTGGGGACATTTACCTGCCTATTGGGGACATTTACTGCCTGCCTGCCATTTGCGTGCCTTTTTAGAAAACACCAGTTATTGTCTTACTGCTGTCTCAAACATCATGTCCTCCCTCTATCTGAAACTGAACCTGTCAAAAAACTGAACTCCTCGTGTTTCCTCCCTCTACTAACCTACCTATGCCCGACATTGCCATTTCCGTGTGTGGTTCCACTATTACTCCCCAGCAACATGCCCGCTGTCTTGGGGTCATACTTGACTCCGAGCTTTCCTTTGCCCCCCACATTCGATCACTGGCTCGCTCTTGTCATCTGTACCTCAAAACATTTCTAGAATTCGACCTTTTCTAACTTTCAACTCTGAAAAAACTCTTACTGTTTCTCTTATTCATTCTCGTCTCGACTATTGTAACTCTCTTCTAATCGGTCTCCCTCTTACCAAACTCTCCCCTCTCCAATCTGTCCTGGATGCTGCAGCCAGGATCATATTCCTCACCAATCGTTACACCGATGCCTCTACCTTGTGCCAGTCATTACACTGGCTACCCATCCACTCCAGAATCCTGTATAAACTTATTACCCTCACCCACAAAGCCCTCCAAGGCTCAGCACCACCCTACATCTCCTGCCTTGTTTCAGTCTACCACCCTACCCGCGCCCTCCGTTCTGCTGATGACCTGAGGTTAGCATCCTCAATAATCTGAACCTCCCACTCCCGTCTCCAAGACTTTACACGTGCTGCGCCAATTCTTTGGAATGCACTTCCCAGGTTAATACGATTAGTCCCCAATCCCCACAGTTTTAAGCGTGCCCTGAAAACGCATTTGTTCTGACTGGCCTACCGCCTCAACACATTAACCTAATCTATCCTGGTGTGGCTCATTTCAAATTTTTTACCATATCCAGGTTCCTTGCGTCATGTTCCCACATGCTTTTTGCATTTAATAGCCCTCTGTGTCTGTACTGTTATATACTTTGGCCAATAACCGGTTTATGCAGCATTACATGAACACCCGATTCTTACACTATGGGGGGCCCAAACAACGAAAGCAATTGTTACCACCCACCTTTCGTGTCTCCCCTTTTTCATCATAGACTGTAAGCTTATGAGCAGGGCCCTCATTCCTCTTGGCATCTGTTTTGATCTGTGTTTGCTATGCTGTAATGTCTATCGTCTGTACAAGTCCCCTCTATAATGTAAAGTGCTGCGGAATACAGTATGTTGGCGCTATAGAAATAAAATTATTATTATTATTCACCTGCCTCTTGGAGACTCTTGCACCACACCAGTCTGAGCCTGAGGTAAAACGGAGTTCCACCAATATGGTCACTGATCAGGCTGTATTGATGGGCACTGATCAGGCTGCATTGATGGGCACTGATCAGGCTGCATTGATGGGCACTGATCAGGCTGCATTGATGGGCACTGATCAGGCTGCATTGATGGGCACTGATCAGGCTGCATTGATGGGCACTGATCAGACTGCATTGATGGGCACTGATCAGGCTGCATTGATGGGCACTGATCAGGCTGCATTGATGGGCACTGATCAGGCTGCATTGATGGGCACTGATCAGGCTGCATTGATGGGCACTGATCAGGCTGCATTGATGGGCACTGATCAGGCTGCATTGATGGGCACTGATCAGGCTGCATTGATGAGCACTGATCAGACTGCATTGATGGGCACTGATCAGGCTGCATTGATGAGCACTGATCAGGCTGCATTGATGGGCACTGATCAGGCTGCATTGATGGGCACTGATCAGGCTGCATTGATGGGCACTGATCAGGCTGCATTGATGGGCACTGATCAGGCTGCATTGATGGGCACTGATCAGGCTGCATTGATGAGCACTGATCAGACTGCATTGATGGGCACTGATCAGGCTGCATTGATGGGCACTGATCAGGCTGCATTGATGAGCACTGATCAGGCTGCATTGATGGGCACTGATCAGGCTGCATTGATGGGCGCTGTTCAGACTGCATTGATGGGCGCTGATCAGGCTGCATTGATGGGCACTGATCAGGCTGCATTGATGGGCGCTGATCAGGCTGCATTGATGGGCGCTGATCAGGCTGCATTGATGGGCACTGATCAGGCTGCATTGATGAGCACTGATCAGGCTGCATTGATGGGCACTGATCAGGCTGCATTGATGGGCACTGATCAGGCTGCATTGATGGGCACTGATCAGGCTGCATTGATGGGCACTGATCAGGCTGCATTGATGAGCACTGATCAGACTGCATTGATGGGCACTGATCAGGCTGCATTGATGAGCACTGATCAGGCTGCATTGATGGGCACTGATCAGGCTGCATTGATGGGCACTGTTCAGACTGCATTGATGAGCACTGATCAGGCTGCATTGATGGGCGCTGATCAGGCTGCATTGATGGGCACTGATCAGGCTGCATTGATGAGCACTGATCAGACTGCATTGATGGGCACTGATCAGACTGCATTGATGGGCACTGATCAGGCTGCATTGATGGGCACTGTTCAGACTGCATTGATGGGCGCTGATCAGGCTGCATTGATGGGCACTGATCAGGCTGCATTGATGGGCGCTGATCAGGCTGCATTGATGGGCGCTGATCAGGCTGCATTGATGGGCACTGATCAGGCTGCATTGATGAGCACTGATCAGGCTGCATTGATGGGCACTGATCAGGCTGCATTGATGGGCACTGATCAGGCTGCATTGATGGGCACTGATCAGGCTGCATTGATGGGCACTGATCAGGCTGCATTGATGGGCACTGATCAGGCTGCATTGATGAGCACTGATCAGACTGCATTGATGGGCACTGATCAGGCTGCATTGATGAGCACTGATCAGGCTGCATTGATGGGCACTGATCAGGCTGCATTGATGGGCACTGTTCAGACTGCATTGATGAGCACTGATCAGGCTGCATTGATGGGCGCTGATCAGGCTGCATTGATGGGCACTGATCAGGCTGCATTGATGAGCACTGATCAGACTGCATTGATGGGCACTGATCAGGCTGCATTGATGAGCACTGATCAGACTGCATTGATGGGCACTGATCAGGCTGCATTGATGAGCACTGATCAGGCTGCATTGATGAGCACTGATCAGACTGCATTGATGGGCACTGATCAGGCTGCATTGATGAGCACTGATCAGGCTGCATTGATGGGCGCTGATCAGGCTGCATTGATGGGCACTGATCAGGCTGCATTGATGAGCACTGATCAGGCTGCATTGATGGGCGCTGATCAGGCTGCATTGATGGGCACTGATCAGGCTGCATTGATGGGCGCTGATCAGGCTGCATTGATGGGCAGTGCAGTCTGTATGTCTGTGTGGGCAATTTTATTGGTGGTATATTGTTTTTGTAGCGCTGTATATCTATTGATATTTTGTACATTGTTACATTGTATTTGTTTCTGTTTTGTTTGTTTTTTTACTTCAAAATAAGATATGTGCAGTGTTCATAGGAATTTGTTCATAGTTTTTTTTAAACTATATTCCGGCCCTCCAATGGGTCTGGGGGACAGTGAATTGGCCCCCTTTTTAAAAAGCTTGAGGATCTCTGGTCTAGAACATTGAAACTACATTACTGCCATAGAAAATGGTAAAAAGAGAACAAAATGCTATATAATGTATATATGAAATATTAATCTGCAATATTGCTATGAAAAATATTGTAAAAGAAGGTATCTCGCCCATAGATTGGCCAATATATGTGAGCCCAACTGCAACTCAAGGCGTCCTTTGAAAGTTGGGTCCCTGTCCTGATATGTCATCTCTCCTGGGCAAAATAGCCTATAATTTATGGGGTAGGAATGGGCCAGCTAACTACTTAAAATCTCCTGTGGCTGATGGGATAGAGAGTGCACATGTCCAAAAAGGGTTTGATGCAAATAAAGAGACCAGCACATCCAAAAGGTATTATAAAATTTGACAGCTTGCCACACAAAAAAAAAACTGCCCTTATACAGCTCCGTCCAAGAATTTTTTTTTACAAACTTCAGATTTTTTTGCCACTAAAGTATTAAAAAAAATATTACTCCAAGTTTGGAATTGCCATAATTGTACTGACTTGAAGTCTCATACCGTTACACCGATCCCTCTACTTTGTGCCAGTCATTGCACTGGTTACCCATCCACTCCAGAATTCAGTATAATCTTATTACCCTCACCCAGGGTCGGACTGGGGTGTGTAGGGCCCACCAAGAGAATGAATTTTAGGGACCCACCTACTGTAATGTACAACTCAACATTTAGGCTTTGAGACCGCAGAATTACACCATGGGTTCTTTTGCCGTATATCCCACGCCAAATCTGCATCATTTCAGCATCCTAATTCTACTAAAAGCTGCACCGTTGTTCATATGCTGCAGATCTTTCCGCACTACGATTCATTTAATCCTTTAGGGCCGCAGGCCTGTTTTCACCTTAATGCCCAGGCCATTTTTTTGCAAATCTGACCTGTGTTACTTTGAAGTTAAAAAGTGACCCCATTTTGGAATCTACACCCCCAAGGATTGACGTAGGGGGTATAGTGATCACTTTGTCCCAACAAGCGTTCCATGGTAGATGCTACACAGCCCAGCCAATCGAAGCGTTCGGATCTGCAGGGGGGCTAAAATTCGCCCGGACCAGCCAGGCAGCGTTGCTGCCTGCCGGTCTTAGCGGCGAAAGCCTCCCGGTACCCGTGCGATTAGCTGCGGGGAACGACGGAACCCCTCGCCGTACATTAGTACAATAGTGGACATTTTAATTTAGAGACTTGGAGAAAAGATGTCTGAACACAAGGATGTCAGCGCCATCACCGCACATACAAGAACCAAACAGAAGAATCCAGAAGAGAGATCATTAATGGCAATGGAAGGCCTGGCATAGCATACAGTACACCACATATCCCTACATACAGTAATATGGGCACCGCATAGTCCTTCATACAGAATTATGGGCACCGCATAGTCCTTCATACAGAATTATGGGCACCGCATAGTCCTCCATACAGAATTATGGGGCACCGCATAGGCCTCCATACAGAATTATGGGACACCATGTAGTCCTCCATATAGTATTATGGGTACTACATAGTCCTCCATGCAGTATTATGGGCACCACATAGTCCTCCATACAGAATTATGGGCACCACATAGGCCTCCATACAGAATTATGGGCACCACATAGGCCTCCATACAGAAATATGGACACCACATAGTCCTCCATATAGTATTATGGGTACTACATAGTCCTCCATGCAGTATTACGGGCACCACATAGTCCTCCATACAGTATTATGGGAACCACATAGTCCTCCATACAGAATTATGGGCACCACATAGTCGTCCATACAGTATTATGGGCACCACATAGTCCTCCATACAGTATTATGGGCACCGCATAGTCCTCCATACAGTATTATGGGCACCACATAGTCCTCCATACAGTATTATGGGCACCACATAGTCCTCCATACAGTATTATGGGAACCACATAGTCCTCCATACAGAATTATGGGCACCACATAGTCCTCCATACAGAATTATGGGCACCACATAGTCCTCCATACAGAAATATGGACACCACATAGTCCTCCATACAGTATTACGGGCACCACATAGTCCTCCATACAGAATTATGGGCACCACATAGTCCTCCATACAGAATTATGGACACCACATAGTCCTCCATACAGTATTATGGGCACCGCATAGTCCTCCATACAGTATTATGGGCACCGCATAGTCCTCCATACAGTATTATGGGCACCGCATAGTCCTCCATACAGTATTATGGGCACTGCATAGTCCTCCATACAGTATTATGGGTACCGCATAGTCCTCCATACAGTATTACGGGCACTGCATAGTCCTCCATACAGTATTACGGGCACCGCATAGTCTTCCATACAGTATTATAGGCACCACATAGGCCTCCATACAGAATTATAACATTTCATTACTGATCCTGAGCTACCTGCTGTATTACTTTCCAGAGCTGTAGTTCACATCCGTCTCTCCCTTGTGGGATGATAGAATGTACAGCTGCAGGAGCAGCGCTCCCCGTGACATAGGAGTATTACAGCTCCAGGCTGTGTAACCTGTGCATTCACCCTTCCACCCCCTGTAATTACTCAGCGCTCCCTCCTGTGCTCCTCCGGTTGGTGCACGGCTTGTAGGAATGATTGTATAATCCTGGGACCTTATAAGATGAGAATTTCACAACCCGACTAGCGCTCAGAAAACGCCCAGCGGAGATTCAGGCAGCGAAACCTTCATGCAGGATTATCCAGCCAACCAGACATGGATTTGCAGTCAGTTCACCAGCCTCATCAGGTCCGCTAATGCAGGCAGATTGAATGTGAATTCTGCTGATAGATTTCCTTGAAGTTTTACTGACACTGACGGCCATTTCTTGTGTACAGCGCAAAACATATTGTGGCCTGTACAAAACTCAGGTGCATGCAGAGCGTAGCGGCACAGAGAAGAGAGCGTTGGCACAGGCAGAGAAAGAGAAGAGAGCGTTGGCACAGGCAGAGGAAGGGTATGTGCACATGTTGCAGATTTGGCTGCGAATCCGCAGCAGTTTTCCATGCGGTGTACAGTACCATGTTATCCCATGGAAAACCAAATCTGCTGTGCACATGCTGCGGAAAATTCTACACAGATTTGCTGCGGTTTATTTTCTGCAGCATGTCACTTCTTTGTACGGAATCCGCAGCGTTTTTACACCCATTCCATTATAGGAATACGCAGGTGTAAAAACGCAGGCGAAATCCGCACAAAATCTGCACTAAATCTGCAGGTAAAGCACAGGTCATTTTACCTGCGGATTCAGCCAAATCCGCAGCACAATCCACAACGTGTGCACATACCCAAAGAGAAGAGAGCGGCGGCAGGGAAAGGGCAGAGCGCAGCTGAGGGGACAGGGCAGAGCGCAGCTGAGGGGACAGGGCAGAGCGCAGTGACAGGGCAGAGCGCAGCTGAGGGGACAGGGCAGAGCGCAGGGACAGGGACGAGCGCAGCTGAGGGGACAGGGCAGAGCGCAGTGACAGGACAGAGCGCAGCTGAGGGGATAGGGCTGAGCGCAGTGATAGTGCAGAGCGCAGCTGAGGGGACAGGGCAGAGCGCAGTGACAGGGCAGAGCGCAGCTGAGGGGACAGGGCAGAGCGCAGTGACAGGGTAGAGCGCAGCTGAGGGGACAGGGCAGAGCGCAGCTGAGGGGACAGGGCAGAGCGCAGTGACAGGGTAGAACGCAGCTGAGGGGACAGGGCAGAGCGCAGGGACAGGGCAGAGCGCAGCTGAGGGGACAGGGCAGAGCGCAGCTGAGGGGACAGGGCAGAGGGCAGGGACAGGGCAGAGCGCAGCTGAGGTGACAGGGCAGAGCGCAGCTGAGGGGACAGGGCAGAGCGCAGCTGAGGGGACAGGGCAGAGCGCAGTGACAGGGTAGAGCGCAGCTGAGGGGACAGGGCAGAGCGCAGGGACTGGGCAGAGCGCAGCTGAGGGGACAGGGCAGAGCGCAGTGATAGGGCAGAGCGCAGCTGAGGGGACAGGGCAGAGGACAGGGCAGAGTGCAGCTGAGGGGACAGGGCAGAGCGCAGCTGAGGGGACAGGGCAGAGCGCAGCTGAGGGGACAGGGCAGAGCGCAGTGACAGGGTAGAGTGCAGCTGAGGGGACAGGACAGAGCGCAGGGACTGGGCAGAGCGCAGCTGAGGGGACAGGGCAGAGAGCAGTGATAGGGCAGAGCGCAGCTGAGGGGACAGGGCAGAGTGCAGTGACAGGGCAGAGCGCAGCTGAGGGGACAGGGCAGAGCACAGGGACAGGGCAGAGTGCAGCTGAGGGGACAGGGCAGAGTGCAGCTGAGGGGACAGGGCAGAGTGCAGCTGAGGGGACAGGGCAGAGCGCAGCTGAGGGGACAGGGCAGAGCGCAGTGACAGGGTAGAGCGCAGCTGAGGGGACAGGGCAGAGTGCAGGGACAGGTCAGAGTGCAGCTGAGGGGACAGGGCAGAGCGCAGGGACAGGGCAGAGCACGTGGACAGGGCAGAGCGCAGGGACAGGACAGGGCAGAGCACAGGAACAGGACAGGGCAGAGCGCAGGGACAGGACTAGGTGACGCCATATTATGTAGGATATGTAAATTGAAACAGACGGGGGATTAGTTATAAAAGGAGGGTGAAGCTAGGGTAAGAGGGCATGGATCCATATTGAATATTTGCCCATGGCAGCATAAATTGTGCTCAGCTTTCTCAGCTTTAGGTATTCTGAAAATGCGTATGTCTAATAAATGAGATGTGACAATAGGCGCTTATGTGGTGTACAGGAGTCTGTTATTCTGCAGCGTGTAAGTTGCAGGCACTGACAGAAAAGTTAGGCGGTGCTCACGTCTGTCCAGACCTTCCACATATCTGTACTGTTTTTGGAACAGACAAATGGGGTACCGTAAGTGATCATCAGTCATGCAAATGGAAACAGAGGGGACAGAGGCACTCACCACCTCTTCTAGCATGTCTCTTGCAGCCCCAGGCCGGTGCTTATTCCATCTTCAATCTCACCGCTGTTCTACTTCCTGCTTTCAGCGTCCACGTGGTTCAGCTGAGCCGCTCATTACATATTACATATGCGCATATGTAATGAGCCGCTCATTACTTATGCACATAGGTAATGAGCGGCCGCTGAATACAGGAAGATAGAACATCGCTGAGATTGAAGATGGAATAAGCACAGGGGGCTGCAAGAGACATGCTAGGAGAGGTGACTGTGATTCACAGGTACCAGCAGCTGGGCCGCGAGCGGGCTTGTTCAGTGACATTCATGGTCGGGCGGGGGCGGGGCCCACCGAGGGATCCAACGGTACCTTGGTGGGCCAGTCCGAGCCTGCCCTCACCCACAAAGCTCTCCATGGCTCAGCACCACCCTACATCTCCTCCCTCGTCTCAGCCTACCACCCTACCCGTGCCCACCGTTCTGCTAATGACTTGAGGTTAGCATCCTGATTAATCAGAACCTCCCACTCCCGTCTCCAAGACTATACACGTGCTGCGCCAATTCTTTGGAATGCTCTACACAGGGTAATACGATTAGTCCCCAATCCCCACAGTTTTAAGCGTGTCCTAAAAACGCATTTCTTTAGACTGGCCTACCGCCTCAATGCATTAACCTAATTAGTTAGTAAGGCCGAAAAAAGACATTAGTCCATCCAGTTCAGCCTATAAAATTCTGTCAGAATAAATCCCTAGATCTACGTCCTTCTAAAGAACCTAACAATAGCTGTAAGACACAATATTGTTACGCTCCAGGAAGACATCCAGGCCTCTCTTGAACCCTTCGACTGAGTTCGCCTTCACCACCTCCTAAGGCAGGGAATTCCAGATTCTCACTGCCCTAACAGTAAAGAATCCTCTTCTATGTTGGTGGAAAAACCTTCTCTCCTCCAGACGCAGAGAATGCCCCCTTGTGACCGTCACCTTCCTTGGTATAAACAGATCCTCGGAGAGATATTTGTATTGTTCCCTTATATACTTATACATGGTTATTAGATCGCCCCTCAGTTGTCTTTTTTCTAGACTAAATAATCCTAATTTTGCTAATATCTCTGGGTATTGTAGTTCCCCCATCCCCTTTTTTAATTTTGTTGCCCTCCTTTGTACCCGCTCTAGTTCCATTATATCCTTCCTGAGCACCAGTGCTCAAAACTGTACACAGTACTCCATGTGCGGTCTAACCAGAGATTTGTACAGAGGCAGTATAATGCTCTCATCATGTGTGTCCAGACCTCTTTTAATGCACCCCATGATCCTGTTTGCCTTGGCAGCTGCTGCCTGGCACTGGCTGCTCCAGGTAAGTTTATCATTAATTAGGATCCCCAAGTCCTTCTCCATGTCAGATTTACCCAGTGGCTTCTCGTTCAGTGTGTAATGGTGATATTGATTCCTTCTTCCCATGTGTATAACCTTACATTTATCATTGTTAAACTGCATCTGCCACCTTTCGGCCCAAGTTCCCAACTTATCCAGATCCATCTGTAGCAGAATACTATCTTCTCTTGTATTGACTGCTTTACATAGTTTTGTATCATCTGCAAATATCGATATTTTACTGTGCAAACCTTCTACCAGATCGTTATTAAATATGTTGAAGAAAAGAGGTCACAACACTGACCCCTGCGGTCCCCACTGGTCACAGCGACCCAGTTAGAGAATATACCATTTATAACCACCGTCTGCTTTCTATCACTCAGCCAGTTACTTACCCATTTACACACATTTTCCCCCAGACCCAGCATTCTCATCTTGTTTACCAACCTCTTGTGTGGCACGGTATCAAACGATTTGGAAAAATCAAGATCTACCACGTCCAATGACTTACTTTGGTCCAGTCTATAGCTTACCTCTTCATAAAAACTGATTAGATTGGTGTGACAGGAGCGATTCCTCATAAACCCATGCTGATATGGCGTTACACAGTTATTCTCATTGAGATAATCCAGAATAACGTCCCTCAGAAACCCTTCACATATCTCACCAACAATAGAGGTTAGACTTACTGGCCTATAATTTCCACGTTCACTATTAGAGCCCTTTTTGAATATTTGTACCACATTTGCTATGTGCCAGTCCTGTGGAACAGACCCCGTCGCTATAGAGTCTCTAAATATAAGAAGTAATGGTTTGTCTATTACATTACTTAGTTCTCTTAGTACTCGTGGGTGTATGCCATCCGGACCCGGAGATTTATCTATTGTAATCTTATGTAGCCGGTGTCGCAACTCTTCTTGGGTTAGATTGGTGACCCTTAATATCAGGTTTTCTTTGTCTCTCGGCATTTCATTTTCCACCGTGAATACCGTGGAGAAGAAGGTGTGTAATATATTTGCTTTTTCCTTGACATCTACAACCATACTTTCCTCACAATTTTATAAGGCTCCTACACTTTCACTTTTGATTCTTTTACTATTGATATAGCTGAAGAACAGTTTGGGATTAGTTTTACTCTCCTTTGTGCTTCTCTGTTTCCTTTTTGGCAGCTTTAATTATTTTTTTTAGATGAAGAATTTTTCTCCCTATAGTTTTTTAGAGCTTCAGCGGGGCCGTCCTGCTTTAGTAGTGTAAATGCTTTCTTTTTACTGTTAATTGCCCCTCTTACTTTTTTGTTTAGCCACATTGGGTTTTTCCTATGGAGACTTCAAAATAAAAAGGTGGCTCTTTCTGTGCTTTATGTTGATTCTTTGTTATTCTTTTTTTGGCACTTTTCACGCAGGTTTGAAGGTGGAATCCACCTGAAAAAAGACGTGGTGTGCGCATACCTTCACTTTTCACCGCTATGGCTTCTACATGGTGTTTCCACCAATCCAGCTTGGCCTCTCTTTTATAGGTGATGAAATGGGATGTGGAGCGGCGTGTGAACATGAGGTTTTGTTTGCTTTAACCTATCACTTAGATCTTCTCCAGTGATGAAAGAGGGAAATAGAGGGTCATTTACTTTTAGCACCCATATGGCTTGCATCTTTCGCACTATGACAGTCGTTTTATGCAAAAACATGAGATTTCCAACACCAAAGCATATTACAAATGTGAGTCAGGCCACGTTCAGTATTTGGTCAGTATTTTACATCAGTATTAGTAAGCCAATACCCGGAATGGGTGAATAATGCAGAAGTGGTGACGTGATTCTATTATGCTTCTCCTCTGGCTGACACTGATGTAAAATACTGACCACATACTGACTGTGTGAATTTGGCCTAATGAAGACATTGGCTGCACAGGCAGATCCTCCCGAAAGTCTCCATGTATGATGAGGCCACCAATCTGCATCTGAGGGTGGTCGAGGTGCTGGGTTTCCTGGGTTACCCCCAGTGTCGGACTGGGACTACTGAAATTCAGTCCTGGCATTTGAGAGCACACAGGCCCACTTGCTTTGAAGTGAATGTGATATTTGTTCAACGAATTTGGATTTATCAATTGCTCGAGATACAGTTGTGTGCAAAAGTATTCGCCCCCTCCCGATCTCCTGTTCTTTTGCATGTTTGTCACACTTAAATGTTTCCGATCACCAAACAAACTTAAATGTTAGACAAAGATAACACAAGTAACCACAAAATGCAGTTTATAAATGAAGGTCTTTATTATTACAGGGAAAAAGGAAATCCAAACCTACAGGGCCCTGTAGCTAGGTAGTGAAAGGGCATATAATCTGTAGACCTCACCTGAGCAGAACCGTCGCCATGCTGCTGAAATGGAGGTCAGGTCACCACTGGAGTTACCGTAATCCCTGGCAGAGCAGGAATCTATAGAGACCAAATAGTACATCTCTGGAGTGAAGGAGAGTCCCACAGTTGGCACAGGCCCAACTGACATCTGCCAGAATTGCCAGATGGCCAGTCCAGCCCTGGTTACCACACACAATGTACTGATATTTGTCTACAAAAAATAAACCTGTAGAGCAGGAAGTTGATATCACCAGCCATTCCCATTTTATTTAGGTGTATCTATAGAAATGGCCCACCCTGTACCCCTGCCTGCAGAGAATGTGGGTGCCTGGGATTCCCATCTCCTCGGTAGCGATCTTCGGCCTGCCAGCCTCAAATATTTGCAAAGGGAGAGATGGGGAGGCTTCAAGAAAGACGACGCTGCTCGCTATTTAAAGGGTTAATGCAAAACTGAACTGTGAACGTTTAATCTGGGCGTAATCTGGGATCCAGATGACATATGGAAAGAAAAATGAATCTGGAGTTTTAGTTTCATGTGCACTCCGAGTTTTCCCTTTGCTCTCAGCTATGGTAATATGACTATAGGGCTCCATTGTCACGGCGGCGCTGTCAGTAAATGGCAGTTCATGAACTTTGCACAGAGTTTATTGTAACAAGTTAAGACACAATGAAATGAGCAGGTTCCCGCATCAGACATCTGAGCATCCACTTTGCCTCCTGTTGCTCCAGTCCACCTGCCTGACACCGCGCTCTCCTCTTCCCCTATCCTCTGTCTCTTTTCTTTATGGCTGGCCTGGGCTTGCTTCTCCAGTGCTGGGAGAGGGAATCCCGCAGGGTGAGAGGGAGGAGAGAGAGGAGCTGTGTGTGTAAGCCATGGGAGTCACAGGATGCAATGGAGAGAGGACTAGAACTGGTGCAGCGCTCCTAATGATTGATAAAGCGAAGCAGACAGATCGCAGCCAGGCCAAGACACACACAGAGACCTACCGGCATTTATTAACATCACTTGTGACTTTCTTTGCTCCATATTCATCATATTAATTTGAAGATTTTCTTTTTTTTTTTTTTTTCAGGATCCACTAAGGAATTTTAATCTCTTCCGTGAGGTGATCCATAAATCATACAGACTATTCTATGCAATGTGGCGTCAATTCTATCTTGTGGATTTAAGGCATCAGATAGTCTTATATGATTGTCTAGTATTTGTACCAGAGGTAAAGCTAAGCTTTTCCTTCCGCAGGGTGAGACTGGCCGAGTAGAGGGAAATTCACTGGGTCCTGGCTCTGACAAAGTCAGCAGAGGACAGTGCCATTTGGAGGTGACTAAAGAAGAATTCTCTTGCCACAAAGTTCGATTTCAAAATTGTAGAATAGAGTGTACAGCAGCCGACAGTCCCCAAGAGGACCATTGCAAATCCATTTCATTACCTGTCCTGTACTCCAGAGACAGAGCTGCACTCACTATTCTGCTGGTGCAGTCACTGTGTACATACATTACATTACTGATCCTGAGTGACATCCTGTATTATACTCCAGAGCTGCATTCACTATTCTGCTGGTGCAGTCACTGTGTACATACATTACATTACTGATCCTGAGTGACATCCTGTATTATACTCCAGAGCAGCACTCACTATTCTGCTGGTGCAGTCACTGTGTACATACATTACATTACTGATCCTGAGTTACACCCTGTATTATACCCCAGAGCTGCACTCACTATTCTGCTGGTGCAGTCACTGTGTACATACATTACATTACTGATCCTGAGTGACATCCTGTATTATACTCCAGAGCTGCACTCACTATTCTGCTGGTGCAGTCACTGTGTACATACATTACATTACTGATCCTGAGTTACATCCTGTATTATACTCCAGAGCTGCACTCACTATTCTGCTGGTGCAGTCACTGTGTACATACATTACATTACTGATCCTGAGTTACCTCCTGTATTATACCCCAGAGCTGCACTCACTATTCTGCTGGTGCAGTCACTGTGTACATACATTACATTACTGATCCTGAGTGACATCCTGTATTATACCCCAGAGCTGCACTCACTATTCTGCTGGTGCAGTCACTGTGTACATACATTACATTACTGATCCTGAGTTACCTCCTGTATTATACTCCAGAGCTGCACTCACTATTCTGCTGGTGCAGTCACTGTGTACATACATTACATTACTGATCCTGAGTGACATCCTGTATTATACTCCAGAGCAGCACTCACTATTCTGCTGGTGCAGTCACTGTGTACATACATTACATTACTGATCCTGAGTTACACCCTGTATTATACCCCAGAGCTGCACTCACTATTCTGCTGGTGCAGTCACTGTGTACATACATTACATTACTGATCCTGAGTGACATCCTGTATTATACCCCAGAGCTGCACTCACTATTCTGCTGGTGCAGTCACTGTGTACATACATTACATTACTGATCCTGAGTGACATCCTGTATTATACTCCAGAGCTGCACTCACTATTCTGCTGGTGCAGTCACTGTGTACATACATTACATTACTGATCCTGAGTTACATCCTGTATTATACTCCAGCGCTGAACTCACTATTCTGCTGGTGCAGTCACTGTGTACATACATTACATTACTGATCCTGAGTTACCTCCTGTATTATACCCCAGAGCTGCACTCACTATTCTGCTGGTGCAGTCACTGTGTACATACATTACATTACTGATCCTGAGTGACATCCTGTATTATACCCCAGAGCTGCACTCACTATTCTGCTGGTGCAGTCACTGTGTACATACATTACATTACTGATCCTGAGTTACCTCCTGTATTATACTCCAGAGCTGCACTCACTATTCTGCTGGTGCAGTCACTGTGTACATACATTACATTACTTATCCTGAGTTACCTCCTGTATTATACCCCAGAGCTGCGCTCACTATTCTGCTGGTGCAGTCAATGTGTACATACATTACATTACTGATCCTGAGTTACCTCCTGTATTATACCCCAGAGCTGCGCTCACTATTCTGCTGGTGCAGTCACTGTGTACATACATTACATTACTGATCCTGAGTTACATCCTGTATTATACCCCAGAGCTGCGCTCACTATTCTGCTGGTGCAGTCACTGTGTACATACATTACATTACTGATCCTGAGTTACCTCCTGTATTATACCCCAGAGCTGCGCTCACTATTCTGCTGGTGCAGTCACTGTGTACATACATTACATTACTGATCCTGAGTTACATCCTGTATTATACCCCAGAGCTGCACTCACTATTCTGCTGGTGCAGTCACTGTGTACATACATTACATTACTGATCCTGAGTGACATCCTGTATTATACTCCAGAGCTGCACTCACTATTCTGCTGGTGCAGTCACTGTGTACATACATTACATTACTGATCCTGAGTGACATCCTGTATTATACTCCAGAGCTGCACTCACTATTCTGCTGGTGCAGTCACTGTGTACATACATTACATTACTGATCCTGAGTGACATCCTGTATTATACTCCAGAGCAGCACTCACTATTCTGCTGGTGCAGTCACTGTGTACATACATTACATTACTGATCCTGAGTTACATCCTGTATTATACTCCAGCGCTGCACTCACTATTCTGCTGGTGCAGTCACTGTGTACATACATTACATTACTGATCCTGAGTTACCTCCTGTATTATACCCCAGAGCTGCACTCACTATTCTGCTGGTGCAGTCACTGTGTACATACATTACATTACTGATCCTGAGTTACCTCCTGTATTATACTCCAGAGCTGCACTCACTATTCTGCTGGTGCAGTCACTGTGTACATACATTACATTACTGATCCTGAGTTACCTCCTGTATTATACTCCAGAGCTGCACTCACTATTCTGCTGGTGCAGTCACTGTGTACATACATTACATTACTGATCCTGAGTTACATCCTGTATTATACCCCAGAGCTGCACTCACTATTCTGCTGGTGCAGTCACTGTGTACATACATTACATTACTGATCCTGAGTTACCTCCTGTATTATACCCCAGAACTGCGCTCACTATTCTGCTGGTGCAGTCACTGTGTACATACATTACATTACTGATCCTGAGTTACATCCTGTATTATACCCCAGAGCTGCACTCACTATTCTGCTGGTGCAGTCACTGTGTACATACATTACATTACTGATCCTGAGTGACATCCTGTATTATACTCCAGAGCTGCACTCACTATTCTGCTGGTGCAGTCACTGTGTACATACATTACATTACTGATCCTGAGTGACATCCTGTATTATACTCCAGAGCAGCACTCACTATTCTGCTGGTGCAGTCACTGTGTACATACATTACATTACTGATCCTGAGTTACACCCTGTATTATACCCCAGAGCTGCACTCACTGTTCTGCTGGTGCAGTCACTGTGTACATACATTACATTACTGATCCTGAGTGACATCCTGTATTATACCCCAGAGCTGCACTCACTATTCTGCTGGTGCAGTCACTGTGTACATACATTACATTACTGATCCTGAGTGACATCCTGTATTATACTCCAGAGCAGCACTCACTATTCTGCTGGTGCAGTCACTGTGTACATACATTACATTACTGATCCTGAGTGACATCCTGTATTATACTCCAGAGCAGCACTCACTATTCTGCTGGTGCAGTCACTGTGTACATACATTACATTACTGATCCTGAGTTACATCCTGTATTATACCCCAGAGCTGCACTCACTATTCTGCTGGTGCAGTCACTGTGTACATACATTACATTACTGATCCTGAGTGACATCCTGTATTATACCCCAGAGCTGCACTCACTATTCTGCTGGTGCAGTCACTGTGTACATACATTACATTACTGATCCTGAGTTACCTCCTGTATTATACTCCAGAGCTGCACTCACTATTCTGCTGGTGCAGTCACTGTGTACATACATTACATTACTGATCCTGAGTTACCTCCTGTATTATACCCCAGAGCTGCGCTCACTATTCTGCTGGTGCAGTCAATGTGTACATACATTACATTACTGATCCTGAGTTACCTCCTGTATTATACCCCAGAGCTGCGCTCACTATTCTGCTGGTGCAGTCACTGTGTACATACATTACATTACTGATCCTGAGTTACATCCTGTATTATACCCCAGAGCTGCACTCACTATTCTGCTGGTGCAGTCACTGTGTACATACATTACATTACTGATCCTGAGTTACATCCTGTATTATACCCCAGAGCTGCACTCACTATTCTGCTGGTGCAGTCACTGTGTACATACATTACATTACTGATCCTGAGTGACATCCTGTATTATACCCCAGAGCTGCACTCACTATTCTGCTGGTGCAGTCACTGTGTACATACATTACATTACTGATCCTGAGTGACATCCTGTATTATACTCCAGAGCTGCACTCACTATTCTGCTGGTGCAGTCACTGTGTACATACATTACATTACTGATCCTGAGTTACATCCTGTATTATACTCCAGCGCTGCACTCACTATTCTGCTGGTGCAGTCACTGTGTACATACATTACATTACTGATCCTGAGTTACCTCCTGTATTATACCCCAGAGCTGCACTCACTATTCTGCTGGTGCAGTCACTGTGTACATACATTACATTACTGATCCTGAGTGACATCCTGTATTATACCCCAGAGCTGCACTCACTATTCTGCTGGTGCAGTCACTGTGTACATACATTACATTACTGATCCTGAGTTACCTCCTGTATTATACTCCAGAGCTGCACTCACTATTCTGCTGGTGCAGTCACTGTGTACATACATTACATTACTGATCCTGAGTGACATCCTGTATTATACTCCAGAGCAGCACTTACTATTCTGCTGGTGCAGTCACTGTGTACATACATTACATTACTGATCCTGAGTTACACCCTGTATTATACCCCAGAGCTGCACTCACTATTCTGCTGGTGCAGTCACTGTGTACATACATTACATTACTGATCCTGAGTGACATCCTGTATTATACCCCAGAGCTGCACTCACTATTCTGCTGGTGCAGTCACTGTGTACATACATTACATTACTGATCCTGAGTGACATCCTGTATTATACTCCAGAGCTGCACTCACTATTCTGCTGGTGCAGTCACTGTGTACATACATTACATTACTGATCCTGAGTTACATCCTGTATTATACTCCAGCGCTGCACTCACTATTCTGCTGGTGCAGTCACTGTGTACATACATTACATTACTGATCCTGAGTTACCTCCTGTATTATACCCCAGAGCTGCACTCACTATTCTGCTGGTGCAGTCACTGTGTACATACATTACATTACTGATCCTGAGTGACATCCTGTATTATACCCCAGAGCTGCACTCACTATTCTGCTGGTGCAGTCACTGTGTACATACATTACATTACTGATCCTGAGTTACCTCCTGTATTATACTCCAGAGCTGCACTCACTATTCTGCTGGTGCAGTCACTGTGTACATACATTACATTACTTATCCTGAGTTACCTCCTGTATTATACCCCAGAGCTGCGCTCACTATTCTGCTGGTGCAGTCAATGTGTACATACATTACATTACTGATCCTGAGTTACCTCCTGTATTATACCCCAGAGCTGCGCTCACTATTCTGCTGGTGCAGTCACTGTGTACATACATTACATTACTGATCCTGAGTTACATCCTGTATTATACCCCAGAGCTGCGCTCACTATTCTGCTGGTGCAGTCACTGTGTACATACATTACATTACTGATCCTGAGTTACCTCCTGTATTATACCCCAGAGCTGCGCTCACTATTCTGCTGGTGCAGTCACTGTGTACATACATTACATTACTGATCCTGAGTTACATCCTGTATTATACCCCAGAGCTGCACTCACTATTCTGCTGGTGCAGTCACTGTGTACATACATTACATTACTGATCCTGAGTGACATCCTGTATTATACTCCAGAGCTGCACTCACTATTCTGCTGGTGCAGTCACTGTGTACATACATTACATTACTGATCCTGAGTGACATCCTGTATTATACTCCAGAGCAGCACTCACTATTCTGCTGGTGCAGTCACTGTGTACATACATTACATTACTGATCCTGAGTTACACCCTGTATTATACCCCAGAGCTGCACTCACTATTCTGCTGGTGCAGTCACTGTGTACATACATTACATTACTGATCCTGAGTGACATCCTGTATTATACCCCAGAGCTGCACTCACTATTCTGCTGGTGCAGTCACTGTGTACATACATTACATTACTGATCCTGAGTGACATCCTGTATTATACTCCAGAGCTGCACTCACTATTCTGCTGGTGCAGTCACTGTGTACATACATTACATTACTGATCCTGAGTTACCTCCTGTATTATACCCCAGAGCTGCACTCACTATTCTGCTGGTGCAGTCACTGTGTACATACATTACATTACTGATCCTGAGTGACATCCTGTATTATACTCCAGAGCAGCACTCACTATTCTGCTGGTGCAGTCACTGTGTACATACATTACATTACTGATCCTGAGTGACATCCTGTATTATACTCCAGAGCAGCACTCACTATTCTGCTGGTGCAGTCACTGTGTACATACATTACATTACTGATCCTGAGTTACACCCTGTATTATACCCCAGAGCTGCACTCACTATTCTGCTGGTGCAGTCACTGTGTACATACATTACATTACTGATCCTGAGTGACATCCTGTATTATACCCCAGAGCTGCACTCACTATTCTGCTGGTGCAGTCACTGTGTACATACATTACATTACTGATCCTGAGTGACATCCTGTATTATACTCCAGAGCAGCACTCACTATTCTGCTGGTGCAGTCACTGTGTACATACATTACATTACTGATCCTGAGTGACATCCTGTATTATACTCCAGAGCAGCACTCACTATTCTGCTGGTGCAGTCACTGTGTACATACATTACATTACTGATCCTGAGTTACATCCTGTATTATACCCCAGAGCTGCACTCACTATTCTGCTGGTGCAGTCACTGTGTACATACATTACATTACTGATCCTGAGTGACATCCTGTATTATACCCCAGAGCTGCACTCACTATTCTGCTGGTGCAGTCACTGTGTACATACATTACATTACTGATCCTGAGTTACCTCCTGTATTATACTCCAGAGCTGCACTCACTATTCTGCTGGTGCAGTCACTGTGTACATACATTACATTACTGATCCTGAGTTACATCCTGTATTATACTCCAGCGCTGCACTCACTATTCTGCTGGTGCAGTTACTGTGTACATACATTACATTACTGATCCTGAGTTACCTCCTGTATTATACCCCAGAGCTGCACTCACTATTCTGCTGGTGCAGTCACTGTGTACATACATTACATTACTGATCCTGAGTGACATCCTGTATTATACCCCAGAGCTGCACTCACTATTCTGCTGGTGCAGTCACTGTGTACATACATTACATTACTGATCCTGAGTTACCTCCTGTATTATACTCTAGAGCTGCACTCACTATTCTGCTGGTGCAGTCACTGTGTACATACATTACATTACTTATCCTGAGTTACCTCCTGTATTATACCCCAGAGCTGCGCTCACTATTCTGCTGGTGCAGTCAATGTGTACATACATTACATTACTGATCCTGAGTTACCTCCTGTATTATACCCCAGAGCTGCGCTCACTATTCTGCTGGTGCAGTCACTGTGTACATACATTACATTACTGATCCTGAGTTACATCCTGTATTATACCCCAGAGCTGCGCTCACTATTCTGCTGGTGCAGTCACTGTGTACATACATTACATTACTGATCCTGAGTTACCTCCTGTATTATACCCCAGAGCTGCGCTCACTATTCTGCTGGTGCAGTCACTGTGTACATACATTACATTACTGATCCTGAGTTACATCCTGTATTATACCCCAGAGCTGCACTCACTATTCTGCTGGTGCAGTCACTGTGTACATACATTACATTACTGATCCTGAGTGACATCCTGTATTATACTCCAGAGCTGCACTCACTATTCTGCTGGTGCAGTCACTGTGTACATACATTACATTACTGATCCTGAGTTACACCCTGTATTATACCCCAGAGCTGCACTCACTATTCTGCTGGTGCAGTCACTGTGTACATACATTACATTACTGATCCTGAGTGACATCCTGTATTATACCCCAGAGCTGTACTCACTATTCTGCTGGTGCAGTCACTGTGTACATACATTACATTACTGATCCTGAGTGACATCCTGTATTATACTCCAGAGCTGCACTCACTATTCTGCTGGTGCAGTCACTGTGTACATACATTACATTACTGATCCTGAGTGACATCCTGTATTATACTCCAGAGCTGCACTCACTATTCTGCTGGTGCAGTCACTGTGTACATACATTACATTACTGATCCTGAGTGACATCCTGTATTATACTCCAGAGCAGCACTCACTATTCTGCTGGTGCAGTCACTGTGTACATACATTACATTACTGATCCTGAGTTACACCCTGTATTATACCCCAGAGCTGCACTCACTATTCTGCTGGTGCAGTCACTGTGTACATACATTACATTACTGATCCTGAGTGACATCCTGTATTATACCCCAGAGCTGCACTCACTATTCTGCTGGTGCAGTCACTGTGTACATACATTACATTACTGATCCTGAGTGACATCCTGTATTATACTCCAGAGCAGCACTCACTATTCTGCTGGTGCAGTCACTGTGTACATACATTACATTACTGATCCTGAGTGACATCCTGTATTATACTCCAGAGCAGCACTCACTATTCTGCTGGTGCAGTCACTGTGTACATACATTACATTACTGATCCTGAGTTACACCCTGTATTATACCCCAGAGCTGCGCTCACTATTCTGCTGGTGCAGTCACTGTGTACATACATTACATTACTGATCCTGAGTGACATCCTGTATTATACCCCAGAGCTGCACTCACTATTCTGCTGGTGCAGTCACTGTGTACATACATTACATTACTGATCCTGAGTGACATCCTGTATTATACTCCAGAGCAGCACTCACTATTCTGCTGGTGCAGTCACTGTGTACATACATTACATTACTGATCCTGAGTGACATCCTGTATTATACTCCAGAGCAGCACTCACTATTCTGCTGGTGCAGTCACTGTGTACATACATTACATTACTGATCCTGAGTTACATCCTGTATTATACCCCAGAGCTGCACTCACTATTCTGCTGGTGCAGTCACTGTGTACATACATTACATTACTGATCCTGAGTTACCTCCTGTATTATACTCCAGAGCTGCACTCACTATTCTGCTGGTGCAGTCACTGTGTACATACATTACATTACTGATCCTGAGTTACCTCCTGTATTATACCCCAGAGCTGCGCTCACTATTCTGCTGGTGCAGTCACTGTGTACATACATTACATTACTGATCCTGAGTTACCTCCTGTATTATACCCCAGAGCTGCGCTCACTATTCTGCTGGTGCAGTCAATGTGTACATACATTACATTACTGATCCTGAGTTACCTCCTGTATTATACCCCAGAGCTGCGCTCACTATTCTGCTGGTGCAGTCACTGTGTACATACATTACATTACTGATCCTGAGTTACATCCTGTATTATACTCCAGAGCTGCACTCACTATTCTGCTGGTACAGTCACTGTGTACATACATTACATTACTGATCCTGAGTTACATCCTGTATTATACCCCAGAGCTGCACTCACTATTCTGCTGGTACAGTCACTGTGTACATACATTACATTACTGATCCTGAGTTACATCCTGTATTATACCCCAGAGCTGCACTCACTATTCTGCTGGTGCAGTCACTGTGTACATACATTACTGATCCTGAGTTACATCCTGTATTATACCCCAGAGCTGCACTCACTATTCTGCTGGTAGCGTCTCCAATGATTGGCTATATACTGTATATAAGATAACTGTTTGCTGAACAGGCATACAGTTTCTGTCATGGGAGCAGTAATGTAATCAGTCACTTCTCAGAGTTGTCTCCTTTCAGAAAAGATTTCATATAATCTTCCAAAGAAGTAAAAAATAAACCACTGACAGCCCTGTGGAGACGTGAGCTCAGCGGTTCGGAGCGCCTTGTGCCCTGTACATGGGCAGAGCCGCTGATCTCACTTTTCTGTCTGTGATGTCATTGCAGCAATCAACAACAGACGCGGAAGTAGCGGCAGGGACCCAGCGCTGGACCCCATCGTGGTGTGTGAAGCACATTTATTTTTTGTTCCTATTAAGGGATCTTATAGGAAAACCTTTCTGAAATGGGCCTCCCCCTATAATATGGCGCTTATCATGGCATTCAGATGGCTTATTGTTAGTGACTTTTCTCCTGATGGATCCATTCTGGCAGGCGGGCCTATACTCTGTATGGTGACCGCCACCTACCAGGAGTCGTATAATTCACAGGAGACTTTCCCGTTATGAAGGAGGCTGCATGACTTGTAAGCAGGCTGCACACCGGCGTTCCATGAGCAGGACGCACTAATAGATGAACCTCCGGCAATCACAAGGATAGCAAACCTCTCCCATCTGCTAATTCACCTATATTCACTCTCGCTGTAAAGCGCTGCGGAATGTGTTAGCGCTATGGAAAGTTTTACTGTTAGGATTATTATTGCTGGGATCTACTATTACACCCTTCACAACAGCTCATCATCCCGCGGTTGCTCTGTCCCGCCATATGTTCATTCTGACTTACCGCTAGGATCACCTACTGTACCTCCCATCTAGGCGTGCTCCCTCCACCAACACGCATGGTCAGGACCTTCCCTTAGACGCCAACTTTCCAGAATTTGCTGGGACTGTCCTGATTCTTTGGAAACAATTCAGGCATCCAGAGAAGTGTTTGCACAAACCGAGGGACAGTCCCGGTGGCGTTGGGCAGAACCGAGGTGGGACCAAAATGTCTCTAAGTTGCCAACACATATGTTATTAACTCTGCCTTGTATGCAGGTACGGACTGGGGCTGGAATTCAGTCCTGGCATTTGAAATCACACAGGCCCACGCTGTCCCTGTCCCCAAGCACCAGAGGGGATATTACTAATAGTACCCTGGATGGAGGAAAGGAAGATTTACTACGAGACCAATATGTCTAATGATACCTGTGACCTCCTGGGGTAAGTGACGGAGTCAGAGACTCTGTGCGCCGTCACAACTCTCAACAGTATGGGGGTCTTGAGAACACCGATTCTGTTAACAACGTAGCAGACAAGGCAGCCCACGACCAGACCGGCCCTTCTGGCATTTGCCAGAATTGCCAGATGGCCAGTCCGGCCCTGCTTGTATGCCCAGAAAGCCCCTCTGGAAGCCCACCTGGCTGATGTTCTTGTGATGGTGTGTATGTGTTTGAGACGATGTGGCGCCATCACTGATGCCCTGACCAGCATCTCATGACCTGCGGAGGCTTCAGTGCTCAAATGCACCTCCACAGGATTGGTGATTGCTTGTAGTCTGACTGACAGGACTCCCACCGATCCAGAGAACAGAGCAGGCATGAAATTTACACGATAAGGAATGAAATGACTAAATGGGGACAATTTATAAAAACTGGTGCATCTGGCCATTCATTTTCACAATAAAAAGAGAGTTGCATTTTGATCCAGGTGCTATAAAAAAAAAAGTAAAACCATTGCCTAATTTTTGATAAATCCCTCCCAATGTGATCTTTCTCTGAGTAGGCATCATCCACCTTTTTTTTTGGCTGATGAAAATCTATGTATATTTTCAGAAAATATGGCTTCTGACCATGCAGTGCAGAAATCGACCCGCCGACCTGGGCTCTCCGCATAGTTTTGTGACATTGAATAATTGGATATTTTGTCTGCTCCTAAAAATTCCCTTGGGGGGTAAAAGCTGCAAAAATGAAACTTCTGGAAATTCACTTGACTACTCTATCTTCTGGTTAATGAATGCCAGATTTATGGGGAAGCCCAGGGACCCAGCACAGACTCTCCTGGTGTTAGTTCTGTAGCAGTCTGATAGGGAAGGGTAATGGAGGTGGCCCTACAGATCTGGATCTGTTAGTAATGAGTGGAAGGTGCTCCATACACAGAGCTGGGATCAGAAGATGACTAAACACTTCCACTAGACATGACACAATGTTCTTGTTTCCAGCTAGGAAAAAAAATATTTGCAGATTCATCTAAGACTTTATAACTTCACGAAAGAACTAGGCGTGAAACTCTGAGGAGGTCAGATGGCTCGAGGCTTGTGACTGCCCACTCTCACCGGCAATGCCGGGGAATCCTGACAGCGTGTGTTGCGCATGCTGTCAGGATCTGCAGTTACACTGAGTGGCTGCAGACTTTTGCGTTAAGCCTGGACCTTCCCTCCTGTGTTCTAGCTTATTGGCTCTTTCATATGCCTCAGTTTGGAGATTTCCTAGCTCCCAACCTTTACCTGTCATTGACGGCCGCCAGTGGATGAAACAATACAGAACCCGTTACTTACCAATATTCTAATGGGCAAAATCGGGACATTTAGGCCCAGCCCCGGGGACATCTGGTATCACTCATGAACCATCCAGGAATACGCACTTTTGGAAAGATGTTTGGCTCAGACAAACTTATTTTGTGGTCTGGTTTCTGGGACTCTCTCCGCAAACGGGACTGTAGGACATTACGGAACCCCCGGTCTTGAGATTTTTCAGCAGTGCACAGAAAACTTCTTGATGACCATGACTGGTGATATCATTGGGATGATGAATGGGCTCTTGGAAAGTACCTTTCTGTTTCTCAGCCTACAAGGCTGGTGCTATCTCTTCTAGGAAGCCTTGCATACTGTACACTTTGCTCTACTGATTGGTTATGTGTATTATTCCCATATTTCTGCACCATTGGTCATGTCATCTAACCATGTTTATTATCTCTGTTCCCTAAAAGTGAGTCCAGCAGAGCGAGGAGCATCACCAGTAAGAAACTGCTGCTGGCAGCGATGTAATAGAATGAAATGGAAGGTAAGAAAAGTCACCGTGTAGGTGGAATATAATGTAAGTACATCAGTTGTTTCTGACTTGTATGCATTGTATTGGCTGCAATGGTTCCATAAGTCAGCAGGAAGAACGGTTGTAATAAAATCAAACACTACATATGGCTTTTTAAGCATTATTATATGAATATACAGTGGGGAAAAAAAGTATTTAGTCAGCCACCAATTGTGCAAGTTCTCCCACTTATAAAGATGAGAGCGGCCTGTAATTGACATCATAGGTGACCACAACTATGAGAGACAAAATGAGAAAACAAATCCAGAAAATCACCTTGTCTGATTTGGCAAGATTTATTTTCCAAATTATGGTGGAAAAATACGGTAAGTATTTGGTCATTAACAAATGTTCCTCTCCTTATTTTGTTATATATCCTTTGTTGGCAATGACAGAGGTCAAAACGTTTTCTGTAAGTCTTCACCAGGTTGGCACACACTGTTGTTGGTATGTTGGCCCATTCCTCCATGCAGATCTCCTCTAGGGCAGTGATGTTTTTGGGCCTGCCGCTGGGCAACACAGACTTTCAAATCCCTCCAAAGGTTTTCTATGGGGTTGAGATCTGGAGACTGGCTTGGCCACTCCAGGACCTTCATATGCTTCTTACAAAGCCACTCCTTTTTTGCCCTGGTGGTGTGCTTGGAATCATCTTCAATGCCCTTGCAGATGGAAGGAGGTTTGCACTCAAAATCTCACGATACATGGCCCCATTCATTCTTTCATGCACACAGATCAGTCGTCCTGGTCCCTTTGCAGAGAAGCAGCCCCAAAGCATGATGTTGCCACCCCCCATGCTTCACAGTAGGTATGGTGTTCTTTGGATGCAACTCACCATTCTGTCTTCTCCAAACACGGCGAGTTTTGTTTCTACCAAACAGTTCTACTTTGGTTTCATCAGACCATATGACATTCTCCCAATAGTCTTCTGGATAATCCAAATGCTCTCTAGCAAACTTCAGACGGGCCCGGACATGTACTGGCTTAAGCAGAGGGACACAGCGGCGTAGTGTGTTACTGATGGTAGCCTTTGTTACGGTGGTCCCAGCTCTGTGCAGGTCATTCACTAGGTCCCCCCGTGTGGTTCTGGGATTTTTGCTCACTGTTCTTGTGATCATTTTGACCCCACGGGGTGAGATCTTGCGTGGAGCCCCAGATCAAGGGAGATTATCAGTGGTCTTGTATGTCTTCCATTTTCTGATAACTGCTCCCACACCAAGCCGCTTGCCTATTGCAGATTCAGTCTTCCCAGCCTGGTGCAGGGCTGCAATTTTGTTTCTGGTGTCCTTCGACAGCTCTTTGGTCTTCACCATAGTGGAGTTTGGAGTGTGACTGTTTGAGGTTGTGGACAGGTGTCTTTTATACTGATAACAAGGTCAAACAGGAGCCATTACTATAGGTAATGAGTGGAGGACAGAGGAGCCTCTTAAAGAAGAAGTTACAGGTCTGTGAGAGCCAGAAATCTTGCATGTTTTTCGGTGACCAAATACTTATTTTCCACCATAATTTGCAAAATAAATCTTGTCAACTCAGTCAAGGTGATTTTCTGGATTTGTTTTCTCATTTTGACTCTCATAGTTGTGGTCTACCTATGATGTCATTTACAGGCCTCTCTCATCTTTATAAGTGGGAGAACATGCACAATTGGTGGCTGACTAAATACTTTTTTTCCCCACTGTATAGGGGGAATAAGCCTGCATGCTATATGGAAGGGGCCTGGCTGTACTCAGAGGTACATGTGCTTGATACTGTATATAGAGGGAATGTGGCTGTACGCCATAAAGAAGGGGCCTGGCTGTACTCAGAGGTGCATGGCAGTACTCGGAGATGCGTGTGGTTGGCATTATATGTGCTTGTATTCTGTATGGAAGGGGGTTGGCGGTATTCAGGGGTGCACGTGTTTGGCACTGTATATCGCAGCATGTTGATGTATTCTATGTGGATGAGGCATGGCTATATCTTGGAGACACGTGGCTGCACTGAATATAGGGGCATGTGGCTGTACTCTGTATGAAGAGGCTGTGGCTTTACTTGGGAGGTACAGGCATTTTTTGCCCCCCCCCCCCATGATGTATTTTCCTATCTTCTTTTTTCGATGATGGAGAGGTGGTCCTGTGACCTCCATGGAGCACTGGAGGAAGGTTGACTCTAAGCTTCGGACCCCGAGGAGGCACTACGGTCTACATCTGAGGCACCAATACTAAACTGCCATAGACAAAAATTTGATTTGCTTCCACCTCTCAACTACCAGTCCTAGAAATCTATCAGAACGTGTCCTATATTAACAGATAACGGAGGAGCTGATACTTTTACAGCGGGGGAGGCAGCTGCACAGTGTGTGGGACAAGTTCAGGATCCTGATACTTTGACTCCATTTATTCTTCCTGTTTGCGGCGTTCCCTTCTCTCTTCTGCCTTTTCTTCCTCACTCTATAGATCTTTAGATTACTTTTTAATTTTCCTTTTTTTTTTTCTCCATAGCAGTTTTTCCTACCAGCTCCTCTTCTTCTCGCTCTCCGAATATCAGTCCTGGTGAAGCAGAAGAAGCGATACTTATCCCTAGCGATCAGTGTTAGGTCAATCAGTCACTGGCAGCCTGGGGAGCAGTGTAATTCAACTCAGATCTGAGTACACAGCTGCCAAAAAAATATAAAGAAACGGAGAAGAAAATAAGAAAGAAAAAAAAATGATCCCTCCGCACTTTGCTCACACATCTGGAGGAAAGATTGCAGGGAGGAGGAGGAAGAGAGAGCGAGAATCAATGGCAATGGAGAGATTGGGGGATAGAAGCAGATGGGCTGAAGCAAGGGGTAACAAAGCGCATGTGGGGTCGAGCGACCAATGTTTTTGCATGTGGTTGCATCAGATCCGGAACGACAGGCAGAAGTTGCATCGATTAGATTGCACAGACCTGGCGGATAGAATCAGCGCTGGCTGCAGCTCGGCATATTTTACGGGCTTTCCTCCTGTCCTGGCAGCCCAGGCCTGCTCTCTCCACATGCCGCTGCAAAGCACAACCACAGAAAATAAGTTGGTTGCTACAATGGATGATGCCAAGATTGAAAGAATAATATATGGTTACTGTACAGTCGTTAAAAATGTCAAGAAATAGCTATAACATTGCAACAGATCAAGGAAAATATGGAGCAAATATAGATCAGAAAGAATTGTGTTTTTCATAGAAGTCATGTGGGAGTAACTTTATAAGACCATGTATAGTAAAGCGTTACTCTTTAAAGATATTAGACCATAAATAACTGGATAAGTGATAAATGTACCATCGATGGGGGTCTGATTGCCGGGAGAATGAGAAAGAGGGTCCGAATCTGCGTCCATAAGATGGGTGACTCGCTGTGGGTCCGAATCTGCGTCCATAAGATGGGTGACTCGCTGTGGGCCCAAATCTGCGTCCATAAGATGAGTGACTTGCTGTGGGCCCAAATCTGCGTCCATAAGATGGGTGACTCGCTGTGGGCCCAAATCTGCGTCCATAAGATGAGTGACTTGCTGTGGGCCCAAATCTGCGTCCATAAGATGGGTTACTCGCTGTGGGCCCAAATCTGCGTCCATAAGATGGGTGACTTGCTGTGGGCCCAAATCTGCGTCCATAAGATGGGTGACTCGCTGTGGGCCCAAATCTGCGTCCATAAGATGAGTGACTTGCTGTGGGCCCAAATCTGCGTCCATAAGATGGGTGACTTGCTGTGGGTCCAAATCTGCGTCCATAAGATGGGTGACTCGCTGTGGGCCCAAATCTGCGTCCATAAGATGGGTGACACGCTGTGGGCCCAAATCTGCGTCCATAAGATGAGTGACTCGCTGTGGGCCCAAATCTGCGTCCATAAGATGGGTGACTTGCTGTGGGCCCAAATCTGCGTCCATAAGATGGGTGACTCGCTGTGGGCCCAAATCTGCGTCCATAAGATGAGTGACTTGCTGTGGGCCCAAATCTGCGTCCATAAGATGAGTGACTTGCTGTGGGCCCAAATCTGCGTCCATAAGATGGGTGACTAGCTGTGGGCCCGAATCTGCGTCCATAAGATGGGTGACTCGCTGTGGGTCCGAATCTGCGTCCATAAGATGGGTGACTTGCTGTGGGCCCAAATCTGCGTCCATAAGATGAGTGACTTGCTGTGGGCCCAAATCTGCGTCCATAAGATGGGTGACTTGCTGTGGGCCCAAATCTGCATCCATAAGATGGGTGACTCCCTGTGGGTCCAAATCTGCGTCCATAAGATGGGTGACTCGCTGTGGGTCCAAATCTGCGTCCATAAGATGGGTGACTCCCTGTGGGTCCAAATCTGCATCCATAAGATGGGTGACTCCCTGTGGGTCCAAATCTGCGTCCATAAGATGGGTGACTCGCTGTGGGTCCAAATCTGCATCCATAAGATGGGTGACTCCCTGTGGGTCCAAATCTGCATCCATAAGATGGGTGACTCCCTGTGGGTCCAAATCTGCATCCATAAGATGGGTGACTCCCTGTGGGTCCAAATCTGCGTCCATAAGATGGGTGACTCGCTGTGGGTCCAAATCTGCGTCCATAAGATGGGTGACTCCCTGTGGGTCCAAATCTGCATCCATAAGATGGGTGACTCCCTGTGGGTCCAAATCTGCGTCCATAAGATGGGTGACTCGCTGTGGGTCCAAATCTGCGTCCATAAGATGGGTGACTCCCTGTGGGTCCAAATCTGCATCCATAAGATGGGTGACTCCCTGTGGGTCCAAATCTGCATCCATAAGATGGGTGACTCGCTGTGGGTCCAAATCTGCATCCATAAGATGGGTGACTCGCTGTGGGTCCAAATCTGCGTCCATAAGATGGGTGACTTGCTGTGGGTCCAAATCTGCGTCCATAAGATGGGTGACTCGCTGTGGGTCCAAATCTGCGTCCATAAGATGGGTGACTCGCTGTGGGTCCAAATCTGCGTCCATAAGATGGGTGACTCGCTGTGGGCCCAAATCTGCGTCCATAAGATGGGTGACTCGCTGTGGGTCCAAATCTGTGTCCATAAGATGGGTGACTCGCTGTGGGCCCAAATCTGCGTCCATAAGATGGGTGACTTGCTGTGGGTCCAAATCTGCGTCCATAAGATGGGTGACTTGCTGTGGGTCCAAATTTGCGTCCATAAGATGGGTGACTCGCTGTGGGCCCAAATCTGCGTCCATAAGATGGGTGACTTGCTGTGGGTCCAAATCTGCGTCCATAAGATGGGTGACTTGCTGTGGGTCCAAATCTGCGTCCATAAGATGAGTGACTCCCTGTGAGTCCAAATCTGCGTCCATAAGATGGGTGACTCGCTGTGGGTCCAAATCTGCGTCCATAAGATGGGTGACTCGCTGTGGGTCCAAATCTGCGTCCATAAGATGAGTGACTTGCTGTGGGCCCAAATCTGCGTCCATAAGATGGGTGACTCGCTGTGGGCCCAAATCTGCGTCCATAAGATGAGTGACTTGCTGTGGGCCCAAATCTGCGTCCATAAGATGGGTGACTCGCTGTGGGCCCAAATCTGCGTCCATAAGATGAGTGACTTGCTGTGGGCCCAAATCTGCGTCCATAAGATGGGTGACTAGCTGTGGGCCCGAATCTGCGTCCATAAGATGGGTGACTCGCTGTGGGTCCGAATCTGCGTCCATAAGATGGGTGACTTGCTGTGGGCCCGAATCTGCGTCCATAAGATGAGTGACTTGCTGTGGGCCCAAATCTGCGTCCATAAGATGGGTGACTTGCTGTGGGCCCAAATCTGCATCCATAAGATGGGTGACTCCCTGTGGGTCCAAATCTGCGTCCATAAGATGGGTGACTCGCTGTGGGTCCAAATCTGCGTCCATAAGATGGGTGACTCCCTGTGGGTCCAAATCTGCATCCATAAGATGGGTGACTCCCTGTGGGTCCAAATCTGCATCCATAAGATGGGTGACTCGCTGTGGGTCCAAATCTGCATCCATAAGATGGGTGACTCGCTGTGGGTCCAAATCTGCATCCATAAGATGGGTGACTCGCTGTGGGTCCAAATCTGCGTCCATAAGATGGGTGACTTGCTGTGGGTCCAAATCTGCGTCCATAAGATGGGTGACTCGCTGTGGGTCCAAATCTGCGTCCATAAGATGGGTGACTCGCTGTGGGTCCAAATCTGCGTCCATAAGATGGGTGACTCGCTGTGGGCCCAAATCTGCGTCCATAAGATGGGTGACTCGCTGTGGGTCCAAATCTGTGTCCATAAGATGGGTGACTCGCTGTGGGCCCAAATCTGCGTCCATAAGATGGGTGACTTGCTGTGGGTCCAAATCTGCGTCCATAAGATGGGTGACTTGCTGTGGGTCCAAATCTGCGTCCATAAGATGGGTGACTCGCTGTGGGCCCAAATCTGCGTCCATAAGATGGGTGACTTGCTGTGGGTCCAAATCTGCGTCCATAAGATGGGTGACTTGCTGTGGGTCCAAATCTGCGTCCATAAGATGAGTGACTCCCTGTGAGTCCAAATCTGCGTCCATAAGATGGGTGACTCGCTGTGGGTCCAAATCTGCGTCCATAAGATGGGTGACTCGCTGTGGGTCCAAATCTGCGTCCATAAGATGAGTGACTTGCTGTGGGCCCAAATCTGCGTCCATAAGATGGGTGACTCGCTGTGGGCCCAAATCTGCGTCCATAAGATGAGTGACTTGCTGTGGGCCCAAATCTGCGTCCATAAGATGGGTGACTCGCTGTGGGCCCAAATCTGCGTCCATAAGATGAGTGACTTGCTGTGGGCCCAAATCTGCGTCCATAAGATGGGTGACTAGCTGTGGGCCCGAATCTGCGTCCATAAGATGGGTGACTCGCTGTGGGTCCGAATCTGCGTCCATAAGATGGGTGACTTGCTGTGGGCCCAAATCTGCGTCCATAAGATGAGTGACTTGCTGTGGGCCCAAATCTGCGTCCATAAGATGGGTGACTTGCTGTGGGCCCAAATCTGCATCCATAAGATGGGTGACTCCCTGTGGGTCCAAATCTGCATCCATAAGATGGGTGACTCCCTGTGGGTCCAAATCTGCATCCATAAGATGGGTGACTCCCTGTGGGTCCAAATCTGCATCCATAAGATGGGTGACTCGCTGTGGGTCCAAATCTGCATCCATAAGATGGGTGACTCGCTGTGGGTCCAAATCTGCATCCATAAGATGGGTGACTCGCTGTGGGTCCAAATCTGCGTCCATAAGATGGGTGACTTTTTGTGGGTCCAAATCTGCGTCCATAAGATGGGTGACTCGCTGTGGGTCCAAATCTGCGTCCATAAGATGGGTGACTCGCTGTGGGTCCAAATCTGCGTCCATAAGATGGGTGACTCGCTGTGGGCCCAAATCTGCGTCCATAAGATGGGTGACTCGCTGTGGGCCCAAATCTGCGTCCATAAGATGGGTGACTTGCTGTGGGTCCAAATCTGCGTCCATAAGATGGGTGACTTGCTGTGGGTCCAAATCTGCGTCCATAAGATGAGTGACTCCCTGTGAGTCCAAATCTGCGTCCATAAGATGGGTGACTCGCTGTGGGTCCAAATCTGCGTCCATAAGATGGGTGACTCGCTGTGGGTCCAAATCTGCGTCCATAAGATGAGTGACTTGCTGTGGGTCCAAATCTGCATCCATAAGATGGGTGACTCGCTGTGGGTCCAAATCTGCGTCCATAAGATGAGTGACTTGCTGTGGGTCCAAATCTGCGTCCATAAGTTGGGTGACTCGCTGTGGGCCCAAATCTGCGTCCATAAGATGGGTGACTCCCTGTGGGTCCAAATCAGCGTCCATAAGATGGGTGACTCGCTGGGGGTCTGATTGTTGAGAGAATGAGAAAGGGGGCCCCAAATTGCCCAATTTACATCCACAAGATAGGTAATAACTCACTGATCTCTGGGGGTCCCACCTCTGGATCCACAGATTGGGGTACTGGATTCCCATGATCCGGGCTCTGTAGCCCCGTCTTGAATAGTGTGGAGCTGCACATTCTCATTCTCTGTGCCATTCATTGCTTATGAGACTCCTGGAGAAAACTGAGTGCAGCACTCCGCTATATCCTGCAGTCCCATAGACAATGAATGAAGGCCATGCAGGAGCAGCTCTCTTCAAGACAGGATTCTGCAGACCTTGGGGTCGCTAGAGCTCCCTTTTAGGGGTTCCGGATCTCCGATCTCACTGAAGCCTTATGCATACTATGGGAATACAGTACATAAGTCTGCATAGGAGCTGCATACAGAAAAAGATATGTGTGTATATATATATATATATATATATATATATATATATATTTATTTTTTTTTGCAAAAGTACACATACAGTTAAGAGGCAGAGGATGGCACTGAGGCATCGCTTTGTGACAATGTGTGGTATTTATGTGCTCTGCCTAGTTGACACATCCGGGTGCTCCACCCATACGACTGACCGCCCAGCAATCACTGGAGAAGCGTAATAAGTAAATACACTTTGTTGATACTAAGAAACAGGAAAAGGGCACAAAGAACAAAAAGCCGGATGCGCTGAGCTTTGCTCCATTTACATCTATGTCAAATAATGTACAGGGACTACAATTTAAGAGTGACCTGACAACTCTGATGCAAAATCCGACTTTTTTTTATGTGCACACCACATCTTTAGGATGCAGGCAGACCCTCTGCTGATGTTTTTGTAGGTGAAGCCGCTTCAGGAACAAGCCGCCCGTTTTTTTCTGACGTGGCTTCACTGACGGTTTTGCCATCGTTTTTGAGGCACAAAACGTGGTAAATGCCTGAAGAATGAGCATGCCACTTCTTGTAACAGGGGGGAATCAGTGAAGTTGCTAAAAAGGAACAAAAGTATGAACATGTGCACAGTGATGTCCTTTTTACATTGCTGAGCATTATGTTAATTTTTTTGCTGGATGGCGCTTTGTCAGGTGGTTTCCTCCTGAAAAAGCCGTGTGCACATACCCTAAAGGTAAAGTCATTAGCAACTTTGTGGCATCTGCATGGCAAATCAGTAATGTGAGAGATGCCAAGACATGCCACCTTTGGACTCGCTTAATCCAAGTGGCTGACTCCTCTACTTCCCGGGACACAGGCGGAGCAAAAGAAGCGATGGCGAAGTCACTACCCCGCCTGCGCTAGGCTTCTGACGTCTTATAGGCAATGGACCTCAGGAGATCTGCGTTTCACAAGACGGAAAGTGGATCCAGCTGTATCAAGTCCACATTGGCACTGACACAGGTGAAAGTGACACTTGCCCAAAGATCCAGGCCTTCTGGCCAGAAGTCCAGGGCGTGTGCACTGCCCCTGTTCTTGGGTGCTAGAGACCCTGCTGCCCATTTTGCATCCAGGGTATCCCGCCTATGTGACCGACCCCATGCTATAATGGCATATTCACTAGGATTCAGCAAACCTTTAAGTATGTGGTACAGTTATGGTGTAGAAACAAGGCTTCCAAGGTCCAGTGCCTAGCCACGGCAGTGGACCATGCGTCCAACAGATAGGGCTATCCTTTGCCATAAGGCCAGTATTTTCCCTTAATAAAAGATTTCCACCAAGTTTTAACTGTACCAGGTAGGATTGGTAATACCATGCTGATCCATGGGGATACGAGCACTCACTGGCACTAGAGAGGGGGATGAGCACCATCGTTCCGGGGCTGTCGTCGACTATTTCTAGAAATCCCCCAAACAACGTCCCCACCACCGTCACTACCGGGCTAATTAGTAGCCATAGTAATGTCTGGGACTAGACAAGTCATCCATGGCTGATGTAGCATCTCCATATTATTGCAGGGCAGGGCAGGTAGGAGATAGCGGCCTGGAGTCTGATTCCCCGTGGGCGCTATAATGGATGACAATATCGTCTGTATCTATCTCCAAATAAAAGACTTCAGAGAAGACGACGCAGAGATTTGTATTTCCAGGAATTTACGTTCTTTTAATTGAAGTGGAAATGCTCTGTAACCGCTACACCGATAGTCCCAGGTATGAGCCGGGAGGCCGTGGATTTGCCCGGTCTTGTTCTCTAGCGCTTCGGGCTTCCACTACGGTGGAGGATGAGAAGGAGAAGCAGAGTACGAAGCATTGAGTCCTCCGGGACGCTCGTCTTCTCCCTCCCTCTCGCTTCATTGTTTATTCCCCTGCAATATTACTCATCAGCTGTCGGAGAATCTCCACCTTTAGCTCCCGGAGCGCACGCCATATATTGCACATTTCACCTGTGGCTGCGGGGGACAGGCTGCACTTTGTGTCATAACAAGTCAGGCATGTGCAAGGAGGCTTCTCGGAGGCTCGGCCTGCACTCTTCTCCAGCACATCTGGAGACTTTCCATTCGCTTATTCCTCTCATCTAAATTACCTAAATTACGGCTGCACTGAAAGATTTATCCGATTAGGAGACTTTATTTCCCATCATATATAATCATCAGGTGACAGACTCGTCCTAGGAACGTCTGAGGAGCATTTCCCCTGTGCAGTTCTTCTGGGGGCTGCTCATGTTGGACAGTTCCTAAATTATATACTGTATATAATTGCCTTAATTTGGCTGTCATCCACTTCCATCTGGAATCCCACAATCCTCTGCGCCGCACCGGAAGTACGCCGACCGCGCCATTTTGGTACACCCAAGGGATGTCGCTCGGATCCAGGCCACCGCTGCGATCTTGACCGCCGCTGGGATCCCAGCTGCCGCTCAGATCCAGGTCGCGCTGCGATCACGAGGCTGTAAAAGGGGTGTAATGAGAGGATAAAGCGAGAGGGGTGTAATGAAGGGGGGAGTAATGAGAGGGATGCCACCGCCGGACCCCCGCCAGGACCCCACCACCTGACTACACGCGCCGGATCCCACCGCTGCCTGCCCACCCACCTCCGTGCAGTCACAGCCAGCAGGAAAGACCGCGGCTTGAGGCCTGTGCTGGAGATTGGGTGCGGCCACCCTCTGGTGGCGCCGCTCACCATCTCCAGCACAGGCCGCAAAACACCGTCTTTCCTGCCGGCCACAAAGCTGCCCCCATCGTGATGTTACTGCCCTCCCGATGCGATAGCATCTGGCACACATCTAGTGGGATCTATAAAACTGGCAGAAAATGTTCTATTTACCTGTAGCGCCACCAGAGGGGATATGAGGCATTACACAGTGTCTATTAAAATCAATAAGATGGTAATGTCATTTACGGGCATGACTGCAATTCCAAAAAGTAGGCGAGAAATTCGTTCTCCACTTTGGTTAATAGGTGAAAGTTTTTAATGTGTATCACCCATCTGTCAATTGTCAGGGTTTAACAAAAAACTTAGCCTTTCCAAAATATCATATCTGCATAATTATGTTGCAACATGGAAGTGGATATGTGGGGATCCAGGAAATTTTAAATCACCGTTGCTGTCTCAACAAATTTTACATAAATCAATAGAACAAATTAATATAAAAAAAATTGTAATATATCTTATCAAAGGAATCTGCTTCTTACTCCACTTATGAGCCACTTCTTCTGCTCTCTACAGATCCTGAAGTTATCCTTCACTAAAAAAAACCTGCTATAATTAATCATGTTCAAAACAAGATGGACTGTCAGCTCACTGAGGGATCAGATTACAGCTTCTGCATGAAATCTATGGACTGCGAAAGGAGAGGTGGGAGCACGTGAGAGGATAGGAAGAGGGAAACATACAGATCCTGCTACAGTTTTCAAGTAAGTGCTTTTTCTCACCTCAGTGCTGGATTCACAGCCACACTGCTGTGCTCAGGACTGTTTTATAATGTCCTCAATGTAGCTGATTTCTAGTAAGTGTTTATTTTACCCTAAAACTGGATCCACAGCTACATAGCTCAGTGCTAATGTGTAATATCCTCCATACTGCTGTTTTCAAGTAAGTGTATAGCATACTGCCAAGTTGGATTCAAAGATTGACTGCTCAGTACTTCTGTCTAATGTCCTCTATGCCGCTGCTGCTTTCAAGTAAGTGTTTTAGCTCACTCCAGAGCTGGATTCACTGCTACCCTGATCAGTGCTGCTGTATACTGTCCTTAATGTTGAAAATTATTTCTAGTAAGTGTATCTTCCATGATGCGGCTTTTGAATTTATTCCATATGTACACACACATCAGCTTATTAAAGTTAACTAAAATTACAGGTAGGCTTTCATTGTAAATGCAGATGTAATAAATGCAGGGTTGTATTTATTGTTTTTAAATGTAGGGATGATTTACTTTATGTTATTTAAAACAGAGTCTGTGTACATTACAGTATCGAGGACATATTTCAGGGTTTTAAGTATTCCAATGCAATATAAAAATACAGTAACAAAAACAATTTAAAAGTAAATACAGTTTTAGAGTAATACTAAAAATATATGAAAAGGTACAATTGCAGTTGCTCTAAAAAAAGTTTTTATTACTGAAATGTCATAAAACAAAACATGCACACATATAAGGTTCTCATAATCGTTACCACCTGTATCATAAATTTAGCACATTTGCAACAAATTTTGCAACTTTTTTTTTAAAAGTTGTAAATGATAAAATCAGATGAAAACATCTGGAAATTCTAAACTTAGAGAAAACATATAAGATAGACTAAAAAAAAAAGTGTCACTGGAAAGATGAATATGGCACAACCCAAAAAAAGGTACAAAGCACTAAAAACCCCACAAAAAAAAAGGCACAAATTTCATAATGAATCACAGGTCCTATGTTCAAAAAAATGATGCAAAATAAAACAATAACGAAACATAAAAAAAAAAGAAAAAACCCTCTGCTGAAAAATAAAATAAAAATTCAGAATACAGTCAGAGAATGAAATTCACTGCATCCTGAATGGCTTTGCAGGCCTAAAGGAGTTAATAATTACAGGCGTAAAGCTGTTATGCTGGGTTCTTCATATAGTTGTGGTGTGGGTCGGTCGCCCTCACACCCAGGTACTGGGCCCACGGATCTCCACGAGTGGGGTTGTTGTCACGGCAGCTATGACCCGGTCCGTGGCCCTGGGCGCCCATTGTAAATGGCAGAAATGTTCATTGAATGATTCGTGACGCCACCTGTGGTGTTCGGCAAGAACGGTGTTAAGCCGACGCTGCAGACAGATCCTCTGGGACAGATGGTGTAGTGCAGCAATGATGTTGTGGCCCTCCACAGGTAGGGCTGTAGTCCCAGGGCAGTGTAGGTGAAGAGATAGGGGAGAGACGTAGATGGTGCAGTGTCAGGCACAGAGATGTAGCAGTGCTGAGGGTGTTGGCGCAGGAATAAGCGGAGGACACCAGGGCATGTAGTTCCAAAGCTTTCTCAGTCTGTTGTGCATACAGGTGCCTGCTTCCGTGCCGTGTCCTCCGAGTCAGGTGCTCAGCCAACTTCCAGGCAAGATGAAGTACTCCGTTCCAACACTCCGCCAACATATGTGCCTTTTCTGAACGTCTCCCTTTTGCGCCTATAGTGAAGTACTCTCAGTACTGAGTTACACTGGAGTTCCTCCTGTCTGATGTTCCTATGAACTCTACTTGTACGGCAGACAGCTGTAGCCTGCTTCGGGGACTCCTTGCTACTAAGTCCCGGCTCACTCACAATGCTGTTGTGCCCCCAAGTCTTGTGTGGGAATAAAGTGGTGACAACTTCTATTCCTCCTGTGTCTGCTGCAGGACCATTAGTATCCATACAACCTCGGGGACCGGACCCCGGCCTTGCGCTGTGAACTTGGGAAGGGTTCTGCTCTAACCCTAATCCTCTGTCCTCCTCTTCTCCTTATGTTCCATTCAAATCTATCTTTCTTATAAAGAGTCAGGCTTTCCATCAATGTCTCTTTCCTGTGCCAGCAGACCCAGGTCACTGAGGTCCGCTGCAGCACTTCCCTCATCCATCCCTCTCCGGGGATCTTCTCTCTCCTTCTGACCCGTCAGACTGACTAAATCCTAAACTCTTCCCAATCTTTTGGTGCAGACTAAGCTCCACCCACCTCCCACCACTCTTCGTGTTCCAAGCAGGGAGCCACCAAAGGTGCTTTATTACACTACTATGTTGTGTGGGATGCAGGTGTTGGAGCGTGGTCAGGTGTCTCCACCTTACCTGAATGGTGGGGCACCACACCTCAGGAGGAGGTGCAGTACCTCTGTGGCGACTGAACCCTCAGGGGTGCCACAGGTGGACACAAGAATAACAGCCACAAAGTATCCCCTCTGAAGGACACAATACCCCCTTGTATTATTTATGGGAACTGTGTAATTCTTAATTTCACCTGTGGTGGCGCTCCAGAGATAATGAATGTTTGTTGCCAGATTCCCTCTTGGATTACAACTGACTGTTGCAATTTTTTTTTTCCATTCCGTGTGAACGCAGCCGTAAAGATTGCCGATCCTGTACTTCATGCAGTCTCGCCAGTGATGCAATAAACTTTATTGCTCAACACTTTGTGCCCACAAACTAAGGAATACGATGATCCAATGATCGCAGACATTTCGGTGCATGTGCTTATAATTTATACATACGCTCTGGAGCTGCGCCAGGGACTCAGAGGATCCAACTGGCGTACAGAATAATCCAGCCGGGATTTACATAGAGCTCAACTGCTATTTGTATAGCTTCCATTATAAGCAAAGTCATATACAATATGGACGTCGTCTGAAATGTAGAAGCCATTCAGGCGTTGTCAGTCTAGGAAAACCTGGGTCCAGAAGGAGGAAGAGTTTTCAGCAGTTTTCTTATCATCATAGGCAGGATTACTATGATAAGTAACAGGTGGCACAGAATCCAACAATCACAGCAGGCAGTAGGTGATTGCATGACTCGGTTTGGGGATTCTATCTGGTGACCTGTTGATTCATGGTCGTTCATGGTCGGTTCTGCTCAGCTACTGGGCTATTGCCCTTTTCTTCCCTGGCCAAGTGTTGATTTTTCCTATTGTCTTTATTCTCCCTTCTTGGTTAACTCCTATCCAGATGTTTTCCATTTCTTCAATTTTGGTTTGCCCTATCACATTCTGGGTTGGGCTTTATGGATTATTCCTTCACTGCATTTCCTTGCTGGCTATACTTCTAGGTGAATGTTTGTTCAGCCGTTCCAGCCCTTCAGTTAAGGGATTTTTCCCTGTTAGGCAAACACTGTTTGTATTCCTGCTGAGTGCCTGTTTGTATGACTTCCCAGTACCTTTTCCATTGACCACAGTTAGGTTCTGGGAGGTTATTATATGATTTATTTTTAGTTCTCATTAGTTTTCTCTCTCCCCTTTATGAACTTGCTTTATGTTTTCTCACCCTGGTTCTTAGTGTTCATCTGCACACTTTCATCTCCACTTGTTAGCTGTGTGGAGCGCTCTCCCTTCTGGTTCCTCAGGAGGTATGAGAAACCCCTCAACGGCCTTTTAGGAAGCCAGGTCCAAGGTGATGTTTTTAGTTGTGTGGCTAGGGATTTTCTAGTCTACAGGGACTAATAGGGTGTGTCTTCTCTCTATAATAGTAGGTGCACATGGTCAGTAAACACTGCGGGTTGGACACTGTATACGTCTGCAGTGTCGAACCTGCAGCGTCGAGATGGTACAGCATAGTGGATGGGATTTCAAGAAATCTCATGTCCACTATGCTTCCAGAGATGCCCACGGCTTACCGGCGGAGATGGACATGCGGCGCCTTTTTCCAGACCGGACATGTGCTGCGTCCAAAGCGCTGCCAATTAATAAACGTCTGCACATACTCTAATTGGTCTTCCATATTCCTCTTACCCATGTGTGTGTCTGTCTGTCTATTTGGAGTGTGGGATGAGGAGACATGGGGTTTTCCTACGGGAGATGCTGTTTATGGCATTGCGGTGGATGGGAGGTTCATCTCCTTCTCTCGGGTCCTGGATCAATTTAGTGAATTCGATTATCCCATACGAACGCACGTTATATCAGAACAGAGGGTGCCCGGGTAAATTCAAAAAGATTTGGGAGAGGTGGCATTCCTCTCACCCCCCTTTGTAGAGTGGAGAGGTCACATAATGAACAGCTAATTGTGTGGAAGTAGGCTGCGGAATAGTTTCCGTTCTTGTAGATGTAGGTACGTTTAGAAGTTGGGTAGATCTCATCACTGGAATAATAACACGAGACCATTGCGATTTAATTGACATTATGCTTTGCTTTATTTTGTATACAACTGGTATGCACATTTTGCTTTACATTTCAATGTCGTATGAAGCATATGTATATTGTGTATGATGCTTAACATTATATACCAGTATGTGTATTGTACATCTGTTTATGGTTTAATAAACGAATTAAAAAAAAAAAAAAAGAAACCCTGAATGGGATTGTGTCAGATGCTTTTTTAAATATGCAATATGTTAATTTTTGTCAGCACTTTTTGCAGCATTTTTCACCCCTAGAAAGCATTTATAAAGTGCAAATAAATGCAGCAAACAGATTTTGCTGCATTTTTGCAGTTTTCTTTTTTTGTAACTTTATTAAACTTGGACAAAACACATGGAATCTGCACAAGCACAGAGCAGAAATGCAGCCAAACCTGCTTTTTTGATCCTAGCGTTTTTACTGCCAAGAAAGCAGGTTTTGGCTGCAAAAAAAAACGCTGCGTGTGAACAGAACCTAAAGGCGCCACTGCCTAGTACATGGCAGCAAGTGATGATAATGACTAACGGGCTCATTATGATGCATGATGTAATATCCAGTGTCCGGCACAGGGGCAAGTCACGAAGGATGAAGACACGAAAACGAGAGAACTTTCCATGCCTCTGTAAATGTTTCCTACAGTATGAAAGGTCACTGTGTGAGCATTATCTGGTAAGTGTGACACCGAGGGGGAATGTGCAGACCCAGCTACCGTATTTTTCGGATTATAAGACGCTCCGGATTATAAGACGCACCCCAAATTTTGAGGAGAAAAATAGGATAAAATTTTGTTTTAATAAAATGGTGGAGCTTCTTATAATCCATGCGTCTTATTGCTCACCGAGGGTGGTGGCTGTGGTGAAGCGGGGTCCCAGGGTCGCTGCTGGAGGAGGCAGGAGTGGGGTGATGCTGCAGGCCACAGGCTGGGTTGAGGGGGTGTCCGATGTGCAGTGTACTGCCGCAGGTGTCCGGTGCTGCAGGTGTCCCAGGCGGTGCTGCTGGGGTACCCGGCGGTGCTACGGAAGCCTAAGAACACCATCATAACTGTGAAACACGGTGGTGGCAGCATCATGTTGTGGGGTTGTTTTGCTGCAGGAGGGACTGGTGCACTTCACAATGGCGTTGTGAGAAAAGAAGATGATGTGGCAATACTGAAGTAACATCTCAGGACATCAGCCAGGAAGTTAAAGCTTGGGCAGAAATGGCTCTTCCAAATGGACAATGACCTGAAGCACACTGCCAAAATGGTAACAAAGTGGTTTCAGGATAACAAAGTCAATGTTGTGAAGCGGCCATCACAAAGCCCTGATCTCAATCCTATGGAAAATTTATGGGCAAAGCTGAAAAGGTCGGTGCGAGCAAGGCGACCTACAAACCTGGAGCAGTTACACCAGTTTTGTCAGGAGGAATGGGCCCAAATTACAACCACCTATTGTGAGAAGCTTGTGGAAGGAGATCCCAAACGTCTAACCCAAGTCATTCAGTGTAAGGGCAATGGTACCAAATACTAATGAAATGGATGGAAACTTCAAGTTTCAATTGTAGATAGATAGATAATAGATAATAAATAGATAATAGAATATTGACAGATAAATAATAGAATATTGACAGATATATAGATAATAAATAGAAAATAGATAGATAGCTAAACAGCAGTAACTTAAAGTGCACCTGTCACCTGTTTTGGCCGCTATAACATGTGGCCACCGCCTTTCAGGGCTTATCTATAGCATTCTATAATGCTGTATATCTGCCCCCAGTCTGACCTGAAAGATAAGAAAAATAAGTTTTATTCCCCCCCCCAGGGGGGGGTGCAGTCCGATGGGTGCCGCAGGTCCGGGTCCGGCGCCTCCCATCATCTTGTGATGCTGCCCTCCTGCTTGCTTCATCTTTCCCCGGCATTGCTCTCTTGCGCAGGCGTACTGATCTGCCCTGCTGAGGGCAGAGCAAAGTCCTGCAGTGCGCAGGCGCCGGGAAAGGTCAGAGAGGCCCAGCACCTGCGCACTGTAGGAATTTTCTCTGCTCTCAAAAGGGCAGAGAAGTGCGCCTGCGCAGGAGCGTGATGCCAGGGAGCCCTGAAGCAAGCAAGAGGATGGCATTGTAAGATGATGGGAGGCGCCGGACCCGGACCTGCGGCACCCATCGGACTGCACCCCCCCCCCGGGGGGGGGGGGGGAATAAAACTTATTTTTCTTATCTTTCAGGTCAGGCTGGGGGCAGATATACAGCATTACAGAATGCTATAGATAAGCCCTGAAAGGCGGTGGCCGCATCTTATAGCGGCTAAAACAGGTGACAGGTGCGCTTTAACAGTTTTAGATTTATCTTTACGCCGTGTTTTCCACAACTACACAGGGAACACTAATAAAACGTTTATATAGACTTTCACGCTTATTACAGGTCTCCCGCTGATACACTCATGTGGAGGAAAAATTCAGAATATGGAAACATTAAATAAGAACATTTGTTACCATCAAAACCTAGAAAGACAGTAAAATAATACAAACCATGAGACTACAGATATCTCGGGAAGAGACATGTACAACAACTGGGCAACATCTGACTATTTCTCCCTCCCTCACAGAACCACCTGCAGGCACAATGCCATCAAGTGTAGAAAGCGGGATACATAGTCGTCATATATACTTGCTCCAGAAATGCCAATATGGCACCATTCCTTAATCTGGCATTAACGAGGCCTGGACAATCATATATTCTGGATTATCAGATGGACAAAGTAAATAATACAGAGAACCAGCTGGAAAATTCAGCTGAAATACCCTATTGCAGACACTTCTGAAATGCCGTATTCGGTTATCTCCATTCTGTCTTCTGATCCAGATCTCGTCCAATTACACATCATTTTGCATTTCTAGTCCAGAGAAATAACAGAGGCTGAATACCCATTGTTATTACTAGTATTATCATCATTATTATTATACATTGTATTATTAGAGGCAATAAGTGACTTTTGTGGCCCCCCCCCTCCTGTAACAGGGTCCCCATGTGCAATTAAGTTGAGTTACCTATGACATTAGTGATCTTATAAGTCTATAGGTATGTTACAGAGCCAGGATAATATACAAATTGCACACAGTGATGTCACAGTACAGGGATAATGCACACAGTAATGTCACAGTACAGGGAGAATGCACACAGTGATGTAAAAGTACAGTGATAATGCACATAGTGATGTCATAGTACAGGGATGATGCACACAGTGATGTCACAGTACAGGGATAATACACACAGTAATGTCACAGTGCAGGGATAATACACAGTGATGTCACAGTACAGGGATAATACACACAGTGATGTCACAGTACAAGGATAATACACACAGTGATGTCACAGTACAGGGACAATACACACGGCAATGTCACAGTACAGGGATAATACACATGGCGATGTCACAGTACAGGGATAGTACACACAGCAATGTCACAGTACAGGGATAATACACACGGCGATGTCACAGTACAGGGATAATACACACGACGATATCACAGTACAGGGAAATTACACGGCGATGTCACAGTACAGGGATAATACAGCAATGTCACAGTACAGGGATAATACACACACTGATGTCACAGTACAGGGATAATACACACAGTGATGTCACAGTACAGGGATAATACACACAGTGATGTCACAGTACAAGGATAATACACACAGTGATGTCACAGTACAAGGATAATACACACAGTGATGTCACAGTACAAGGATAATACACACAGTGATGTCACAGTACAAGGATAATACACACAGTGATGTCACAGTACAGGGATAATACACACAGTGATGTCACAGTACAGAGATAATACACACAGTGATGTCACAGTACAGGGATAATACACACAGTGATGTCACAGTACAAGGATAATACACACAGTGATGTCACAGTACAGAGATAATACACACAGTGATGTCACAGTACAGGGATAATACACACAGTGATGTCACAGTACAGGGATAATACACACAGTGATGTCACAGTACAAGGATAATACACACAGTGATGTCACAGTACAGGGATAATACACACAGTGATGTCACAGTACAGAGATAATACACACAGTGATGTCACAGTACAGGGATAATACACACACTGATGTCACAGTACAGGGATAATACACACAGTGATGTCACAGTACAGAGATAATACACACAGTGATGTCACAGTACAAGGATAATACACACAGTGATGTCATAGTACAGGGACAATACACACGGCGATGTCACAGTACAGGGACAATACACACGGCGATGTCACAGTACAGGGACAATACACACGGCGATGTCACAGTACAGGGACAATACACACGGCAATGTCACAGTACAGGGATAATACACATGGCGATGTCACAGTACAGGGATAGTACACACAGCAATGTCGCAGTACAGGGATAATACACACGGCGATGTCACAGTACAGGGATAATACACACGGCGATGTCACAGTACAGGGAAATTACACGGCGATGTCACAGTACAGGGATAATACAGCAATGTCACAGTACAGGGATAATACACACACTGATGTCACAGTACAGGGATAATACACACAGTGATGTCACAGTACAGGGAGAATGCACACATTGATGTAAAAGTACAGTGATAATGCACATAGTGATGTCATAGTACAGGGATGATGCACACAGTGATGTCACAGTACAGGGATAATACACACAGTAATGTCACAGTGCAGGGATAATACACAGTGATGTCACAGTACAGGGATAATACACACAGTGATGTCACAGTACAAGGATAATACACACGGCGATGTCACAGTACAGGGACAATACACACGGCGATGTCACAGTACAGGGATAATACACATGGCGATGTCACAGTACAGGGATAGTACACACAGCAATGTCGCAGTACAGGGATAATATACACGGCGATGTCACAGTACAGGGATAATACACACGACGATATCACAGTACAGGGAAATTACACGGCGATGTCACAGTACAGGGATAATACAGCAATGTCACAGTACAGGGATAATACACACACTGATGTCACAGTACAGGGATAATACACACAGTGATGTCACAGTACAGGGTTAATACATACAGTGAAGTCACAGTACCGGGATAATGCATACAGCGATGTCACAATACAGGGATAATTCACACAGCGATGTCACAGTACAGGGATAATACACAGTGATTTCACAGTACAGGGATAATACACCAGGCGATGTCACAGTACAGGGATAATACACACGGTGATGTCACAGTACAGGGATAATACACACGGCGATGTCACAGTACAGGGATAATACACACGGCGATGTCACAGTGCAGGGATAATTCACACAGCGATGTCACAGTACAGGGATAATACACAGCGATTTCACAGTACATGGATAATACACACAGCGATGTCACAGTACAGGGATAATACACACACAGTGATGTCACAGTACAGGGATAATGCACACAGTGATGTCACAGTACAGAGATAATGCACACAGTGATGTCGCAGTACAGGGATAATACACACAGTGATGTCACAGTACAGGGATAATACACACAGTGATGTCACAGTACAGGGATAATACACACAGTGATGTCACAGTACAGGGATAATACACACAGTGATGTCACAGTACAGGGATAATACACACAGTGATGTCGCAGTACAGGGATAATACACACAGTGATGTCACAGTACAGGGATAATAAGAGATATGCACAATACTGTGCAAACGTTTTAGGCAGATGTGAGAAAAATACTGCAAAGTAGAATTATTAATAGTTTATCAATTAGTGAACATATATTCCTTTAAGAACACTTTAATTATATTTATTTAAAAACACACCTCCCCAGTGACAAAAGGGACCATAGCCCAAAATTAGCTTTAACCAGAGACAAAAATCCAGGCGACCCTATACTAGGCCTATCTGTCAGCCTGCCTTGCTGTGGAGGTTGGCACCCTAAAAGAAACGATGTTTTGGTGCTCCCTCTCAAAGAAGACTCTCCCTCTCTCCCCCATCTCACCCTGATTGCAAAGGAGAGAAAACAATAATCAAATAGGATAGAGATGAAGGAAGCAAAAAAACTGCTCATGAAATATATCACATCAAAAAAAGCTGATATGCCTAGATTGTCAATATAGTAAAGGCATTCAATGCATTCCACACTGCACACATTTTAACACATTAGTGGTGGTCCATCCTTGCAAAGAAATCACCAGATAGAAAAGATTAAGTAGGCTATAATGTTCAGCCCCATAGATACAGACAAAGTCATAGCGGTGACTACAATATTTGCACGACGTGTCCCAAATGATACAAACAAGCTGCACAATAATACTAGCACAATGATGGTAAATTATCCCACAGAAAGGTCACCAAATAGAAAACTCAGGCTCAAAATGTAGCCCCATAAATACGTAATTAATCATATGGTGCAGGGCTGGGAATCTTGGGCATGAGGGCCGCAGATAACTACTGCGCATGCCCGAGATTCCCAGCCCCGCAGTGTGAATAAATCATAAGCGACTGCGGGGCGGGATCTGTGGCCGCGCGATATGAAGGCCGGGATGTGATCTGAGAGCACGGGCAGCGCTGACTGCGCATGCCCAAGAAGATATAGTACAGCGCAAGCGCCGTATTTCAAAGGAAAACCGAGGAGGCGGCGCCAAATACGAAATAAGTGATGGGTGCGAGGCATCAGTCAGAGGGAGAAATACCTGCCCCCCTGCCAAATTTCAGGTATTTTTAAATTATCTTATAAACGATTATTTCTGCGGTGGAACGAAAGCTAAGTAACAGAGCCAACTTGACAGAATGCAGCATTAGTGCTGCACAAGGCGATTCTTTTACTTAAAAACGCCTGGGGGGGGGGATGTGACAGGTTCCCTTTAAATAAAGCAAGTATAGGAGAGGCATTCATTTAACCCCTTAGTGGTCAATGATTGCAATCTATAGACCCATTCTGCCTCCCACCTTTGAATAAGCTTATCTAAATCCCCCCCTCTTGTCTTTGGCCTGATCAGCTCTATCATCTGTCAGCTCTATCTAACACCACATCTAGAACAATTCCCACTCTTAAAGAAACCAAGCGGCTTCCTATCCAACCAAGTGCCAGGTCTTGTAGGTCTCTTGTATAGACTATGAATGATTTCAAAAAGGCTGAGATTTCAAGATGTGTTGTTCAAGCTCTTTTAGAAGAAGCACCAAAAAATGGATAACGCAGTGGTCGGCTGCGGAAAGAGAGCAAGAGATGAAGAACACATCACGCTGCAACCCTTCCAAATCGGAAGTCCAGCAGTGCCATGTGCTCAGAACTGGCAGAGACCAGTGAGACCCACCCATATTTGGAGAAGCTTGGCCACAAGTGGTCTACATGGAAGAATTGCGGGCAAAAACCAGACCTTCGACTTGGGAACAAGGCGACGCAACTGTGCACAAACACATAGGAGCTTGGCGCATAAAAATGTCAGTAGGTCACTGGACTAAGGAGTCACAATGGGAAATATTTTGCTGTAAGGGAAGCAGTTTGTTCTGGAGAGCGGTACAGTAATGAGGATCTACAGGAACAGGGACGCACGGTGGACGGTCCTGCAAGTTTGTGACTCCATTTCTGCAAATAGAGTTGGGGCTTTGGCCAAGATTAATGGTGTCTTCAATGCTGTGAAATTCCGGCAGATACTTACCCATGATACAATGTCATCAGGGAGGAGTAAATAGGAGCAGTGACATAATAGTTTCTGAATTCTGTATTATTATAGGTCTATTAACCACACATACTTTGATAGGCAGAGCATAATTCAGGAACATATAGGATAAGACGCAAGGGGCGCAGAGGTTTTATAATCTTCTGACTCATCAGTTGTCAGCAGAAGAGCCCTGAAGTCACAGAATATGATGTTTTCTTCCGGCTTTTATCTTGCCTGTGTAGCCATGGGACAGACAAACTCTGATTGACAGCCATTAAAATAGTAAAAAAGTCAAGTTAAAGCAAGGACAGAGTTTGCCTTGCGCTATTCCTTCTCGAGCATTTCTTGCACATGGTAACTGCCTCAGAGGAGTCATCCCATTAATCATTTTCATACCGACAATCCTGACTATTAATAGCTATTTTAAAAATAATTTACAGAGGGTTTTTTTTAGCATTAAAAGTACCCTTCTCTTGACTTCTTTCTTGTGTAATCCCCCACCGTTGGTTACGATGCTAATATTTGTGATTGGGGGTAGGCTCAAGACAAAATCAGTCTTCTTCCCCCTCTGGCAGGTAGAAGTCTTGTTAGCTATATAGAAATGCTACTGAAGATGCTCTGACAAGCAGGCTGTTCTGTAACGTATGGCGGATCACTAAACACGGAGATGTCGCACCGAGTGACTGCAGACTTATTGATTTGGACCGCACAACCCCTTTAAGATGCACCAAACTTCACCATAGTTTTATAGCAGATCTGACAATGTTCACATGTCCGTCTGGCATCCATTTATAACAAATCCAGGGCATAAACCAAACACAACCCAACGTTTACGTTTTCAAATGGATCCGTCAGACAGATTAGTCTGAAAACAGAATTGTGATTCCCGTGTGGAATCAGCCGTCATTTATAGAGATGTCTGTGAACACGTCTGGGATGGCACAGGGCGAAAAAGAAAAAAAAACGGATCCAAACTATCCGATGTAACCAATTTCCCATAGACTGTGATGTTAGTAAATATCAGAAGTGGCCGTTCTGTCTCCTACCCAAGTTTTGAGGATGGAAAAACAAAGTTGTGCAGAATAAGTTTCTTCGTTTATCAGAAAATTGGATAACTGAAGAAACAGATGTAAACAGATCATAAAAAACGGAAATAAAAACTGACATGTGAACACGGCCTTAGCCAAACAATAGATGGCATAAAGTTGTGCCAAATGTGTCAGGCTGTCTAGTCTCAGTTTACAGTGTGTACATTTTGGAAAGGATGAATCTGCCGCTATGAGATTCAGGCTGTGTTCACACTGTGCATTGTCATACATCGGAATGTAGCAGATTCCGTACAGCGTCATCCATAGGATCCCATATACCTTTATGTTAAAGGGAACGCTGACACGAGCCGTTATTTTAGGAGGCATTACTCGGGGGGCGCTGCGGCGTTACAGGGAAAACAAATTTTGAAAATCCGGATGGGGACTATGTGTGAATCGAGGGCTTTGCGGGCATCTCACAGCCCAAAAAGAGGAGGAGAAAGGCCTCACTCAGTATTGTACAGTAATAAGTATTTGTGGCTTTTGTTTATTCGCACAGTTACTATGTATCTTTGTTTCCCCCCCCCATCTGTCTCTCTTGCAGTGTATGCTGCCCTCTGCTGGTTACACTGAGAATAAACCGTGCCTTTGCCATAGTTCTGAAGCTGAAATCTACAGATGTGGTCAAAGATTTTCAGACACAAATTTTAATTTTTACATTTTGCCTTTTCAGTGTTTTTTGATTTCTAAGTCGGATGTTTCTATGCTTAATGACGTAGAAATATAAACATTTCACGGATTTTCAAACTGCCCCTTATTTCTCCAGACTTCTGCCCTTCGCCTGTATCGGCTCTTGGGCAGATCCTGGCTGATAGCCGCCCGTTCTGCTCCTATCAGTGCTGGAGTTTATCACAGTTTTTAGGGTTCTCAATGGGATTGTTTCCCACCCATGGACTGCTTTGTTCACCAAGACACTTAGTTATCACTTCTACGTTGTGATATGGAGCGCCATCCTGCTGCAAAAAGCATCCCGATCACCATACTACTCCTGGATGATGGGAGAAGTTACACTTGGAAGAGATTTACATCCCATTCTATATTCATGGCAGTGTCCTTAGGCAACATTGTAAGTGAGCCCCCTCCATGGATGAGAAGCCCCCACACATTGTGAATACGTCCCCTCCATGGATGAGAAGCCCCCACACATTGTGAATACGCCCCATCCATGGATGAGAAGCCCCCTGCACATTGTGAATACGTTCCCTCCATGGATGAGAAGCCCCCACACATTGTGAATACGTCCCCTCCATGGATGAGAAGCCCCCACACATTGTGAATACGCCCCCTCCATGGATGAGAAGCCCCCACACATTGTGAATACGTCCCCTCCATGGATGAGAATCCCCCACACATTGTGAATACGTCCCCTCCATGGATGAGAAGCCCCCACACATTGTGAATACGCCCCCTCCATGGATGAGAAGCCCCCACACATTGTGAATACGCCCCCTCCATGGATGAGAATCCCCCACACATTGTGAATACGCCCCCTCCATGGATGAGAATCCCCCACACATTGTGAATACGTCCCCTCCATGGATGAGAATCCCCCACACATTGTGAATACGTCCCCTCCATGGATGAGAAGCCCCCACACATTGTGAATACGTCCCCTCCATGGATGAGAAGCCCCCACACATTGTGAATACGTCCCCTCCATGGATGAGAAGCCCCCACACATTGTGAATACGTCCCCTCCATGGATGAGAATCCCCCACACATTGTGAATACGTCCCCTCCATGGATGAGAATCCCCCACACATTGTGAATACGTCCCCTCCATGGATGAGAAGCCCCCACACATTGTGAATACGCCCCCTCCATGGATGAGAAGCCCCCACACATTGTGAATACGTCCCCTCCATGGATGAGAATCCCCCACACATTGTGAATACGTCCCCTCCATGGATGAAAATCCCCCACACATTGTGAATACGTCCCCTCCATGGATGAGAAGCCCCCACACATTGTGAATACGCCCCCTCCATGGATGAGAAGCCCCCACACATTGTGAATACGTCCCCTCCATGGATGAGAAGCCCCCACACATTGTGAATACGCCCCCTCCATGGATGAGAAGCCCCCACACATTGTGAATACGTCCCCTCCATGGATGAGAATCCCCCACACATTGTGAATACGTCCCCTCCATGGATGAGAAGCCCCCACACATTGTGAATACGTCCCCTCCATGGATGAGAAGCCCCCACACATTGTGAATACGCCCCCTCCATGGATGAGAAGCCCCCACACATTGTGAATACGTCCCCTCCATGGATGAGAATCCCCCACACATTGTGAATACGTCCCCTCCATGGATGAGAAGCCCCCACACATTGTGAATACGTCCCCTCCATGGATGAGAAGCCCCCACACATTGTGAATACGCCCCCTCCATGGATGAGAAGCCCCCACACATTGTGAATACACCCCCTCCATGGATGAGAAGCCCCCACACATTGTGAATACGCCCCCTCCATGGATGAGAAGCCCCCACACATTGTGAATACGTTCCCTCCATGGATGAGAAGCCCCCACACATTGTGAATACGTCCCCTCCATGGATGAGAAGCCCCCACACATTGTGAATACGCCCCCTCCATGGTTGAGAAGCCCCCACACATTGTGAATACGTCCCCTCCATGGATGAGAAGCCCCCACACATTGTGAATACGTCCCCTCCATGGATGAGAAGCCCCCACACATTGTGAATACGTCCCCTCCATGGATGAGAAGCCCCCACACATTGTGAATACGCCCCCTCCATGGATGAGAAGCCCCCACACATTGTGAATACGTCCCCTCCATGGATGAGAATCCCCCACACATTGTGAATACGCCCCCTCCATGGTTGAGAAGCCCCCACACATTGTGAATACGTCCCCTCCATGGAGGAGAAGCCCCCACACATTGTGAATACGTCCCCTCCATGGATGAGAAGCCCCCACACATTGTGAATACGTCCCCTCCATGGATGAGAAGCCCCCGCACATTGTGAATACGCCCCCTCCATGGTTGAGAAGCCCCCACACATTGTGAATACGTCCCCTCCATGGATGAGAAGCCCCCACACATTGTGAATACATCCCCTCCATGGATGAGAAGCCCCCACACATTGTGAATACGTCCCCTCCATGGATGAGAAGCCCCCACACATTGTGAATACGTCCCCTCCATGGATGAGAAGCCCCCACACATTGTGAATACGTCCCCTCCATGGATGAGAAGCCCCCACACATTGTGAATACGTCCCCTCCATGGATGAGAAGCCCCCGCACATTGTGAATACGTCCCCTCCATGGATGAGAAGCCCCCACACATTGTGAATACGTCCCCTCCATGGAGGAGAAGCCCCCACACATTGTGAATACGCCCCCTCCATGGATGAGAATCCCCCACACATTGTGAATACGCCCCCTCCATGGATGAGAAGCCCCCACACATTGTGAATACGTCCCCTCCATGGATGAGAAGCCCCCGCACATTGTGAATACGTCCCCTCCATGGATGAGAAGCCCCCACACATTGTGAATACGTCCCCTCCATGGATGAGAAGCCCCCACACATTGTGAATACGTCCCCTCCATGGATGAGAATCCCCCACACATTGTGAATACGCCCCCTCCATGGTTGAGAAGCCCCCACACATTGTGAATACGTCCCCTCCATGGATGAGAAGCCCCCGCACATTGTGAATACGTCCCCTCCATGGATGAGAAGCCCCCACACATTGTGAATACGTCCCCTCCATGGATGAGAAGCCCCCGCACATTGTGAATACGCCCCCCCCATGGATGAGAATCCCCCACACATTGTGAATACGCCCCCTCCATGGTTGAGAAGCCCCCACACATTGTGAATACGTCCCCTGCATGGATGAGAAGCCCCCACACATTGTGAATACGTTCCCTCCATGGATGAGAAGCCCCCACACATTGTGAATACGCCCCCTCCATGGTTGAGAAGCCCCCACACATTGTGAATACGTCCCCTGCATGGATGAGAAGCCCCCACACATTGTGAATACGCCCCCTCCATGGATGAGAAGCCCCCACACATTGTGAATACGCCCCCTCCATGGTTGAGAAGCCCCCACACATTGTGAATACGTCCCCTCCATGGTTGAGAAGCCCCCACACATTGTGAATACGTCCCCTCCATGGATGAGAAGCCCCCACACATTGTGAATACGTCCCCTCCATGGATGAGAAGCCCCCGCACATTGTGAATACGCCCCCCCATGGATGAGAATCCCCCACACATTGTGAATACGCCCCCTCCATGGTTGAGAAGCCCCCACACATTGTGAATACGCCCCCTCCATGGATGAGAAGCCCCCACACATTGTGAATACGCCCCCTCCATGGTTGAGAAGCCCCCACACATTGTGAATACGTCCCCTGCATGGATGAGAAGCCCCCACACATTGTGAATACGCCCCCTCCATGGATGAGAAGCCCCCACACATTGTGAATACGCCCCCTCCATGGTTGAGAAGCCCCCACACATTGTGAATACGTCCCCTCCATGGATGAGAAGCCCCCACACATTGTGAATACGTCCCCTGCATGGATGAGAAGCCCCCACACATTGTGAATACGCCCCCTCCATGGATGAGAAGCCCCCACACATTGTGAATACGCCCCCTCCATGGTTGAGAAGCCCCCACACATTGTGAATACGCCCCCTCCATGGATGAGAAGCCCCCACACATTGTGAATACGCCCCCTCCATGGTTGAGAAGCCCCCACACATTGTGAATACGTCCCCTGCATGGATGAGAAGCCCCCGCACATTGTGAATACTCCCCCCTCCATGGATGAGAAGCCCCCGCACATTGTGAATACGTCACCTCCGTGGATGAGCAGCCCCCACACATTGTGAATACGTCCTCTCCATGGTTGAGAAGCCCCCACACATTGTGAATACGCCCCCTCCATGGTTGAGAAGCCCCCACACATTGTGAATACGTTCCCTCCATGGTTGAGAAGCCCCCACACATTGTGAATACGCCCCCTCCATGGATGAGAAGCCCCCACACATTGTGAATACGTCCCCTCCATGGTTGAGAAGCCCCCACACATTGTGAATACGCCCCCTCCATGGTTGAGAAGCCCCCACACATTGTGAATACGTTCCCTCCATGGTTGAGAAGCCCCCACACATTGTGAATACGCCCCCTCCATGGATGAGAAGCCCCCACACATTGTGAATACGCCCCCTCCATGGTTGAGAAGCCCCCACACATTGTGAATACGTCCCCTGCATGGATGAGAAGCCCCCGCACATTGTGAATACTCCCCCCTCCATGGATGAGAAGCCCCCGCACATTGTGAATACGTCACCTCCGTGGATGAGCAGCCCCCACACATTGTGAATACGTCCCCTCCATGGATGAGAAGCCCCCGCACATTGTGAATACGTCACCTCCGTGGATGAGCAGCCCCCACACATTGTGAATACGCCCCCTCCATGGATGAGAAGCCCCCACACATTGTGAATATGTCCCCTCCATGGATGAGAATCCCCCACACATTGTGAATACGCCCCCTCCATGGATGAGAAGCCCCTGCACATTGTGAATACGTCCCCTCCATGAATGAGAAGCCCCCACACATTGTGAATACGTCACTTCCGTGGATGAGAAGCCCCCACACATTGTGAATACGTCCCCTCCATGGATGAGAAGCCCCCACACATTGTGAATACGCCCCCCCCATGGATGAGAAGCCCCCACACATTGTGAATACGTCCCCTCCATGGATGAGAAGCCCCCACACATTGTGAATACGTCCCCTCCATGGATGAGATGCCCCCACACATTGTGAATACGTCCCCTCCATGGATGAGAAGCCCCCACACATTGTGAATACGTCCCCTGCATGGATGAGAAGCCCCCACACATTGTGAATACGTCCCCTCCATGGATGAGAAGCCCCCACACATTGTGAATACGCCCCCTCCATGGATGAGAAGCCCCCACACATTGTGAATACATCCCCTCCATGGATGAGAAGCCCCCACACATGAATGGTCTCGAGGCTTTAATGTCGGCAGACACAAGACTCATGGCAGCGTCATCTTCACTTCTCTGGACAATCATTCTTCCAGATGTCTGACAGTCTGCAGTGGCTTCAGAGAAATAACTTTACCCCCGTCCTCTGCGGTCCATTCCCCGTACTTCCTGTAGAATGTCATGTCAATCCCATGGTGCTTATTCATGGCAAAATTAACAATTTTTTATGGTGGTTTTTGACAAAGTTTTTGCAGAGAAAATACAATAAAAACCATATCATAGTGATACGCCCCATATTATAATTAATAATGCATTAAAAACATGTTTTTGAAACATTATTTAGATATGGATTATTTAGACATAAAAACCCATATAAAAAAAAACTGCAAATGGAGACCTGCGGCTGGAATGACGGTACTTGCACTTCAGCGATGAGTCCCACTTTGGTCACGGATGCAGCAATAGCCAATATGTCATGAAGAGGCTTTCACGAGGAAGTGTCACACCAGACCCCCAGGGATTGCGGTGTGGGGGGCATAATGTAATAGCGTATGGTAGCCGGACCGCTCTAGTCTTTATTCCAGGTAACTTCTTGGCGTTACATTGATTTAGGGGTGGAATCAGTGGTGCAGCCATTTCTCTTAACTGTCCCTGGAGCCTCATATATATTCCTCGTGCTACTGTGAGCCTCCTGTGTGACCTAAGCATGCTACTACAGGCTGCAGTGTATCCAGACTCGTTCTCCCATCGAGCACATTGGGGGTGTCATTAGTCGGCAAATGCATAGGAGCTGCCAGCAGTGGACCCGGATGATTAGTCCAAGTGCATTCAGTGGAGGACATCTTGAGATCCCACTTGTTTGCTAAGTTAGTGCCATGTACAAGCTTAAACAGGTGTATCCACATATGTAGAAAGGAAGGATGGCATTCACCATTCAGATGTGAAAGGCTTTATTCAGGAATAAAAAACAACGGCACGTGAGACATGTGTTAATTACGGACTACTGCCGTTTCGCTCTGAGGACCCGTTGAAGCGCAGCAGCGCGAAACAGCCGTAGTCCGTACTCAACACATGTCTCCCGTGGCAATGGTTTTATTCCTGAATAAAGCCTTTCACATCCGAGCGGTGAGTGCCATCCTTCATTTCTTCATATGTGGATTTTCTATTCGTTTTGTCATGGATTGAGTACCCGTTCTAAGTTGGGGTTTTTGGCGCTATAAGTTTGTGTGTGATTTGACCTCTAGGATTCAAGTCTGAGGTCAAGGTGGTGCAGCGGTGCTAAGTTCTTTCCCTTCTTTTTTGGAATTTATTTCCTTATGGCCGTAGGCATTCACTAAGTACAGAATTTTTAATAAATTTTAATAATAGAATAAAATTCCCTCCACGGGTCCAGCGCTGCCTCTCTGCCTTTGTTCCCAGTCTTTGCTGTCAGGCTGCAGCAGTAGCATCACAACTGCACTGTTTGTGACCACTGCAGCCAATCATTCAGTTCAGCGGCTCCGGCCATCTACATCAGTGATTATCAGTAACGGTCTCGTCCGCTTTAGTCATGACATCACTACTGCAGCCGGTCAAGAAATTCTGGCGCAGCGGCAGAGAGGCATCAATGGACTTGCGCAGGGGGTTTAACTCCAATTTTATTTTTTCCTAGCACAAGACTATAGCCATAAAAGATTTTGAACAACATGGGAAGGGAAGCAAAAGACCAGAAAAAGCCATACACCTGACAAATGTTATTGAGAACTCTGCTATTAGAAGTGGAAAGGAAGAACAAAGACAAAAGAATCTAGTTAATAAAAATATTGGAGAAAGAGAAACCAATCACAAACTAAAATGTTTCTATACTAATTCACAAAGCATGGGCAACAAACAAGGAGAATTGGAACTACTAACGCAGGAAAATATGATGTCATTGGAATCACTGAAACTTGGTGGGACGATACACATGATTGGAATACAAGACTAGAAGGATACAACTTATTTACAAGAAACAGACTTGATAAACGAGGAGGGGGTGTCGCATTGTATGTTAGAAACGCTTATATCTGCACAGAGATCCAAGCTTCAGAGACTGGGAGTTCTGTGGAAACTGTTTGGGTAAGAATACAAGGACAGAACAATGGAAAGGACACCATTGTAGGCATTTACTACAGGCCGCCTGTGCAAGCTGAAGATATGGATGAACTCTTTATGCATCAAATGGCCAAGTTCTCCAAAAAATATGACATAGTTGTCATGGGAGATTTCAACTATCCAGACATTTGTTGGGAATCTCTCTCAGGCAAAACTAACAGGTCAAGGAAATTCTTATCCTCTCTTGCTGACAACTTTATCTTCCAATAGGTAGGGGAGAAAACAAGGGGAACTGCTACCTTGGATCTAATCCTTATAAACAGGGAGGAAATGGTTGAGGAGGTAAAAGTGGCAGGGACCCTAGGAGGTAGCGACCATGCTATTTTAGAATTTTGGATAACTAGAGGAGGAAGACCTGTGAAAACTCAGACGTCAAGGTTAGATTTCAGAAAGGCAGATTTTAAGGGATTCAGAAAGAGAATTGGAGGGATCCAATGGCTGGATATCCTTAAAGACAAAAATGTCCAGGAAGGATGGGAAATCTTGAAAAATGAAATTCTCAAAGCACAATTGTTAACAATTCCGAAAAGAGGGAAGAATAGGAAGCATTTAAGGAAGCCAGGATGGATGAACACAGAACTTAAGCACATGCTAAAAAGGAAGAAAGAAAGTTTATAAAATGGAAAGAGGGAGGCATATCTAAAGAAGAATATAATGCTGTCTGCAGAACCTGCAGGGCACAAATCAGATTATCTAAAGCTGACAATGAATTGATGCTTGCAAGAGATGTCAAAAGCAATAATAAAGGATTTGGGGGATATGACAAAAGTAAAAGAAAAGTCAAAGATGCTATAGGATTTTTACATGATGAAAATGATGAAATGGTAAGACAGGATGTTGAGAAGGCCGAACTTTTAAATTCCTATTTTGCATCTGTTTTCTCTCAGAAAGGAAATGTAACATCAACTGTCCTTCATTGTCCTATTAAGGGAATAGAAGAATCCAGGATATCTATAAACAGAAAGATAGTGAGGAAACACTTAGCTAACCTAAATGAATTCAAGTCTCCAGGTCCAGATGAATTACACCCCAGAGTACTGAAGGAGATAGCAGAAGAAATTTTTGAACCCCTCTCCATAATCTTTGAAAATTCTTGGAGAACAGGAGAAGTCCCAGAAGACTGGAGAAGAGCAAATGTTGTTCCTATCTTCAAAAAGGGGAAGAAGGTGGACCCAGGGAACTATAGGCCGGTGAGTCTGACTTCTATACCAGGAAAGATCTTTGAACAAATTATTAAACAACATGTATGTCAGTACCTGGATAAGAATGAAGTGATTAAACAGAGTCAGCATGGGTTTGTAACTAATAAGTCATGTCAGACTAACTTAATTTCCTTCTATGACGGAATCACTGATTGGGTGGATCAAGGAAATGCTGTAGATATAGTATATCTTGACTTCAGCAAAGCATTTGACAAAGTATCTCATACAATCCTTATTGAAAAAATGACTAAGTATGGAATGGACAAGGCAACTGTTAGGTGGATTCATAACTGGCTTAGTGATCGGACCCAAAGAGTGGTCGTAAATGGCTGCACATCCAGTTGGAAGAATGTCTCAAGTGGGGTCCCACAGGGCTCTGTCCTGGGCCCTGTATTGTTCAACATCTTTATCAACGATTTAGATGAAGGAATTGAGGGTAAACTGATTAAATTTGCTGATGACACGAAGCTAGGAGGGATAGCTAATACTAGAGAACAGAGAGAGAGGATTCAAAAAGATATAAATAAACTGGAGAAGTGGGCAGCAACTAACAGAATGGTTTTTAACAGGGAAAATGCAAAGTACTACATCTGGGCAATAAAAATGAAAAAAGCATATACAGAATGGGAGGAATAGGCCTAAGCAACAGCACATGTGAAAAAGACTTGGGTATACTAATAGATCACAGACTGAATATGAGTCAACAGTGTGATGCAGCAGCAAAAAAGGCAAATGCAATTCTAGGATGTATTAACAGAAGCATACAGTCTAGATCACGTGAAGTCATTATTTCCCTCTACTCCTCTTTGGCCAGACCTCATCTGGAATATTGTGTCCAGTTTTGGGCACCACATTTTAAAAAAGACATCAACAAACTGGAGCAAGTTCAGAAAAGAGCAACCAGAATAGTGACCGGTCTGCAAACCCTGTCTTATGAGGAAAGGTTGCAGGATTTGGGAATGTTTAGTTTGCAAAAGAGAAGACTGAGAGGAGACTTAATAGCGGTCTACAAATATCTAAAGGGCTGTCACATTGTAGAAGGATCAACTTTATTCTCATTTGCACAAGGAAAGACTAGAAGCAATGGGATGAAACTGAATGGGAGGAGACACAGATTAGATATTAGAAAAAACTTTTTGACAGAGTGATCAATGAGTGGAACAAGCTGCCACGAGAAGTGGTGAGTTCTCCTACAATGGAAGTCTTCAAACAGAGGCTGGACAGACATCTGACTGGGATGATTTAGCGAATCCTGCTTTGAGCAGGGGGTTGGACCAGATGGCCCAAGAGGTCCCTTCCAACTCTACCATTCTATGATTCTATGAATGGATTATCCCTTTATATGGGACATTGTTTAAAGGACAATACACCACAAAACAGAAATATCAGTATCTCTCATTGCCGCGTCTGTAGTCATCCAGTCTATTACAGATCACATTGCTTATTCTGCATGGTGTAAAAATATTTAAAAATTTTTTAATTAAATGATGATTAAAGAAATAGATGTAATAAAAACTAAAAAAAACAAAAAAGGTCAGAGCAGTTAAAAGAAACTTGTTTGGTCATATTGTTATTTGACGTCCGGTCACATCACATATGTGGTTGGGGATACAATGCAATTTGGCTATAACACAGTCAAGCGGCAGAAGTTTGCTCGGTGTCGCTGCCACATCGCTGTGCAATGCAAGTCAGTGGGGGCACAATGTAACCCTAAAAGGACCGCGACAAGCCGCTCAGAGTCCAATCCCTGCGATGGAGCAGTGACACATAGCGAACTTTGGCGGCACAAGAGATGTCGCAGCTAAATTCACCATGTATCTTCAGACTAATTTTTAGGAAAATTTGTAATCTCTTCCCTGGTCTTTGGAATGACTCTAAAAGGTTTCAGATGGGGAGGGTGAAATTACCTTCTATACTACTATGCCTATGTGATGAGCTAGGACACTTTGTCGTGCTGTTTACAGGGCGACTCCATTCTATTCTGTCCCATTGTTCAGCATTTTTAGGGTATTTGCAAGGTGTTGAAATATGAAGGGTCCTGTCCATGTGACTTGTGCTCTTCAAATTGCCATTGACAGTACAACTGCACGTGGCAGCTGTAACATCTAAGGTCCACCAGAGGGCGCCCAGTCGCTACACTGTGGGCTGGAAGCGTGTAAAAGCCGCCTATAGGTGGAAGGCGCTAAATAAACCGTTATTCAGGGCCCAGATTTATCGTGGACCATAGGGGCATCTGAAACAACAGCAAAGTCTGAGAGAGGGTCCCATTCAGGCACAGAAAGCTTGCTCTTTTTTTGTGGGTGACTTTCTATGTGGGTTCTCCTTTACAATTCGAAGGTCCAGTCTTGCTAGAAATCTTGGAGCTTTACTTACTCTCCCCCGGTCCAGAGCTATGTCTCCTTCCCTGCCCCGGTGATTATTTATAGGTTGCAGCAGAGGCGCTATGAAAACAGCACTGCAGACAATCACTGAGCTCAGCAGCTCTGTAGATGGCACCAGCTGCTGAGTTCAGTGATTGGCTGCAGTGCTTTTGATGTGAGCTCATTGCCACATCCAGAGAACAGAGACTGGGGCAGCAGCAGAGACTCCGCGCTGGAACTGGTGAGGGGAAAGAAAGGGCGGCTTGTCTGACTACAAGGAACTGAGACAGCAGGAAAGTTTTCTGAAACATAACAAGCCTTTAAAATAATGATGTGCTATGTGATAATACACACGGTGATGTCACAGTACAGGGATAATGCACACAGTGATGTCACAGTACAGAGATAATACACACGGTGTTGTCACAGTACAGGGATAATACACACAGTGATGTCACAGTACAGAGATAATACACACGTGATGTCACAGTACAGAGATAATACACACAGTGATGTCACAGTACAGAGATAATACACACGGTGATGTCACAGTACAGAGATAATACACACAGTGATGTCGCAGTACAGGGATAATACACACAGTGATGACACAGTACAGAGATAATACACACAGTGATGACACAGTGCAGAGATAATACACACGGTGATGTCACAGTGCAGGGATAATACACACGGTGATGTCACAGTGCAGGGATAATACACACGGTGATGTCACAGTACAGGGATAATACACGCAGCGATGTCACAGTACAGGGATAATAAACACAGTGATGTCACAGTACAGGGATAATACACACAGTAATGTCACAGTCCGGAGATAATACACACGGCGATGTCACAGTACAGGGATAATACACACAGTAATGTCACAGTACAGGGATAATACACACGGCGATGTCACAGTACAGGGATAATACACACGGTGATGTCACAGTACAGGGATAATAAACACAGTGATGTCACAGTACAGGGATAATACACACAGTAATGTCACAGTCCGGAGATAATACACACGGCGATGTCACAGTACAGGGATAATACACACGGTGATGTCACAGTACAGGGATAATAAACACAGTGATGTCACAGTACAGGGATAATAAGTAAGATACCACCACAATACAGTGCAGTGAATAAATATTTTGTCTTTCCTTCTTTGGCAATTGTGACTTCTCTCGGGTCATAGTGCGGCCTATGCATTGGTTATCGTAATACCTCTTCCTATTTGATGATGTTTGGACATGAAAGCTGTCAGAGTCTGTATCAGTAGATTGCAATATTGAAGTCATAATAGTTTTACTTCCCAGTAGTATACTCACGCACAACAGAATAAATCTGATAATTTATCAAATGAGGGAGAACTGTGTGATTACTACTATTTAGCTGGGACACTCTCCAGATGACGCTGTTTCCTTGAGGGTCACCAGCCAGTGATACTTAGCCTACCCGCTAGTGTGCGCAGAAATCCAAAATAGTTCTGGAGACAAACACATTTTGTTGATCCTTTACATACTTCTACACATTTTGTATGTCTTTAATGTTGGCTAGACGACAGTCCTATCTCTGAATATGAGCGCTTCCCCCCATATTACAGACTCCATTTAATTCTATTGATGTTGTGAAAACAGCTGAGCATTGGAGAGGAAAGTGTATGCGCCGTCACTTACTCTGCACACACAGACGCCATGGAATGGAGATTGGGGACCCCTGTCCAAAAGGCCCCAAAAAATGGGACATGCCTTCCTGGTCCTGCTATGATGGAGAAGATCTTACTAAGATATTGCAGTATATAGTGCAAGCAATCTAATGATCTCAGGTTCCACTGCCCAAAGAAGACTAAGAAATAGATTCGAAAAACAAACATACATATCATACATATACTGTATAAAATTTTAAATTAACTTTTAATTACTCTCGCTTTCAAATCTGCCCTCACCTCTGCTAAACAGTCCTACTTCACAACCCTCCTATCTTCCCTATCCTACAATCCCAAACAGTTATTCAAAACTTTTAACTCCCTCCTCCGCCCACCACTGTCCCCTCCAACCTCCCTCATCTCTGCTGAGGACTTTGCCACACACTTCAAAAATAAGATCGACCAAACAAGGCAAGTCTTCATTGTTCAACCACCACAACCCCTTTGTATACCAGACCAATGCCCAAACCCCATAACCTCCCTCTCCAACATCACTGAAGGGGAGCTTAATCGCCTCTTCTCCAAATCGCACCTCACAACCTGTGCACTTGACCCCATCCCATCCCACCTCCTCCCCAACCTCACCACCACACTTATCCCATCCCTAACCCACCTCTTCAACCTATCGCTAACGTCCGGTACCTTCCCTTCTGCTTTCAAGCATGCCACAATCACGCCTATCCTTAAAAAGCCAACCCTCAACCCAACCGCTATATCCAGCTATCGCACAATATCACTGCTCCCATTTGCTGCCAAACTCCTGGAGCAGCACGTCCACGCTGAACTTTCCTCACACCTCTCATCTAACTTGCTCTTTGACAATCTACAATCTGGTTTCCGCCCCCATCACTCCACTGAGACAGCCCTGACCAAAATTACTAACGACCAACTTACAGCCAAAGCAAACTGACAGTACTCGACCTGTCCTCTGCATTTGACACAGTTGACCACTTCCTCCTACTACAGATCCTCTCCTTCTTTGGCATCAAAGACCTCGCCCTATCCTGGATCTCCTCATACCTCTCAAACTGCACATTCAGCGTCTCCCACTCCCACACTACCTCCTCATCCCACCCTCTCTCTGTTGGAGTCCCCCAAGGCTCTGTTCTAGGACCCCTACTCTTCACAATTTATACCCTCGGCCTTTGTCAACTCATAAAGTCCCATGGATTCCAGTACCACCTTTATGCCGATGATACCCAGATCTACCTCTCTGGCCCAGATGTCACCTCTCTGCTGCCCAGAATCCCGGAGTGTCTATCAGCCATATCCTCCTTCTCTCGCTTCTTCAAGCTCAATGTGGACAAATCTGAACTCATCATCTTTCCTCCATCTCACAGATCTTCCTTACCTGACCTATCTATCACAATTAATGACATCACACTTTCCCCAGTACTGGAAGTCCGCTGCCTCGGAGTATACCTTGACTCTGCCCTGTCCTTCAAACCGCACATCCAAGCTCTTTCTTCCTCCTGTCACCTCCAGCTCAAAAATATTTCCAATATCCATCCTTTCCTCAACCCTCAATCTACTAAAATGCTTGTGCATGCCCTCATCATCTCCCACTTTGACTACTGCAACATCCTTTTCTGTGGTCTCCCTGCTAACATCATCGCACCTCTCCAGTCCATCCTTAACTCTGCTGCCCGACTAATTCATCTCTCTCCTCGCTACTCCTCCGCTTCTCCCCTCTGCAAACCTCTTCACTGGCTTCTATTCCCTCAGCGTATCCAGTTCAAATTACTAATACTGACCTACAACGCCATCTATAACCTGTCTCCTCCATATGTCTCTGAACTAATCTCCCGATACCTTCCCTCACGTAATCTCCGGTCCTCCTAAGACCTCCTCTCCTCCTCACTTATTCGCTCCTCACCCAACCGCCTCCAAGACTTCTCCCGAATTGCCCCTGTCCTCTGGAATTCTTTGCCCCAACAAGTCCGACTATCAACCACATTTGGATCCTTCAGACGGAACCTGAAAACCCACCTCTTCAAGAAAGCCTACAGCCTGCTATGACCCCACTACCTCCTCCTCTCTCACCACTACTGGAGCTACCGCCTCACCATCACTGGAGCTGCTGCAACCCACCAACCTACTGTCTCCTTCCCCACCATTCTGCAGCATGTAAGCCGAAAGGGCAGGGTCCTCTCTCCCCTCTGTATCAGTTTGTCATTGTTAGTTTGTTTACTGTAAGTGATATCTGTAATTTGTATGTAACCCCTTCTCATGTACAGCACCATGGAATCAATGGTGCTATATAAATAAATATATAATAATAATATGAAAATGGAACTGCATTACTGCTATAGAAAATAAGTGAAAAAAATTAAGGTACTTAGGGTCCCAGCAGAGGGGTACGCCTTGTCGAAGGTTTTGGGCACACATGAATTGATCAATTTATGCGTTAAGTACCTTCATTTTTTAACTTATCATCTACAGCAGTAGTGCAAATCCTATTTCATATATTCAATGAATGTATACTAAAGCGTTTAACAGAGTGCAGCTTTAATTTGTAAGTTACAAATTGCAGATATTTTTCACCACTTAACCTCTTCAGGCCTCGACCATTTTCCATTTTTTTTCCTATCCTTCTTCCAAGAGACATAACTTTTTTAGATTTCCAGCAATATAGCCATGTACAGTTGTGGCCAAAAGTATTGACACCCCTGCAATTCTGTCAGATAATACTCAGTTTCTTCCTGAAAATGATTGCAAACACAAATTCTTTGGTATTATTATCTTCATTTAATTTGTCTTAAATGAAAAAACACAAAAGAGAATGAAGCAAAAAGCAAAACATTGATCATTTCACACAAAACTCCAAAAATGGGCCAGACAAAAGTATTGACACCCTCAGCCTAATACTTGGTTGCCAAAATAACTGCGACCAACCGCTTCTGGTAACCATCAATGAGTTTCTTACAATGCTCTGCTGGAATTTTAGACCATTCTTCTTTGGCAAACTGCTCCAGGTCCCTGATATTTGAAGGGTGCCTTCTCCACACTGCCATTTTTAGATCTCTCCACAGGTGTTCTATGGGATTCAGGTCTGGACTCATTGCTGGCCACCTTAGAAGTCTCCAGTGCTTTCTCTCAAACCATTTTCTAGTGCTTTTTGAAGTGTGTTTTGGGTCATTGTCCTGCTGGAAGACCCATGACCTCTGAGGGAGACCCAGCTTTCTCACACTGGGCCCTACATTATGCTGCAAAATTTGTTGGTAGTCTTCTGACTTCATAATGCCATGCACACGGTCAAGCAGTCCAGTGCCAGAGGCAGCAAAGCAACCCCAAAACATCAGGGAACCTCCGCCATGTTTGACTGTAGGGACCGTGTTCTTTTCTTTGAATGCCTCTTTTTTTCTCCTGTAAACTCTATGTTGATGCCTTTGCCCAAAAAGCTCTACTTTTGTCTCATCTGACCAGAGCACATTCTTCCAAAACATTTTAGGCTTTTTCAGGTAAGTTTTGGCAAACTCCAGCCTGGCTTTTTTATGTCTCGGGGTAAGAAGTGGGGTCTTCCTGGGTCTCCTACCATACAGTCCCTTTTCATTCAGACGCCAACGGATAGTACGGGTTGACACTGTTGTACCCTCGGACTGCAGGGCAGCTTGAACTTGTTTGGATGTAAGCCGAGGTTCTTTATCCAACATCCGCACAATCTTGCGTTGAAATCTCTTGTCAATTTTTCTTTTCCGTCCACATCTAGGGAGGTTAGCCACAGTGCCATGGGCTTTACACTTCTTGATGACACTACGCACGGTAGACACAGGAACATTCAGGTCTTTGGAGATGGACTTGTAGCCTTGAGATTGCTCATGCTTCCTCACAATTTGGTTTCTCAAGTCCTCAGACAGTTCTTTGGTCTTCTTTCTTTTCTCCATGCTCAATGTGGTACACACAAGGACACAGGACAGAGGTTGAGTCAACTTTAATCCATGTCAGCTGGCTGCAAGTGTGATTTAGTTATTGCCAACACCTGTTAGGTGCCACAGGTAAGTTACAGGTGCTGTTAATTACACAAATTAGAGAAGCATCACATGATTTTACGAACAGTGCCAATACTTTTGCCCACCCTCTTTTTTATGTTTGGTGTGGAATTATATCCAATTTGGCTTTAGGACAATTCTTTTTGTGTTTTTTCATTTAAGACAAATAAAATGAAGATAATAATACCAAAGAATTTGTATTTGCAATCATTTTCAGGAAGAAACTGAGTATTATCTGACAGAATTGCAGGGGTGTCAATACTTATGGCCACAACTGTAAAGGCCGATTTTTTTTGCAAAATGAGTTGTATTTGTGAATTACACCATTGATTTTACCATATAGTGTATTGAAAAATTGGAAACAAAATTCCAAGTGCGGTTAAATTGCCAAAAAAGTGCAATTCCACAATGGCTTTTTTGGGGTTTTATTTATCATGTTCACTATATGGTAAAACTGACCTGGCAACATGATTCTCCAGGTCAGTACGAGTATACAGATATCAAACATGTATAGTTTTTTTTTTTTTAATTTACAGTCATGGCCAAAAGTGTTGGCACCCTTGAAATTTTTCCAGAAAATGAAGTATTTTTCCCAGAAAATTACTGCAATTACAAATGTTTTGTTATACACATGTCCATTTCCTTTGTGTGTATTGGAACAACACCAAAAAAAAGAGAAAAAAGGCAAATTGGACATAATTTCACACAAACCCCCTCAAGTGGGCAAGACAAAATTATTGGCACCTTTCCAAAATTGTGGGTAAACACCTTTGTTTCCAGGAAGTGATGCTCGTTCAAACTCACCTGTGGCAAGCAACAGGTGCGGACAATATGAAAGTCGCACCTGAAACCAGAAAAAAAAGTGGAGACATTGATTCAATGTTTGCATTGTGTGTCTGTGTGTGTCACACTAAACATGGCGAACAGAAAGAGGAGAGAACTGTCTGAGGACTTGAAAACCAAAATTTGCGAACAATATCAACAATCTTGATGTTTTAAGTCCATCTCCAGAGATCTTGATGTTCCTTTGTCCATGGTACGTAACATAATCAAGATTACAACTCATGTCACCGTGACAAATCTCCCTGGGCGTGGACAGCAGTGAAAAATTGATGAACGGTTGCAATGCAGGATAGTCCAGATGGTGGATAAGCAGCCCCAATCAAGGTCCAAAGAAATCCAAGCTGTCCTGCAGGCTCAGGGGGCATCAGTTTCAGTGTGAACTATCTGGTCACATGTTAATGAGATGAAATGCTATGTCAGGAGACCCAGGAGGACCCCACAACTGACACAGAGACATAAAAGCAAGACTGCAGAGTGGTAGTCGTGACTGAGCTGAGGTTCAGTTGTGCTCCAGCACTTTTCAGACAAAGGGTGTCCCAGTCCTAGTGTGCTGTAGAGTGTGTGGTGCATCACAATCGCTTGTCCATCAGGGATCTGCATTTGGCAGCCTTCTGCCTTGAACAACTGGCACATGTAGTCCTTAGCAATCCATCACCCCACCTGAACTTGAACCCACTCATCACTTCATTGACTGACACTGAACTCCCTATAACCAGGAAGTGCCCTCCTTATTACCAGCACTAGTGCCCACCCACTGGGATAATCTTAACCTCAACCATTTCCTATCTTACCTGCTAACCTATTATCATTATGCTATATTCTCATCATACTTTAACACTTTATATACTGTACAGCACCATAATACCTTACATCACATTACATTAGACACAGGGCAGGAACAGGGTAGGACAGTCCACATCCCTACAACTGCAGTTCATGTGTAAGCCAAAATCCCTCTGGGAAAAAGCGTCTCCTGACAGATGAGACCGAGATTGAACTTTATGGTAAAGCACATCATTCTACTGTTTACTGAAAACAGAATGTGGCCTACAAAGAAAAGAACACAGTACCTACAGTCAAATATGGTGGAGGTACAATGCTGGCTCTGGGTGTCTTGACTGTGTGCAAAGCATCGTTAAATCTGAAAATTACCGAAGCATTTTGAGTAGCAATGTAGTGCCCAGTGTCAAAAAGCTGGGCTTCTTTCCTAGGTCATTGAGTCCTCCAGCAGACAATGACCCCAAACATACTTCAAGAAGCCCCCAGAAATGGATGGAAGCAAAGTGTTGGGGAGTTCTGAAGTGGCAGCAATGAGTTTGGATCTAAATTCCATTGATCACCTGTGGATAGATCTTAAATTTGCTGTTGGGAGAAGGCACCTTCAAATATGAGAGACCCGGAGCAGATTGTAAGAAGAGTCGTCCAAAATTCCAGACGTGAGGTGAAAGAAGCTTGTGGATGGTTATAGGAATCCATTGATTGCAGTAATTTATTCCAAAGGGTGTCCAACCAAATATTAAGTTGAGGGTGCCAACAATTTTGTCCGGCTCATTTTGGGGGTTTGTGTGAAATTATGCCAAATTAGCCTTTTTTTCTCTTTTTTTTTGTGTTGTTCCAGTACATACAAAGGAAATAAACGAACAAAACGTGTAATTGCAATAATTTCCCAGAACAATTTTCAAAGGTGCCAACACTTTCTACCATGACTTCAAGTGGTAAAAATTTTTTGGAAATTTCCATGCAAAAAAAACATTGCTTTTGTTGCCATTTTCCGAGACCTGTAATGTTTTTCTGGTTCTACGGCTCGGTCATATCTTATCTTTTTGCAGCTTGATTTGACGTTTTTACTGATACCATATTGGGGTAGATATGATGTTTTGATCTCCTCTTCTAGCATTTCAATAAAAAATTGGCCAAAAGAAAAAACGTAATTATAGCGCTTCAATTCTTTTCCGATTGGATAAATTTATTTTATATTTTGATAGATCGGATTTTTCTGAAAACAGCAATACCAAATATGTGTATTTTTTTGTTTGTTTCATTTTCAATGGCACAAAAGGAGGTGATTTGAACATTTGTGAGTTTTTTTTTACGATTTTCATATTTAGAAAAACTTTTTTTACGATATTTATTTAATAGTCCCCTTAGGGGACTTGATGCTGCGATTGTCCGATCCCAGTGCTATACATAGAAGTTCATCAGCACTGCTATGTAAGTTATCACAATCTCCTATGAATGCCGGTCATGAGCCGGCGTTCACAGGAGTATCGTAATGACAGGCACAGGGGTCATCAGCAGAGCCCCGGCTGTCATGACACCCCATCGGTGCCCCACGATCATGTGAGAGGGGTGCCGATGGGTGGGTTGAATGACACCCTTCCGGATGGCACGTGTTAAATGCCGCTATCAGTGATTGACAGCTAGATTTAATGGGTTAGCAGTTGCGGCTGGAGAACTGCTCCACTCACAGCTGTTAAAGGCACATGATGATTGATTAGATCAGTCATCATATGTGTGGAAAGATTCAGGCTCAGAGTGTGAGCCCGTATCAAAGACACAACATATGATGTATATACACTTCTCAAAAAAATAAGGGGAACACTTAAACAACAGAATATAACTTCAAGTAAATCAAACTTCTGTGAAATCAAACTGTCCACTTAGGAAGCAACACTGATTGATAATCAATTTCACATGCTGTTGTGCAAATGGAATAGACAACAGATGGAAATTATTGGCAATTATCAAGACACACTCAATAAAGGAGTGGTTCTGCAGGTGGGGACCACAGACCACATCTCCGTACCAATGCTTTCTGGCTGATGTTTTGGTCACTATTGAATGTTGGTTGTGCTTTCACACTCGTGGTAGCATGAGACGGACTCTACAACCCACACAAGTGGCTCAGGTAGTGCAGCTCATCCAGGATGGCACATCAATGCGAGCTGTGGCAAGAAGGTTTGCTGTGTCTGTCAGTGTAGGCTGGAAGCGCTACCAGGAGACAGTCCAGTACACCAGGAGATGTGGAGGGGGCCGTAGGAGGGCAACAACCCAGCAGCAGGACCGCTACCTCAGCCTTTGTGCAAGGAGGAGCACTGCCAGAGCCCTGCAAAATGACCTCCAGCAGGCCACAAATGTGCATGTGTCTGCACAAACGTTTAGAAACTGACTCCATGAGGATGGTCTGAGTGCCCCACATCCACAGATATGGGTTGTGCTCACAGCCCAACACCGTGCAGGACGCTTGGCATTTGCCACAGAACACCAGGATTGGCAAATTCGCCACTAGCACCCTGTGTTCTTCACAGATGAATGCAGGTTCACACTGAGCACATGTGACAGACATGACAGCGTCTGGAGACACCGCGGAGAGAGATTTGCTGCATGCAACATCCTTCAGCATGACCGGTTTGGCAGTGGGTCAGTAATGGTCTGGGGTGGCATTTCTTTGGAGGGCTGCACAGCCCTCCATGTTCTCACCAGAGGTAGCGTGACTGCCATTAGGTACCGAGATGAGATCCTCACCCCTTGTGACACCATATGCTGGTGCGGTTGGCCTGGGTTCCTCCTAATGCAGAACAATACCAGAACTCATGTGGCTGGAGTTTGTCAGCAGTTCCTGCAAGATGAAGGCATTGAAGCTATGGACTGGCCCGCCTGTTCCCCAAACCTGAATCCGATTCTACCAATGTCACGTTGCACCACAGACTGTCCAGGAGTTGGCGGATGCTTTAGTCCAGGTCTGGGAGGAGATCCCTCATGACAACATTGGCCGACTCATCAGGAGCATGCCCAGGTGTCGTAGTGAGGTCAAACAGGCACGAGGAGGCCACACACACTACTAAGCATAATTTCCTTGTCTTGAGGCATTTCCACTGAAGTTGGATCAGCCTGTAATTTGATTTTCCACTTTGATTTTGAGTATCTTTCCAAATCCAGACCTCCATGGGATATTAATTATATTGATCATTTTTATGTTTTCTTGTTCTCAACGCTTTCCACTATGTAATGAATAAATATTTGCAGCTGCGATATTTCATTCAGTAATATCTACGATGTGGTATCTTCTTGTTCTCTTTATTTTTTTGAGCAGTGTATATGTCATATGTTGTGAAGGAGTTAAAAAAAAAATGCTAATTTGATATTGCCATAATCATGCTAACCTGTAGAATTAGGATTCGGGTCATTTTTACAGCACAATCAAAGCTGAAAAAAAATATATATAGCAGAATTGCATTTTGTGTAATTTCAACGCACTTGGAATTTTCCCCCGTTTTCCAGTACACTGAATGGTAAAATCAATGGCGCCATACAAAATTACAACTTGTTCCCCCAAAATGCATCCTCATATGACTTCACCTACAGAAAAATAACAAAAAAAAATTAACTTTTGGAAATATTGGAGGAAAAAAATGAAAACACAAAAAAAGGAAAAATCACCCAGTTGAGAAGGCGTTAAATTGCACATCCTTTCTAGAAGCTGTGAGAATGTACCGGTCATCGCCTTCACCTGCGCTATGTCAATGCGCCTGCTGCCACATACATCTCTCAGGGTGATCTGGGTAATATATAAATCATTTTACTTTCTAAAAATGGTCATATTTGGAATTCATGCTTACTGTATTTACCCGATGCAGTTAAACAACCTGGACGATATCTGTCGACACAGTTGAATCAGCGCCCTACAACTCGCAGACATCACTCTTAAACCTCCTGATACGTTCCTGTTAAAGCAGCAACTTTCAACTTGCGGGACAGTGTCTATACAACTATCAGTTGGTGGGTTAAATGAATAACTTGTCGTTTACACGAGCAGATAATCGCTTATAGATGATGAATGATGAGAATGTAACTCACAACTCGGAAACAATGTCACAGAAGGACAACAAATGGTTGAGTTGTGATCCTAACATCATGCAAAGAGTTCACACAGACAATCTGAAGTTTAGGTGTCTTCAACGTTCAGATTCCATAAATTATACTATTTTTTTTTTTTTTTTTTAAAACATGAATTCATGAAGTGTACGAAAAACATTTACATAGATACAGTACAAAGAAGATGTAATCTAATTAGTGGTAATATGTTTGATACTCTCCCAGTTTTATATGAACAGTAGCATTTGCAATAATTTATGACACAAATATGTCTTTGTTCCAATGCTTCAGCCACAACTGAACAATTCCTCCACCAATCACTGAAAGAAGCCGTACCTAGTTAAGTTTTGATTATTTTTTTCACTCACGTAAACAATTTCATACAAAATAAAGACGCATTTGTTGACACATTGTTTAGTCGATCAACGCATTACACAATTATTGTGAACGATGGCTCATTAACATTAGGATCTGAAGGTTTAGCATCCAGTGTCTCATAACAATGGTACTGATCAAGGGGTGACGATAGATTAAGCAGCAGATGATCAGTCAGTTCTTGCAGTTGGTGTGTTATAAGCAAAAAAAAATGTGCCAACATAAGAATTTGAGTGACTTTGAAAAGTGTTATATAGTGATGGCTAAACACCCGTGTCAGAACATTTTAAATAATGGCAGGTCTTGTGAGACGCTTCTCAATACTCCGCATCTCGTTGGGTGCTTTGAGTATTACACCAGTTCTTGTGGAGTGTTCCCAGTATATGTCCAGTCTTATGAAGTGTTCCTGGCATACGGAGAGTCTTGTGGAGTGTTGCTAATATACGGCAAGTCTTGTATACCAGAAACACCCCACAAGATTCAATGTGTACCAGGAACACGACATAACAAGCCTTTTGGGGTGTTCCCAGTATATAGCAAGTCTTGAGAGTTGTTCACAGTATAGGTATACATCTGATCTTGTAGGGTGTTCCCAGTATATGTCGAATCTTGTGGGGTGTTTCCAGTATATGGCAGGTCTTGTGGGCTGGTACAGGTATACAGTGAGTCTTGAATAGTGTCCCCAGTATATGGCAGGTCTTGTGGGGTGTTCCTTGTTTATGGCAGGCCTTCACTGTATAGAATAGGTCTTGAGAGGTGTTATTATTATTATGCATTTATATAGCACCATTTATTCCATGGCGCTTTACATGTGAAAAGGGGAAATATAGACAAGTATAATAAACATGTGTAAGACAAGGGACACACAAGTGCATAAGGAGAGGGGACCCTGCCTGCGAGGGCTCACAGTCTACAGGGATGGGTGAGGATACAGTAGGAGAGGGTAGAGCAGGTCTTGCTGTGGTTCAGTAGACCGAGGATCATTGCAGGCTGGAGGCTTGTCGGAACAGGTGAGTCTTCAGGTTCTTCTTGAAGGTTTCCGTTGATGGTGAGAGTCTGATGTGTTGCGGCAGGGAGTTCCAGAGTATGGGGGAAGCACGGGAGAAGTCTTGTATGCGGTTGTGGGAAGAAGAGATAAGGGGGGAGTAGAGAAGGAGATCTTGAAATGATCAAAGGTTGCGTGCGGGTAGGTACCTAGAGACCAGGGTTGCCAGTATATGGCAAATCTTGTGGGTACATCTCAGTGAACAGCAAGCCATGTGGGTTTTTTTAAGTTTACAGCAGTTTTTGATGGGTTTTACATCTACTGCGTATGGTGAGTTAGTAAGGTGTTCCCCGTATACAGTGGGTTTTGTGTCCAGTATATGAAAGGTCCTGTGGGGTGTTCCATGTAAATCACAGGTTTTGTGTAGTGCTTAAAGTAAACAGCAGGTCTTATTGATGTTTCCAGTAAATGGCAGGTCGTGTGGGGCATAACTGATGTGCAATGGCTTGTACCTACCAAAAGTTTGTCACAAAAAGATAACCAGTAAAACAGTGCAGGGTCGTAGATGCTCTAGGTTTATTGATGCTTTTTGGTAGTGAAGGCTAACCTGTATGATCCAATTGCACACCAAAAAAGTCCAAGGAGGGTTAAAGAACATGACAAAGAGTTTAAGGTGATGACTTCAAATTAACTAGAACTAAATCTAGTAGAGCATCGGTGGGACGAACAGGACAAACAAGTCCAATCGATGAACGGAGCCAAGGTGCAAATAAACAGGCCCTTCACTGTCAGTTTCATACTGCACTTTCAAACCAAATCAAGGGCATATTTGTTCAGTTCCTTCATCCTGACTCCCTTGACTCGGCCATGTGCCTGGTAATCCATCTCCATATGCAATTGTGTGAATGCAGACAGGAAGGCTCTGCACCTCCACCTAAGACCCTGTGTCAAATGTACTTATGGAGAAGCCCATGCAGATTGGTATGACTCAGTCCCATCAACAACAAGGGATCAAGAGAATAAAACTAGATCAACGTAACGACTATAGATTGTCTGGTCATCTAATAATTTCCTGATCAAAATAACCGCCGCATGAAAAATGCCAGCGTGGTTGTCTATTTAGATGTCACCAGGTTATGAATCACACATCAGACATGTAGGCACTGTATTGCAAACACTTAGAGACAATTCATTATTTGATAAACTAGAAAAGTAAACTTCCTGGAGTATATTTTGTCCTCTGAGCTTTCCGAATGGGCTCCAGTAAGGGGCAGACTACTAGAGATTGGGAACATCTCAATTCTCTGAAGGCTTTGCAGTGCATTCTTTGGTTCTATAATTACTTTCAGTAATGTATTTTTTTTAAAGATTGCTAATCCACTGACTAATTTAACTAAGAAAAGTGACTTATGTGATCAACTGAAAAAATTGTGGTTGTCCATGCCTTCACAGAGTTAATAGTACTGTCACGCCGCTGCCTTTCACGCCTCCGCGCACGCCGCCTCCCGTGCCCCGACTTACTCACTGGTCCTCGGCGTCCTCGGTCTCTCTCTAGCTCCAGCATCAGCGTCTGCTTCCTGTCGGGCGCACGCGCACAGCAGGCCTTACCGCGCACGCACACACCGCTCTCTGTGAGGCCATCCGCTCTTCCCAGTCCACTCTATGCTCTGGAGGACTCTGACCCGGAAGTACCACCGCACATTCCCTTATCAGGCCACCTCTTCCTTCTGGCGGTGCCTGATCGTCACTTGTGCTCTACGAGTGATCCTGGCCCCACACCTGCCTGTGACCTCTGTCCTCCCTGCCGCTATCTCCTGCTCCCTATTTCCGCCGTCCTGATTTACGTTCTCCATTTGTCTCTCCTAGTGTTCGCCTGCCTGTGCCTCTATCCAGTCTGAGTTCCCGTGTCTATCCGTGTCCTCCAGCCTGTGTCTCCATCCTGCCCGTGTTCCAGCCGTGTCTACCTGTATCCCTGCCCTCTCCGTGTTCCGGGGCCCTTGTCCTGCCCCTAACGCTCCCTGTATGGGGGGTGGTCCACCTGGTCAGCTTGTCCAGGGGAGGTTCGTTGCCGCGGTCCAGTGGGTTCACCCTTGGGGATCCTAACAGCACGATCAGGCCATGGACCGCTGATACCTCAGCCTCCGCCCAAAAGGAACTAGCGTTCCTACGAGAAAATCAGACCCGGATCATGGCCTTTCTAAAGACCATAGTCCCGGCAATCGGCATTACAGCCCTCTGACCCCGGGAATGCGTCCCAGCTGGCCAGTCTCCAGCAGGAGCTCGCCCAGCAACACGATACTCAGGCCCATATCCTAAATTATATGGTCTCGGTGGATAACTGACTCCTCTCTCTCCAGTCCGCCGCCTCTGCCCCTGTTTAGGCCTCCGTTAACCTAAACCTCCGCGGTATGGCGGATACCCCAAATTGTGCCAGGGTTTCCTAAACCAGTGCCAGTTGCATTTTGAATTGCTGCCTCAACAGTACCCCATCGACCGAGCTATGGTGGCCTTTGTGGTATCCCACTTGGAGGGCGAAGCGTTGGCCTGGGTGAACTCCCTCTGGGAGCGAGACGATCCTTTGGTCTCCCAGCTCTCCACTTTTCTAGAGACCTTTCGCAAGGTCTTCGATGAACCTGGATGCCTGGCCTCTACCACCGAGTCCCTTTTTATTCTCCGCCAGGGCACTCTTTCAGTAGGCCAGTATGCTATTCAGTTCCGCACCATGTCCTCCGAGCTGGGATGGAACAATGAGGCCCTGGTGGGAGCATTTTGGCGGGGTTTGTCTGCGCGTATTAAGGACGAGTTGGCGGGCCGTGGCACACCAACGTCCTTGGAGGATCTCATTTCCCTGGCGACTCACATTGACTTGCGCTTCCAGGAGCGCTCCTGCGAGACTGCCAGGGAGAGAAGGCTTCCCTGTTTATCTCCGGCAACATGCAGTCCCCCTGCTCGCGATTCGCCTCTACCCCCGCAGCCTCGGCATCAGAACCTATGCAGGTGGATCGTCTCAAACCGGCAGAGCAGCGCCGTCAAGAGAAGCTCGCTAAGGGTCTCTGTCTCTATTGTGGCAGCTCCTCCCATCTTCTGCGCTCTTGTCCGGTGAGGCCGGGAAACGCCTCCGCCTAGGACAGGTAAGAGAGGCCTCCCTAGGTGTTAGTGATACCTCTCTACCCTTGACCCTCTCTGTCTTATTGAATCTAGGTTCCAGTCGCTTCTCTGAGGTGACCTATATAGATTCTGGAAAAGCCGGGAATTTCATCCAGCTCGAGGACAAAAAGTTTCGGATTCCTGTCAGGTCCTTGGAGACTACTCAGCAGCTAGCTTCGGTCGACGGCGCTCCCCTGCGGGAAACCGTTACCTTGGTCTCCGAAGAGGTGGAGTTACAGATTTTAGCCCTGCATCGGGAGAAGATGGCCTTCTTCGAACTGCCCTCATTATCCCATACGCTCCTCTTAGGTCTTCCTTGGTTAAGGATTCACGAACCCGTCCTCGATTGGCGATCTGGGGACATTCTACGATGGGGTCATTCCCACCAGTCTACGTGCCTGCTTCCCGTTCAGCCAATCAGATCTTCTCGGTCTTCTGTGATATCTGCAGACTTGCCTTCGGCCTACTAGTCCTTCGCGGACGTTTTCAACAAAAAAGAGGCTGAGAGCCTGCCTCCGCATTGTTCCTATGATTGCCCAATCGATCTCGTTCCAGGCTCTACCCCACACCGGGGCTGAATTTATCCTCTGAATCCTCTCGAGTCCCAAGCCATGACCGAGTACGTCCAGGAAAATCTGGCCAGAGGCTTTATTCGGAAGTCTTCCTCACCTGCAGGTGCAGGCTTCTTCTTTGTCAAGAAGAAGGCCGGATCTCTTCGTCCCTGCATCGACTACCGGGGCCTCAATGATATCACCATCAAGAACAAGTACCCGCTCCCTCTCTTTCCGGAGCTGTTCGATCGGCTGCGGGGGGCACGAATCTTCAATAAACTAGATCTCCGTGGGGCCTACAATCTCATCCGTATTCATCCCGGAGATGAGTGGAAGACCGCTTTTAACACCAGGGACAGTCACTATGAATATTTGGTCATGCCATTCGGCTTGTGCAATGCCCCCGCAGTATTCCAGGAATTCGGGAATTATATTTTCTGAGACCTTCTGTACTCTTGTGTGGTGGTGTATCTGGATGATATTCTCGTCTTTTCTCCGGATTTGTCTACCCATAGAAAGAACGTTCGTCATGTTTTGTTGCGCCTGAGGGAGAATCGCCTGTATGCTAAGCTCGAGAAGTGCGCCTTTGAACAGACCTATCTTCAGTTTCTGGGTATATTATCTCTGATTCGGGCTTATGCATGGACCCGGTGAATGTGTCCGCCGTGCTCAACTGGCCGCAACCTCATGGAGTCAAGGCAATTCAGCGATTTCTTGGCTTCGCAAATTATTACCGGCAGTTCATCCCTCACTTTTCTTCTTTGACTGCTCCCATCTCCTCTCTGATTCGTAAGGGGGCCAACCCTCATGTCTAGTCCTCAGAGGCCGAAAGAGCCTTCTTTACCCTGAAACAAGCCTTCGCCTCGGCCCCCGTTCTCCATCGCCCAGAGACTAACAAACCTTTTATTTTGGAAGTGGATGCCTCAGCCATCGGGGCCGGAGCCGTACTTTCCCAGAGATCTCCTTCTGGGCGACTTGTCACCTGCGGCTTCTTCTCAAAGACATTCTCCACCTCGGAATGGAATTATTCCATTGGTGACAGGGAGCTGTTGGCCATCAAGCTGGAGTTAGAGGAATGGCGGTACTTATTGGGGGGAGCTGTACATCCATTTAAGATCTACACGGACCATAAAAATTTGGCATACATCCGATCGGCACAGAGGCTTAATTCCCGGCAAACTAGGTGGTCCCTATTCTTTGCCCATTTCGATTTTGAACTTCAATTCCATCTGGGTAGTAAGAACCTCAAGGCTGATGCGTTGTCCAGATCCTTTCTTGCTGTCGATACAGAGGAGGAGCCCACGCACATCATGGACCCTTCCAAGATCATCACGGTGGCACCCCTCAGTCTGTCTACTCTACCTCCGGGTAAGACCTTCGTCCCGGAGAACAGGAGGCGAGTCTTACGCTAGGGACATGCCTCCAAAATTGAAGGTCATGTTGGGTTTAAAAAGACTCTCCTCCTCGTGTCCCACTACTACTGGTGGCCTACTCTTCCTCAAGATGTTCGAACTTTTTTAGCTTCTTGTCCATCCTGTGCCAAGAACAAAGTTCCCAGGCAGTTACCTTCAGGTCTCTTGCATCCGTTTCCAGTCCCTTCGGCTCCCTGGCAGCACATTGCCATGGACTTTATTAATGATCTGCCTCGCTCTTCTGGCTGCACCATCATCTTCGTCGTTGTGGATAGATTCTCCAAGATGGCTCATTTCATCTCTCTTCCCGGTTTACCCTCGGCACCCGAATCAGTGAAGGTTTTCATCCACCATATTTTTCGTGTCCATGGTCTCCCTCAGCATATTGTCTCGGACAGGGGAGTCCAGTTCACCTCTCGGTTCTGGAGAGCGCTCTGCAAGCTTAGGAACATCACGCTGGATTTTTCCTCCGCCTATCACTCACAGACCAACGGCCAAGAGGAGTGTACTAATCACATTTTGGTGAATTATCCCTGTCACTTCTCTAATGCCCACCAGAACGACTGGTTAGACTTACTCCCATGGGCTGAATTCGCATATAACAAGCATGCCAGTGAATCTTCTTCCAAGTCTTCTTTCTTTATCGTCTATGGGCAAAATCCAGGCGCACCTCTACCAGTCCCTCCTGTCTCGGGTGTGCCAGCCGCCGATCTTCTGTCTGGGGAGTTCTCCAGGATCTGGCAGGAGACCAAGACGGCTCTCGAACAAGCGCGTGTAAGGATGAAAAAACACGCAGACAAGAGGCGCTTGGACCCACCTCTCTATCATCCTGGCGATAGAGTGTGGTTATCTTCCAAATTCATCCACCTACAAATCCCCTTGCATAAATTGGGTCCCCGGTATATTGGACCCTTCGAGGTCTTGACTCGCATCAATGACGTCTCTTACAAGGTGAAGCTCCCCGCCTCGCTCCGTATCCCCAATTCGTTCCAAGTTTCTCTTCTGAAACCAGTGGTTCTCAACCAGTTCCATGCGTCTACTACTCATTCATCCCGGCCTATTTCCGTTGATGATGTATTTGAGGTTAAAGACATTCTCGCCTTGAAAAGGCTAAGAGGGAAGACCTTTTTCCTGGTAGATTGGAAGGGTTTTGGTCCGGAGGAGAGATCTTGGGAGCCTCGGGGGAACATCCAGGCTCCTCGGGTTTTGGCAAGATTTCTTTCCGGTCTTGGGAGGGGGCGCGCAAGGAGGGGGGTACTTTCACACCGCTTCCTGTCACGCCGCCGCGCGCACCGCCGCCTCCCGTGCTCCAACATACTCATCGGTCCTCGGTGTCCTGGCGCGTCCCCGTTCTCTCTCCAACTACAGCATCAGCGTCTGCTTCCTGTTGGGCGCGCGCCCACAGCAAGACTTACCGCGCACGCTGCTCTCTGTGAGGCCGGCCGCTCCATCCGATCCACTCTATGCTCTGGAGGACTCTGACCTGGAAGTACCACCGAACATTCCCTTATCAGGCCGCCTCTTCCTCCTGGCGGTGCCTGATCGTCACTTTTGCTGTACAAGTGATCCTGGCCCCGCGCCTGCCTGTGACCTCTGTCCTCCCTGCCACTATCTCCTGCTCCCTATTTCCGCCTTCCTGATTTACGTTCTTCATTTGTCTCTCCTAGTGATCATCTGCCCGTGCCTCCATCAAGTCTGAGTTCCAGTGTCTCTCCGTGTCCTCCAGCCTGTGTCTCCGTCCTGCCCGTGTTCCAGCCGTGCCTGCTTGTATCTCTGCCCTCTTCATGTTCCGGGGCCCTTGTCCTGTCAGTCCTCCCGTCTGCCTTTCCAGTCACCTGCCATGTCTCCTGTGTTCACCCCGGGTATCAGCTGCCGTGGTAATAGTTTCCCCTGGGCCTGCCCCTAATGCTCCCTATATAGGGGGTGGTCCACCTGGTCCGCTCGTTCGGGGGAGGTTCGTTGCCGCGGTCCAGTGGGTTCACCCTTGGGGATCCTAACAAGTACATTTCTCATCTGTCCCTGTATTGTCTTGGCCTGACCTAGATTGTCTTTTTATAGAGGATGTCAATGCTTCTGATGTTGGAGCTGGAGCGTTGCTATCACAAGGTACTCCGTCTTTCACCCAACTTTTTCTGTGCAACTTCTTTTCATGTCGGTTTTCATCTCCCAACAGAAATTATAATATATTGCTGACAGACGTGACAGAGTCTGGAGACGCTGTAGAGAACGTTCTGCTGCCTGCAACATCAACCAGTATAACCGGTTTGTCAGTAATAGTGTGGGGAGGCATTTCTCCATGTGCTAACCAGGGATACCGTTACTGCCATTACGTACTGGGATGAGATCCTCAGACCCATTGCGAGACCATATGCAGGTGCACTGGGCCCTCGGTTCCTTCTGATGCATGACAATGCTAGGTCTCATGTGGCTGAAGGGTGTCAGCAGTTCCTGCATGATGAAGGCATTAATACTATGGACTGGCCTGCCTATTCCCCAGATGTGAATCCAATCAAGCTGTCATGGTCACGCATGTCTGGACGCAGCGAGTACCGCAAGGCGAAGCCATACGACACGTGACCCTGGATACACCGCCTCCAGTTGGGTGAATTTAAATAACAACACGTGCAGCTGGATACGCCGCCTCCAACTGGCGAATTTAGATATTACATGTTATATATACAAAAGTCTGGAAACCCCGCCTCCAGTAAGGCGAATTGAAATAATAAAGGGGAAACCTGGGTAACAAATACAATGGTGGGCCCTGCGATAGGGAATAGGGACGTGGAGACCTCCTGTACTTCCCTGAGCCAGTGTCCCTGCACTCCTAACGTTCCCTATGCCGGTTCCGCACCGGGCGACGCACGCGTACCTCAAACCCTGACTCGCCCTGCATCTAAACCCTCACTAGGGAAATGGTCGGTGCGGAAACTAATCCCACCACTGCACTAAACACACATAAGGGAAAATGACAATACAGGGGGAACACCACTTAGCTTTGCTCTGTTGCTTACGCTCCCAGCAACAGAGCCCACCACCTGCGTGCATCTTCTCCTCCAACCGGATCCATCACCATAACCGGATCCATCATCCTAGTGCAGCCTTGGAGCAGAGTCCACCACCAGTTGCAGCTGTCCAGCAACAGAGTCCCACCAATGAGTTCAGCCTTTGTCAAAAAGTCCAGCATGCTTAAGTCCAACTTTTCTGCAAATAAGTCCAGCATGCTTGAGTCCAGTTTTCAGCAACCAAGTCCAGCATGCTGAGTGCAACTCTCACCATAGTCGCCACTCCACCAAGCCATGCAAGCACTTCCTGCTGACACCATAAACTGCGACTCCACCACACCATGCCAGCCCTTCTTGAAGACCACATCGTTGAACTCCACCAATCCATGCCAGCCCTCCCTGCAGACTCCATAGCTGACTCAACCCCTCTGGCTGGGCTGCCCAGGACTCTCATTCAGCTCCTTCATCACCCAGGCTTGCTTCCCAAATGACGAACTATCAATATTACCCACCAGTGATCAAGCACACCTGACACTCTTTTATAGAGCATCACACCTGTTTTATAATTACGAACATTAAAACTAAAGTGTAATACCACACACCACCACCGGGGCAACTTAGAACAAACAACACCACGTGTAATAATTCTAATGGCCACCGGGGGCAATCAACCCACTTTGGCACCAAGCCAAAGGAAAAAAAGTTCACTTTGTCCATTTACTTGTCAGATCCACCTTGGATCATGACACAAGCACATCTGGGATATCATGTGTTCCATCTACCAAGGCCACGTGGTACCACAGACTGTCCAGGAGTTGCCTGACACTTTAATCCAGGTCTGGGAAGAGATCCTTCAGGAGAACATCCACCTCCTCATCAGGAGCATGCCCAGGCATTGTAAAGAGGTCATACAAACACCTGGAGGACACACACACTGCTGAGCATAATTTCCTTGTCTTGAGGCATTTCCACTAAAGTTGTATCAGCCTGTAATTTGATTTTCCACTTTGATTTTGAGTCTCATTACAAATCCAGACCTCCATGGTATATTTAATTTTTATTTGCATTGGTAATTTTTATGTTTTATTGTTCTCAATGCATCCTACTATGTAATGTATAAAGAGCTGCAACTGGAATATTTCATTCAGTGATATCTAGAATGTTGTATTTTAGTGTTTCCTTTATTTTTTTGAGCAGTATATGTAAAGGTGCACCCAAAAGGTGTTAGGGCAGACAAATGAGTAAATGAAAACACCTGTTACCCTAAAAAGACTGAAGCAATGATAACAGAAACTAAACACGCAGAGGAAAGGTGTATATGTTGTGGCTCAGTGGAGAGAGAAGCTGACCACAACGCACAGGCTGAAGGGTTTGAACCAAAATGCCAAAATTCTGAATCCTAGGCAAGTTAAAGGTTTAATTTTTGTGGTAACAATTAGACCTGTTACTAAAAATTCAATGTTCTTTCCTGAAGTTTCAGTCCAATTTAATCCAAAGACTCTGAACAGGTTCTCATTTTAGCTGAGGTATTCTTGTGTCTTCTGTTTAGCTAGATCTTGTTGAGCACCATACCCAAAATTTTTTTGTTCCTCTCTCAACAGTTTCATCTTCTGTTTACTGTAGTTTGACCTCCACCTGCCTGACGTTTCTGCTCATGTTCTGGACCTCCTGGTTTTGACGCTGCTTTCCGACCATCTATTGCCAGCCAGCTCAACTGGACAGGCTACTACGCAAACTGCCCTCGTGATATACTGTGAATAGCCGATAAGTTAAGATTCTGAGAAAACTATAAAAAAAAGGGTGACCATTCTTCTTGGATTTGCCATAGAGGTCTCAGAAATGCCGATCTCAAGTTAGATGTTGACCTCAGTAGAGCTGGTTTCCTCACAGTAACCAAACACTGTTGTTTACCGAAGTCCAACAAACCATGGCCAGAAAAGGACTGTACAGAAAAGTCTAAGGTCCCAAGCATCGTTGGAGGATTAATAAGATGAGTATACTTTATTCTATTATTTACGAGCATTGTTTTAGTGGAGCATGGAAAATGTTTTAGGTGAGATCAATCACCTTAACCTATTCTTGACTTTTGTTGTACTTGTACATCAGACTTTGGATGCAATTGCTTGGAGTGGGCTACATAGAGGACTGTAGGCGCTGGAATGGGCTACGCCTCTGTGGGAGCGTGGTGACCCCGAGATTCGGTCCGCGGCTAATTTGCTGACTGCCATCAGGCAAGTTTTTCTCGGTCCTCGGGTCATGCATGATACGTCCCTGCAGCTACTCGCCCTTACTCAGGGGTCACTGTCGGTTAGCCAGTATGCTGTCCGTTTTCGGACACTGGTGTCCAAGTTGGAATGGTCCGACAAGGCCCTAATCCCCGTTTTTTGGTGAGGTCTAGCGGAGCATGTGAAGGATGCTCTCTCTACTAGAGAGATCCCCACCAGCTTAGAGGAGCTAATCTCCGTCTCCTCACGGATTGACCTCCGTTTTTCGGAGCGCGGCATGGAGCGGGCGCACTCCAAGCGCAAGTCCGTTTCAGCTCCCAAATTTTTTGAACCTCTTGAGCTGGCGGAGCCAGAGGTTCTACCTCCTGAGCCCATGGAGATATCTCGTACCAACCTTAATTCAGACTCCGACCAGGAATCCATCTGCGGTTGTCATCATGTCTGTGCGGTTTCTCCGGAAGTCGGCTCCCCGCAAAGGTTGGAGTCTGAACCGGTTATCGAGACCTTTGTTCCTCCTCATCTTAGGGCTCAGGTGCTCGCCTGGGCGCATGCGCCTAACACGCACCACCATCGGGGCTATATGCAGGTCTCAAAACTGTTGGCTGGTGCGTATTGGTGGCCCCATAGAGCTTGGGACATAAAAAGATTTATTCAGGCTTGCACCTTGTGTGCTCAGCCTAACCCTCCTAGACAGAGGGTGGCGACATCTGCCAACACGCGGCAGCGTGCCTCTGTCACTCCCGCTGCTATCTCCCAAGTGTCCCTCTTGAAACCTGGTGACCTCGGTTCCTCTGATGCCTTCCAGGTGTCTCGGGTTACTGTAACTCCTACCAGGGCTCGGGGAGGAGGGGGCATTAGGAGGGGGGGTAATGTTAGGAATCTGTGTCCTGCCATACTAATGCAGAGATCCAGATCCTCACATTCATCTCCAGAGGCTAAGTCCTTTCTGCCAGCTTGTGAGCATGCTCCTGGAATGAGCTCCCTTTGGAGTTCAGGTGCTCAGGTCCTGCTCCTGATTCCATTGGTTCAGCTCAGGTCTCTGGAGATTTCCGGAACGTCCCGGTCACTATAAAAAGTGCGCATGGCCGTTATGCCATGCGCTAGTATTTTCTAATACTTGCTGCTGTATGTTTGTTGATGGATGCTTGGTCTGGTGTATGACTCATTATGAAACCCCTTCCCTCGGTTATTACAAGTGTGTGAGTGATTGGGTCAGCCAGTAGCAACGCTAGCGCCAGCGCGCTCAAGCTTCAGCCATCTCAGCAGCAAAGCGTCCTGCATCGCGCTTGCGTTATTGCGGTTGCAGACTTCTGTGGCGTTCGCAGTTGCGACGCCGTGCACACGCTCATTCACGGTAAGTCCGTTTGGTTGTAGTGCCACTTTAACTACTCCTGTGCTCGGCTACCGTACGTGTGCCGCTGTGTCCCTGTGCGTTTAACAGGCTCAGCGTTACCTTTTCTTTATTATTTTTCTGTGCAGCTCTGTGTCCCATAACAGAGACTGCCTCTTTTGCACTTGGGTGATTTAGAACCCTGTGCACACTACCGCTGTAGTGCACTGCCTCCCTTAGCAGCGGTTTTGCCACCTGCCGCACGGTGGACCCCGAGTGGCGAAGGCACTTTAATTATTTATTTTTTTTAGTGCCTTCCGCCACTCATAACAAGGACAGGTGCCAGCTTTGTTCATGAGCCCATGGTTCTCCCTCTCCCTTGACTGCGGGCAGCTGACGAGTTGCCAAAGCTGCTGGGGGCCTACTGAAGGCCAAACAAATCTGTGACTGTGAGATCAGCACTTTTCCTGTTATATCGGATTTTTATAGAACAAGCTATCAACCAATGGCAGATTCAAGCCGCCAGCAAGGGGACTAAAGAATAAAGGTAAAAAATTAAAAAAGTTTTTTAAAAATTAAAATAGTTTAAAACATTGAATTATTCACCTTATCAGAGTTGAAAAAAAAAATCAAAACTTGTTAACGCCGAGGCCATAAAAGTCTCATTTATGAGAACATAATGTTTAATAGCAGCAAAAAGAGAAAATAGAAAAGACAGAATTGCTATTTTTCAGTAGCTGTAGCTGCCCTCAAAAAATGCCAAAAAAGTGATCAAAACATTGTATGTACCCCCAAATAGTATGAATACAAATTACAGCTTGCCACACAAAAATCCAGCCCTCAGACTGCGCCATAGATGGAAAAATTAAAATGTTGTCCTGGAGTATAGCTACACAAACAAATATATATAAATATATTTTTTTACCAACTTCACTTTTTTGGCCACTAAGATAAGTATCAGCGTACTTGTACTGACCTAGAGACTCTCGATACGGAGTCATTTTTTAATGCACACTGAACGTCGTAAAAACTAAATAAAAAAAAGTTATTTTTTACCATTTCACTCCATTTGGAATTTTCTTGTAAAATTAAGGGTGTCAGTCACAACTACAATCCGTCCAACAAAAAATATTCTGATGGATGGCCAGAGAAAATATAAGAAGTTATGGCTGATGGAGCAGCCAAAGAACAAGCCAAAATGGAAAATTATCCGGGGTGGAAAGGAACAACTTGTGTGTATATACACTCACTGGCCACTTTATTAGGTACACCTGTCCAACTGTGTGTTAAGACTTAATTTCTAATCAGCCAATCACATGGCGGCAACTCAGTGCATTTAGGCATGTAGACATGGTCAAGACAATCTCCTGCAGTTCAAACCGAGCATCAGTATGGGGAAGAAAGGTGATTTGAGTGCCTTTGAACGTGGCATGATTGTTGGTGCCAGAAGGGCTGGTCTGACTATTTCAGAAACTGCTGATCTACTGGGATTTTCACGCACAACCATCTCTAGTTTTTACAGAGAATGGTCCGAAAAAGAAAAAAAATCCAGTGAGCGGCAGTTCTGTGGCCGGAAATGCCATGTTGATGCCAGAGGTCAGAGGAGAATGGGCAGACTGGTTCGAGCTGATAGAAAGGCAACAGTGACTCAAATTGCCACCCGTTACAACCAAGGTAGGCAGAAGAGCATCTCTGAACGCACAGTGCGTCGAACTTTGAGGCAGATGGGCTACAGCAGCAGAAGACCACACTGGGTACCACTCCTCTCAGCTAAGAACAGGAAACTGAGGCTACAATTTGCACAAGCTCATCGAAATTGGACAGTAGAAGATTGGAAAAACGTTGCCTGGTCTGATGAGTCTCGATTTCTGCTGCGACATTCGGATGGTAGGGTCAGAATTTGGCGTAAACAACATGAAAGCATGGATCCATCCTGCCTTGTATCAATGGTTCAGGCTGGTGGTGGTGGTGTCATGGTGTGGGGAATTTTTTCTGGGCACTCTTTGGGCCCCTTGGTACCAATTGAGCATCGTTGCAACGCCACAGCCTACCTGAGTATTGTTGCTGACCATGTCCATCCCTTTTTGACCACAATGTACCCAACATCTGATGGCTACTTTCAGCAGGATAATGCGCCATGTCATAAAGCTCGAATCATCTCAGATTGGTTTCTTGAACATGACAATGAGTTTACTGTACTCAAATGGCCTCCTCAGTCACCAGATCTCAATCCAATAGAGCATCTTTGGGATGTGGTGGAACGGGAGATTCGCATCAGGGATGTGCAGCCGACAAATCTGCGCCAACTGTGTGATGCCATCATGTCAATATGGTCCAAAATCTCTGAGGAATGCTTCCAGCACCTTGTTGAATCTCTGCCACGAAGAATTGAGGCAGTTCTGAAGGCAAAAGGGGGTCCAACCCGTTACTAGCATGGTGTACCTAATAAAGTGGCCAGTGAGTGTATATATATATTTGCCTGTATACGCTGATGGTTATCTTTGTTTTATTTATATATTTTGATCCGATAAATGTGCACAGTCTATGTCAAATCCTGGAGATGAGCGCACTCAACATGGATTTTCATTCAGATATTGTCTTTTTCTATATTCATGGTGTATTATTTGTCTCCTTGGGATTCTAGCTGTGTTTTTTATATTTCCTCCATCTCTTTCTCCTCTTGCGTCTGCCTTACTCTCATTCCCTCTCTTCCTCCTCTGCTTTCCCACTCTCTTCTTTATCCTCTTTTCCATTGACTCCTCTCCTTATCAATTTTCTTCCTTCTCTCCATCTTCTTATCCTCTCCATTAAGCACTCCATCTTCTTCATCTCTCCCCATCTTCCTTGTCTCGAGTTCCTCTTGTCCATCTTCCTTCTCTCTCCATCTTTTCACTTTCTTCCCCTCCCTCCATTCTCCTCTAAATCTTCCTTCTCTCCATTCCATTTTCTTCCCCCTCAAACTTCCTTCTGTCTCTCCTTGCTCCTGTCTATCTTCTTTCCTTCTCGTTTCTTCCACCCCATCATCGTCCATCTCTCGAGCTTCCTCCATCTTTGCCCTATCTTCATTCTTTCTCCTCCCTTTTAAATCTTCCTTCTCTCTCTTCTCCATTGTGTCCCCTCTCCAACTTCCATCTTGTTCCCCTATTCCTCTTCACTCTCTATTCCTATACTCCATCTTGATCCCCATCTTCCCTCTCTCTTCCTCTTCTCCATCTTGTTCCTCTCTTCCTTTCCCCTCTCTTCCTCCTCTCCATCTTGTTCTCCTCTTCCTCCTCTCCATTCTTTCTCCACATTGTTCTCTTCATCTCCCTTCTTTCTCCATCTTGTTCCCCTCTTCCTCCTCTTCATCTCTTTTCTTTCTCCATCTTGTTCCCCTCTTCCTTCTCTCCATCTCCCTTTTCTCCATCTTGTCGCCCCCTCTCTCTTCTTGATCCTCTCCATCTCCCTTCTTTCTCCATCTTGTTCCCCTCTCGCTCTCTCCATCTACCTTCTCCGTTCTTTCTCCATCTAGTTCCCCTGGCTCTTCCTCCTCTTCATCTTGTTCCCCTCTCGCTCTTCCTCTACATCTTGTTCCCCTCACTCTTCCTCCTCTCCATCTTGTTCCCCTCTTGCTCTGCCCTTCTCCATCTTGCTCTTCCCCTCTATCCATCTTCCCTCTCCCTTCTTGTTCCCCTCTCGCTCTTTGCTTCTCCATCTTGTTCTTTTCCTCTCACCCCTGATCTTGTTCCCTTCTTCATCTTCCCTCTCCCTCTTGTCCAACCTTTTTCCTCCTTTCCATCTTCCTTCTTTCTCCATCTTGTTTCCCTCTCTCCATCTTCCCTCTTCTCCATCTTGTTCCCCTCTCGTTCTCTTCATCTTCCCCCACTCTTCTTCCTCCTTTCCATCTCCCCTCTCCCTCATCTTGTTGCCCTCTTGTTCTTCCCTTCTCCATCTTGTCCTCCTCTCTCTCCATCTTCCCTCTTCTCCATGTTGTTCCCCTCTCCATCGTGTCCCCCCTCTCCATTCTTTCTCCTTCTCGCTCTTCCCTTCTCCATCTTGTTCTTCCCCTCTCGTTCTCTCCATCTTCCCCTTCTCTCTCCCTCATCTTGTTCCCCTCGCTCTTCCCTTCTCCATCTTGTTCCCCTCTTTAAAGTCTCCCTTCTTTCTCCATCTTGTTCCCATCTTGCTCTTCCCCTCTCAATCTTCCCTCTTCTCCATCTTGTTCTTCCCCTCGTTCTCTCCCTTCTTTCTCCATCTTGTTCCCCTCTCCATCTTGTTGTTCCCCTCTCTCCGTCTTCCCTGTTGTCCCCCTCTCTCTCCATCTTCTCTCTTCTCCATCTTGTTCCCCTCTCCATCTTGTTGTTCCTCTCTCCATCTTCCCTCTTGTCCCCCTCTCTCTCCATCTTCTCTCTTCTCCATCTTGCTCTTCCCCTCTCCATCTTGTTCCCCTCTCTCCATCTTCCCCTTCTCTCTCCATCTTGTTCCCATCTTGCTCTTCCCCTCAATCTTCCCTCTTCTCCATCTTGTTGTTCCCCTCTCGTTCTCTTCCTTCTTTCTCCATCTTGTTCCCCTCTCTCTCCACCTTCCCTTCTCCATCTTGTTCCCCTCTCCATCTTGTTGTTCCCCTCTCTCAATCTTCCCTCTTGTCCTCCTCTCTCCATCTTCTCTCTTCTCCATCTTGCTCTTCCCCTCTCCATCTTGTTCCCCTCTCTCCATCTTCCCCCTCTCTCTCCATCTTCCCTTCTCCATCTTGTTCCCCTCTCCATCTTGTTGTTCCCCTCTCTCCATCTTCCCTCTTTTCCCCCTCTCCATCTTGTTCTTCCCCTCGCTCTCTCTCCATCTTCTCTCTCTTCTTCCTCCTCTCACTTCTCTTGACTTTACTTTTTCCCTCACTTTACATCCGGGTTTTTCTCCCTAGGCAATGGGAGCCGCATCACACCCCGTTCCTTAGGCAAAGTGAAATAAATTCGCCGCACCGACAAACGTCAAATAGTCCGCTGTTTCTTTCGCTCCTCTTTCCTTTCCCTTCACTCTGACGTTAGCCGTTTCCTCACCGATCAGGGGGTTTTCCCACCCGGGGAACATTCCGGTTAACTTATTGACCCTATTTGAGGAGCGGGAAGGCGATCTCCCTCCAATCACACCCCCCCTCTCTCTCCTCTCTCCCTCCGCTTCGCCGGCCGCTTTTTTTTTCCCCCCTTGTCTACGTCACAGCGCGCGCCCCCGCCACCCCTCCCTGCCTCGCTGATAGGACCCCGCGGGCACGCGCTTGGTAGTGGCGAGGAGAGTGCGGCGGAGGGATCCGGCTCCGGTGCACTGCGGCTCGGGGAGGGAGAGAGTTCTTCTTCTTCTTCTTTGGCCATCACTTTCTCTTTATTTATTTATTTGCCCTGTCGGGGGCAGCGCTCTCTCCCCGGCTTTGTTCCGGCCCGCTTCTTCTTCCGGCTTTCACTCTTCCCGTCACTGACTTCCCCCCGTCTCCCGTCACTGGGGGGTCGTGTTTGCCCCCAGCCTGTGGTGGGCCGGGGGGCGCTGTGAGGAAAGATGTGGCGGTGACAGCCCGGGCTTCTCTCCCATGAAAGAAGAGGAGAAGAAAGAACCGACAAGAGGAGGAGGAGGCGGCGGCTGTGGCGAGGGGAGCGTCCCCGGCGGCCCCCACCCCGGAGCAGCGGGGTCCTCCTGCAGCAGGTGTGGGCCGGTGAGGGGGAGCGGGCCGCGGCGGCGGCGGCTGGGGGATGGGGGCTCTGAGGGGAAACTTGGCGGCGCAGGCCGGCGGCCACAACTTGTGGGACTGCTGACACTTCCCGAGTGGGAGCCGCAGATTCACGGCAACTTCCGCGGCGGTGACCTCCTCCCGCATTGTCCTGCGGCCTCCACACAACTTTTACATCCACAGGGATCATTGGCTGACTCCTATTTCCAGCATCCTCCATATTCCGTCCGGACGGCGGCTTTCCCGTCTTTTTTTTTCACTTTAATGTTTTATTTTGTGGGACGAGTCGCCATCCTCAGCGCCACCGTCCACAGCGACACCATTCTCAGCGCCACCGTCCACAGCGACACCGTTCTCAGCGCCGCCGTCCACAGCGACACCGTTCTCAGCGCCGCCGTCCACAGCGACACCGTTCTCAGCGCCGCCGTCCACAGCGCCACCGTTCTCAGCGCCGCCGTCCACAGCGCCACCGTTCTCAGCGCCGCCGTCCACAGCGCCACCGTTCTCAGCGCCGCCGTCCACAGCGCCACCGTTCTCAGCGCCGCCGTCCACAGCGACACCGTTCTCAGCGCCGCCGTCCACAGCGACACCGTTCTCAGCGCCGCCGTCCACAGCGCCACCGTTCTCAGCGCCGCCGTCCACAGCGCCACCGTTCTCAGCGCCGCCGTCCACAGCGCCACCGTTCTCAGCGCCACCGTTCTCAGCGCCGCCGTCCACAGCGCCACCGTTCTCAGCGCCGCCGTCCACAGCGCCACCGTTCTCAGCGCCACCGTCCACAGCGACACCGTTCTCAGCGCCACCGTCCTCAGCGCCACCGTCCACAGCGACACCGTTCTCAGCGACACCGTTCTCAGCGACACCGTCCACAGCGCCACCGTCCTCAGCGCCACCGTCCACAGCGACACCGTCCACAGCGACACCGTTCTCAGCGCCACCGTCCACAGCGACACCGTTCTCAGCGCCGCCGTCCACAGCGACACCGTCCTCAGCGCCGCAATCCTCAGCGACACCGTCCACAGCGCCGCCGTCCTCAGTGCCGCAATCCACAGCGCCGCCGTCCTCAGTGCCGCAATCCACAGCGCCGCCGTCCTCAGTGCCGCAATCCACAGCGCCGCCGTCCTCAGTGCCGCAATCCACAGCGACACCGTCCTCAGTGCCGCAATCCACAGCGCCGCCGTCCACAGCGACACCGTCCTCAGCGCCGCAATCCACAGCGACACCGTCCTCAGTGCCGCAATCCACAGCGCCGCCGTCCACAGCGACACCGTCCTCAGTACCGCAATCCACAGCGCCGCCGTCCACAGCGACACCGTTCTCAGCGACGCCGTTAGCTTTAATGGACGGAAAACCCACCATGCCGCCATTGTGCCGTAAAGATGGCCGAGCAGCGGGATTCTCCACGGCCACGATAACGGGTGGTCATTCATTTATTTTTTAATTTTTTTGTCACTTTTTTTTTTTAGTTTTTAGTGCTATTTTCTAAGCCCATTAACTTTTTTTTTTTTTTTAAAGTTTTCCATCGTCGGTGCCGTGCGGGTGTTTGTATTATTGCTCGGCGAGCTGTAGGCTTCATTCACACTATGCTGGGGGAAATACGAGGCTCGGATCGCTTTTTGTAGCATGTTTTGTCGGTGGGAAAAGTGGAGCGATCAAAAAGCAACATTACTGGCGGTTTGCATGTGTTTTTTCTTTTTTAATCAAAATGTGAAAACGCATAAAATAAGCAACTGATTGAGTTCCATGGCATTCCGCAATGCTGTGCTAATGCTGCATATGTTTCCGCAGCGGAATCACATCACAGAAAAATACGCAGCATGCTCATTTTTTTGCGGAATCGTGGGAATTCCGCACACACAGGAATGCATTGTTCTGCTTACTTTAAGCATGTGGCTGTGCCGACTAGGCGCAAAGTAAGCGGAAAATGTGTGGGTGGTACCCATGGTCTGGAGGAGAGGAGCTTCTCCTCCAGGCTCTGGGTACCATATCCCTGTGAAAAATAGAATTAAAATAAAAAATCGTCATATTCTCACCTTCCAGAGTCCCGCGCAGCGTCCCCAGGCCTCTGCAATGCTCCCGCCGACTCCCGTTCCCAGCGATGCCTTGCTATGCGATGCTATGACCAACCTGTCAATCAGTTTTCCAAGCAATGCTACAGATCGCTTGGAAAACGCTAGTTTTTTGCGGGAATTATGCATGCGGCTTTCTTGCGGATTTCACGTGGCAGGGAGTTGCGGAATTGCCGCAGATATTTCCGCGGAAATTCCGCACATGTGCACATAGCCTTACACCTGCGGATTCCTATAATGGAGCGGGTGTAAAAACGCTGCGGAATCCGCACAAAGAATTGACATGCTGCGGAAAATAAAAATGCGTTTCCGCGCGGACTTTTCCACAGCATGTGTACAGCAGTTTTTTTCCCCATATAATAACATTGTACTGTAAATCGCTAGCCAATCCACAACGTGTGCACATACCCTTAATAGACGCCTCAATAACAAATGTGTTTTTATTTATTTTTTACCTGGGGGAAAAAGAAGGGCAATATAAACTTTTATTATCTAAATATTTTTTTTAATAATTTTTTTTAAATTGTTATAATTATATTTTGTTTTTCCCAAATCTTAAACATATCTAATATATAAAGCTCAAGTGTGTGTATGTGTATGTCCGGGATTTGCATCCGCACCGTCGCAGCTACAGCCACAAAATTTGGCACAGTCACACGTCTGGACCCTGAGAGTGTCCTAGGCTATGTTGTGAGGCGAAATTTTAACCCCGCGCGTTCCAATTCATTAAACTATTTTTCCCATATCTACATAATGGGGAAAAAGTGTGTCAAGCCCCGCCCCTCATTATGATGTCATAATGGTTGCCATGGCGACGCTGATGTCACATAGGTTGCAAGCCCCGCCACTCACTGATGTCGTAATGGTTGACTATGGGATGGAGGATGTGTGATGGGTATATGGGCACTGGACTATGGGATGGAGGATATGTATGATGGGTATATGGGCACGGGACTATGGGATGGAGGATATGTATGATGGGTATATGGGCACTGGACTATGGGATGGAGGATATGTATGATGGGTATATGGGCACGGGACTATGGGGTGGCGGATATGTATGATGGGTATATGGGCACGGGCCTATGGGATGGCGGATATGTATGATGGGTATATGGGCACGGGACTATGGGATGGAGGATATGTATGACGGGTATATGGTCACGGGACTATGGGATGGAGGATATGTATGACGGGTATATGGGCACGGGACTATGGGATGGAGGATAATTATAATTTGCTATAACTAACCACAGTTAGTTACTATGCCCGGGCAGCGCCGGGCTCTTCAGCTACTGTGTGTGTGTATGGAGATATATATATATATATATATATATATATATATATATATATATATATATATATATATATATATATATATATATAATATATATATATTAATCCTTTTTATTCGTCCACTTAGGTGAGATATAATCACTTGTACTATATACAGCAATACTTACGGGCTTCATAGGCGCACAAAGATGGCGGCAAGCAGGAGCCTTCAGTAGGCCGCCTGTCGCTAAGGCGTTACATCATCAGCCCCGCTATCCATGTGGTTGCCCTTGGAAACAGATTGGTTTTGTCATGTGACCCAGTGGTTTAGTTGTATCTGTGGAATGGTTTTGGCCCTTTATGACAGGTGGTCGCCCTGTGCCGTCTTTTTAAGAGTCGTCAAGCTCCTCTCACTTTCCCACCAGGAGATGCTGATATCGCAGCCTATTTTAATTAATAGGAGCAATGGACATCACGTTTGCAGGACCTTGGGGTGGAAGCAATTGCTGACCCCCTTTTAAAAGGATTGTCTGTGGTCTGAAAAAAAGTTAAGGAGTAGGAAATACATTAAATTAATAAAATGACCACTAGCACTTATGATCTGCTGGTCCCCGCCGGTCTTTGTTTACTTCCCTGCAGTCATGACACGTGAGCAGTGCAGCCACTCTCAGGAAATAAAAGGGATGTCTGTGAGCATGATATCTGCTATTACTTAGACCACGGGCTCATATGTAAAAGACCATATGGTAGTGGATAGACAACCGCTTCAAATGTCATGTTCTGTACGGAAGTCAGAATTGTGATTGGGTGCAGCGGTCAGGTATATTTACAGAACATGATCACTCCCAACAAAGTAAACAGGAGCAGTGCGGGTGTTACCTGGTGAGAAGTGATTGGTGATTTTATTATTTTAATGCGGTTCCTACACTTTGCTCATTGTGCTTGAGTCCTGGGCAATCACATTCTATGAAAAATAAATACCACCATCTTCCTGCAGCAGCGACCCGAGGACCCTGCTCCATCTCAGCCAGTAAGCTACTTTTGGATTACAAGACGCATCCCATTTTCTCCCCAAATTTTGGGGAAAAAAGTGATTTTTATAATCCAAAAACATGGTATATATAACAAAAAATACTGAATCTCAGGGCAGATCCTTTAAGTGGAAGTTCCCTCTTAGGCCAGGTTCACGTGATCATATAAAAAATCTTTCAGAGTTTCACCTGAACGATTTTTTTTTCTCATTTGACATCCGTGTACAATCCGCTTTTTTTTTTTTTCACTCAGCTATTAATTGTTTACACGACCAGTTAGTTTCCTATATTACAGAATTGCAATATATGCCTTAGGCTATGTGCCCACGATCAGGATATAGCAGCGTATATTCACTGCATCCAAAACGCTGCGTTCTAGTCAGTGAATGTCATTTTTTTTTTACAGTTGCATTTTGGCTGTGAAAAACAAAAAGTTGAAGGCTAGTTGCAATATATATAATCTCTTTCTGTGATGACAAAATCATACAATGTGTGACCTCGGCAAAAAACCTAGCATGTTTTGAATTTTGACTGGTCATGGGTCTCATGAGCATAACTTAAGCATTTTCATATGGTCCTATGAGAGTGATGAGTTTGGGTCTGGAGACCTGCAAGATGTCCTGAAATTACGGCCTGTGCTTGGATCATGAAACTCTGACATATGTTCAAGACTTACAGTCGCACTCTCCATTTTGATATAGTAAACTTCATGATGTGCGACCAATAATGCTGCGTAACCCGAGCCTAAATAAAGTTCATCCTGCAGTTGTCTAATGTATGTGGAAAGTTTATGCTTGTTAAATAACTGCAGTAATTTTCTAAAGAAACGTCCACTCACCAGAGTCACTTGAGGAAAGCTTTTTGTCGCTTTAGAATAGGTAGTGTAAACCTGATTCTATAACTAAAGGAAAGCGTTGGCCGCGATGGCCTTGAAAAAATCAAACTGGGAAGTACATGGAGTCCCAACGCCTCCCATAGTTTGTCATGTGCCGCACAGCGCGGAGTAACAGTCCATTGTTTTTCTAGTGCTAAGAACCCAAAACATCTGCATCAAAGTGCATGGCAAAGCTGTGTTTCTGTTGCTGTGTGTATTACCATATATTGTTTCTCATGATACGGTTGAGTTTTGTCTTTTTTTAAACGTTGAAATGGCGCATAACATTAATTGCACACTTGTTAACCACTAATTAACCCCTTCACTACCAAGGGTGGTTTGCACGTTAACTACCGGGCCAATTTTTACAATTCTGACCACTGTCCCTTTATGAGGTCATAACTCTGAAATGCTTCCGTGGATCCCGGTGATTCTGACATTGTTTTCTCGTGACATATTGTACTTCATGTTAGTGGTAAAATTTCATTCATATAACTTGCGTTTATTTATGAGAAAAACGGAAATTTGGCGAAAATTTTGAAAATTCCGCAATTTTCCAACTTTGAATTTTTATGCCCTTAAATCACAGAGATATGGCACACAAAAAAGTTAATAAGTAACATTTGCCACATGTTTACTTTACATCAGCACAATTTTGGAACCAAAATTTTTATTTGTTAGCAAGATATAAGGGTTAAAAGTTGACCAGCGATCTCTCATTTTTGCAACACCATTTTATTTTTACGGACCACATCACATTTGAAGCCACTTTGAGGGGTCTATATGATAGAAAATACCCAAAAGTGACACCATTCTAAAAACTGCACCCCTTAAGGTGCTTAAAACCACATTCAAGGAGTTTATTAACCCTTCAGGTGCATCACAGGAATTTTTTGAATATTTAAAAAAAATTAACATTTAACTTTTTTTCACAAAAAAAATTACTTCAGGTTCAATTTTTTTTATTTTACCAAGTGTAACAGGAGAAATTGGACTGCAAAAATTATTGTGCAATTTGTCCTGAGCACGCTGATACCTGATATGTGGGGGGGAACCACTGTTTCGGCGCATGGCAGAGCTCAGAAGGGAAGGAGCGCCGTTTGACTTCTTCAATGCAAAATTGGCTGGAATTCTGATCGGACGCCATGTCGCGTTTGGAGAGCCCCTGATGTACCTAAACAGTGGAAACCCCCCACAAGTGACCCCATTTTTGAAACTAGACCCCCTAAGGAACTTATCTAGATATGTGGTGAGAACTTTGAACCCACAAGGGCTTCACAGAAGTTTATAATGCACAGCGGTACAATTAAAAAATCATATTTTTTCCACAAAATGATCTTTTCACCCCCAATTTTTATTTTCCCAAGGGTAACAGGACCCTAAAAGTTATTGTGCAATTTGTCCTGAGTACACTGATACCCCATATGTGGGTGTAAATGACTATTTGGGCACATGGCAGAGCTCGGAAGGCAAGCAGCGCCATTTGACTTTTTTGGCTGGAATTGAGATCAGACACCATGTCGCGTTTGGAAAGCCCCTGATGTACCAAAACAGTGGAAACCCCCCACAAATGACCCCATTTTGGAAACTAGACCCCCCAAGGAACTTATCTAGATGTGTGGTGAGAACTTTGAACCCCCAAGTGCTTCACAGAAGTTTATAACGCCCAGGTGTGAAAATAACAAAAACATTTTTTTCCACAAAAATGATATTTTTGCCCCCCAATTTTTATTTTCCTAAGGGCAACAGGAGAAATAGGACCCCAAAAGTTGTTTTGCAAATTGTCCTGATTAGGCTGATACCCCATATGAGGGGGTAAAACACTGTTTGGGTGCATGGCAGGGCTTGGAAGGGAAGGAGCACCATTTGACTTTTTCAACGCAGAATTGGCTGGAATTGAGATCAGATGCCATGTTGCGTTTGGAGAGCACCTGATGTGCGCAAATAGTGGAAACCCCCAATTCTAACCCTAGCCCTAACCCTAATGGGAAAATGGAAATAAATACATTTTTTTAAGTTTATTATTTTTCCCTAACTAAGGGGGTGATAACGGGGGGTTTGATTTACTATTTATGGCGGTTTTTATGTTTGACAGCTGTCGCACGCTAAAAGACGCTTTTTATTGTAAAAATAGTTTTTGCATCACCACATATTGAGAGCTATAATTTTTCCATATTTTGACCCACCGAGTCATGTTAGGTCTTATTTTTTGCGGGACGAGTTGACGCTTTTATTGGTATCATGTTCGGGCATGTGATATTTTTTGATCGCTTTTTATTTCGTTTTTTTGGGACGCAGAATTTACAAAAACCAGCGTTTCATGAATTTCTTTTGGGTGGTGCGTTTACGCCGTTCCGGGTGCGGTAAAATTTATAAGGCGGTTTTATTCTTCGGGTCAGTACGGTTACAGCGATACCTCATTTAGGTCGTTTTTTTATGTTTTGGCGCTTTTATACAATGAAAACAATTTTATATAAAAAATAATTATTTTTGCATCACTTTATTCTGCGAGCTATAACTTTTTTATTTTTTCGCTGATGATGCTGTGTGGTGGCTCATTTTTTGCGGGACAAGATGACGTTTTCAGCGGTACCATGGATATTTATATGCGTCTTTTTGATCGCGCGTTATTGCACTTTGTTCGGCGGTATGATAATAAATCATTATTTTTTTGCTTCGTTTTTTATTTTTATTTTTTAAGGGGTTCGCTTAAGGGGTTAACTATTGGGACAGTTTTATAGGGCGGGTCGTTACAGACGCGGCGATACCAAATATGTGTACTTTTATTGTTTTTTTTTGTTTGTTTTTTTTATTTCCAAAAAATGAATTTATTGGGCAATATTTTTTTTTTTTTTTTTTTTTTTTTTTTTAATTTATTTGGCGATTTTTTTAAAATTATTTTTACACTTTTTTTTTATTTTTTTTTTACTTTATTACAATGTCCCATGGGGGACATCACTGTCCTGTGACAGATCGCTGATCTGTCACATCACAGATCACTGTGACAGATCAGCGATCTGTCACAGGCACTGCACAGGCTTCCTCATGCCTGCGCTTTGCAGGCACTGAGGAAGCCAGCTTCCTGCAGGCCCCCGGAGGTCCCCGTCGCCATATTGGATCCGGGGACCTGCAGGAAAGGAGTCCCCCGCAGCAGCGCTGCACATTGCGCTTCCGTGGGGGGCTCAGGGAAGCACGGAGGGAGCCCCCTCCCTGCCGATGCTTCCCTTTAACCCCCGGTACACCGCGATCGTGTTTGATCGCGGTGTGCAAGGGGTTAACGTGTCGGGGGCGGTCCGTGACCGCCCCTGACACATTGTGCCGGGTGTCAGCTATGATAATTAGCTGACACTCGGCCGCGATCAGCGGCGCTCACCACGTGGGTGCCACTGATCGCGATGACGTAATATTCCGTCCATGGTAATTAGGTCCATGGTCACATGGACGGAATATTACGTCAATTGTAGGTAAGGGGTTAAGGATACAGTCACAATACGGCCACCTTGCATTGGTTCCTGCAGTTTTCTTATTTTTCTTGGCCTATACACCACTGGCTACACACTGTTTAGTTTTCTGACAGTTATAAATTACCCACAACTGAATTACCGTGATATACTTTAGACAAACTTGCAGTTGCATCTATAGGAAGCAAATTTATCAGTGACTCTGTAAAGTTGTGCACATTAGGGTATGTTCACAAGTAGCAGATTTCATGCGGAAAACTGCTGCAAGTCTCCTCTACATAATGAAAAAAATATCAGAGCAGAAATTGACGTGTGTGTGTGTATTTTCTAATATATGCTGCCTGTCAGTATTGTCTGGATTTTCATTGTGAATGTCTTTTTGACAAGCAAAAGGGTAAAATCTGTGCCAAATTCATTGAAACATCTGCATGTAAAAATCTGCATCCAATCTGCTGTATGCCAAAGTCTGTAAATATGACATTATGCAACTTGTTTCATGCAAAACTTTAGTCTGGTATAGCAAATGATTCCTCCTCTTATATACGATGGGCTCAGATATCAGGTGCGAGATATTTTGGCTGCCCATCTGTTGGGGCACTTATTGAGTCACAATGCTACTCTGTTGGTTATTATGGCTCATGCTGGGTACAGATGCTCTGCAGTCATCTAGATCGCTGGTCCCCACCCAACCTTTCTAAACTTGAGCTACATTCAGCTCCCCCTCAAAGCAATGACACCCAAAGCCCCCTATTACCAGTATGACAGCCAATGCTTTTCCACAAAAATCACACTGAGTCAGTATATTAAGATCCAGGACCTGCTCTCAGACATCACTGTCTGGAGATCTGCTCTGTTTGCTAGCCACAAATCACATCTCCGCGAGCCATGTGTCTCCAGAGCCACAGGTTGGAGACCCCTGATCTAGTCGTACCTTCCATTTTGGAAAGTTAGTATATTCCGAGCTGACTGATCGATGTGAAATGATCAACAAATATTCTGGGTTGAAGAAAAGTTTTCTCCCTGCCTTTGGTTGTTGACTGAATAGGCCTATAGCATCGTGTTGCTAGTATGACAGAATTTGCATTCACCAATGTCTCCTTTTGTAGCACAGTAGTAATGCTGGAAATGTTTATGCTCTTGTGATGTATAAGGCCGGGGTCAGGCGAATGTTGTAGTTATCGGACCAGTCCTGTTCACACCACGGACGTGTGTGGGAGCTGCAGTCCATTACATGCATTATTCTCATCCATAAGACAAGATTACGTTCTGTTGAGCTTATGTGCAACCACAGAGTGAAAACACTGTCCCGAGACACCATGACCATGAGCATTTGATGACTACTCCCCAACTTTTTAAACTAACAGAAAATCACAAAATGTTATCTTACATTTTCCAAATCTGTTCTAAGCATCCAGCGAAATTTGTATATGAAAACCTGTTATTCGCTACAGGTGTAAAAAAGCCCACAAATTGTGATCATCAGTTATTCACAGGTTTCGGTTTAACGTAATTTTGCAAGGAAGAAATGAGTGAGTAGTTCTTCACTGTGTGACTGTACAGAACAACTAAGTGCCCCACTTAACGCCATTGACCGTGGCAGATCAGGACTTATATAGTGCTAATTGTATTCTGTAGGGTTTGTTACTATGAATCCTTATGTATGCGGTGCATGGTATCTGTAAGGCCAGATTTTTTTTTTATTTTTTTTTTTACTCTGGCCAAGATTATCCAACCTAACTTTGAATCTGAACCATACAGATTTGTCTGTGTAGTTTTGTAGCCATGAAAAGTTTCTAACTGGTATTTTGCAGGACATGGACCGGTTGAGCAGATGCGCTCCATGGAAGTTACTGGAAATTAGCGGAAAGTGTTGTAAAAGTTCTCATTTGAAAGATCTTATGAGTGAATATATATGTAAGGCTGGGTCTATATTCTGATGTTAAATACAAGACAACTTTAACAGCGATCTGCAGAACTTTTTTTTTTAAGTATTTTATTTCTCCTTTATATTCACTTTTTTTTTTTTGGCGTTATCAAATGCAAGTAAACATTTGATTGCGTTTTTATTTATTTTTTTTAATTTTGTGAAGCGCTTATAAAATGCTGTAACATTAAGGGTATGTGCACACGTTACGTATTTGCTGCAGATCCTCCGCTGCAGATTGGCTAGTGATTTACAGTACAATGTTATTCTATGGGGGAAAAAACTGCTGTGCACATGCTGCGGAAAAATCCACGTGGAAACGCAGCAATTTATTTTCCGCAGCATTTCAATTCTTTGTGCGGATTCCGCAGCGTCTTTACACCCATTCCATTATCGGAATCCGCAGGTGTAAAAACGCAGGCCAAATCTGCAGGTAATCCGCGTAAAAAAACGTGCAGATTTTGACCTGCGGATTCTGCCAAAAGATGCAGATTCTGCGCGGAAAACTCTGCACAGCAGTCCTCAACATGTGCACATAACCTCAAGAAAGAGTGCAACTGCATCGATGTAGTCAGTCATACCTTCCATTTACACAATTTGTGCATTTCTTAGTGATCTCACTGATAATTGACTATTGTAAAATGATCAATGAGTATCCGTTATGAAAATGGCTTGTTGCCTTCTTGTTTTTGGTTGCTGACTGGTTTGTGTTGCTTGTTCGATAGGATTTGCTTCCCCAATGTCACCATGTCTAGGCCGATGGAAATTGGAATCATAATATGGATGAAAAAATGTAGATTTACAGTCATGTGAATTAAATCTTTAGTCCTTATTCAGATGTCGGTGATTTTTTTCAATCTTTGGACTTTCATCAGTTTGGTCAGTGTTCGTTTTTCTTGTATGGGGAAAAAAAAATAAATGTGTATATTGGAAAGCTTCTCCTATTCATTAGTGAAAATCACGAGCCGCACAGTGATGGCATCCGTGTGATTTCCACCGGCCCATAAACTTGTATGTGTCTACAAAAATTTCTTGCAGGTACACGTGCCTCAAAGAAAGCCACTTATGTGAATAGCTCCATCGATTACAATGTGTGCATGTTCTGTTTATGAAAACCATTGATGGAATACATACCCTACTTGATAAACGGATGTCTGAATGAGACCTTTGGCTGAAGTTCCATTGTGGTGCAGCGGTTTCAGTTTCCGTGAATTTAATTGCAGAAAAAGTGCAGATTTGTGTTCATGGTTTACGCATTGCTGAAGGAGAAATCTGCCTTGGCATTCACCGAAAAAAATATGCTGTATGCTACAGATAACAGATCTGCAGCAGTCGTTTTATGTATCGGGTTTTCTACACAGAGTGAATGCAATTTTATGTAACTTTTCATTCCTGGCGCTGAATGTTGGAAAGTTTGTTGTGCTTTCAACCCTGTGGCAAAGCGTCCTTACCATACAAGAAACCACATGGCACCGAAGTGAGGAGCTAGGATGTCTGTATGTGGCTCAGCCTTGCACCACTTCTTCTGTGAACTATGTGAGTGATTTATGTGATGGGATCGTCACACAGCGACTGTATTTTTTATTTTGTCCTTGGGTCAGGTGTGCGGTGAAGGCTTTTTCTATAAACGTGCTCTCATTTTTTATGGCGGTCAGGTGTTCTGCACAAACGTGACCATTTCTTACCACTGGTCAGTTTTGCACCTGTAACTCTTTGTGCGTTATCTGAGATATAGCAGTATTCACAGGGACAAGTGAACTTGGCTGATTACATTCAGCTGTGCCAGTTGGCTTTTGTGAATTTACATGCCAGCCAAGGACATTGTGCTCAAAACTGTTCTTGGGGTTCATTGTGCCCCATAAATTTACTTGAATAAAGACACCTGGAGAAAAATGTTGCGTTGTATAACTAACCAGTTTTTAGTAATTTTGTGTTATGTTCTTCGTTACCTGATAATAAAGGTGTCTGTAAAGTGTTCCGATCCACGTGTGCATGCGTGGGCACTTTGTGTACATTTGAATATGCATGGTTATTGTGTCTGCCTGTTAGATTGCTTTGCAATACTGCTTGTAAGCCATTGAACACTGTCCTCCAGCTTCTGATGATCGCGGCTATCCTTTGACATGCAAGTTTGCAGTGTGATCCTGCATGAGATCACAATGCTTCACATCACGTGCGATTATATCGCTCCCACCCATGAAGAGATCTGTAATGACTGACCAGAGAACGGATCTTGAAAAGTCGTGTTCACACATCCCGTTGTTTTGTTGGTTTCTTTTTTAGTTCATAAGTTTAAAGTTGTGATAATGCCACAGATCTGAGATATGCCACATTGTTACCTGAAGAGTGTTGGCTAAATAACAGCAGAATATCACCAGAACTGGTCGCATGGCATAAAATAGACCCCTACATTCTCCTGCTCCCTCCCGTCCCCCCTTTCAAATCAAGTATTGATCAGCAACTTGCTAGCCTCCATGCTGTAATTGATTTATGTAATTGACACACATTGAAGTGGCTACGAGGACCTATTTTACTTTATTTTGATGCACAATCTTTTGCTCTGCTTTTATAAGGTTGCAAAAAATGCTCAATTGTTTTCCAAATGCGCCTCTATGCAGAGCATCATCCAGCCATTGATGACCAGTAACCTCTGCGCAGCCGTGTTGTGCTGACGTGTCTCCCTTTTCACTTCCTTTCCTCTGTTTTGGTCTCAGATTGTGCATGTTTTTTTTTTTTTTTTTTCTTTTCTCCAGCAATCACAGCTGCCATCCTAACACCAAGGAATGTGCTTGTCGCGCTCTCCACCCCTTTGCACTTTACAGGGGTTTGTGGAGGACTCGTGTGCTGCGCAGAATAATGGCTCTTGTTTTTCAGGGTCTTTGTTTAATAGGAGCCTTCCCATTTCTGTGTGGATGTGAAATAAAATATCACTGATTTGCAGTGGAAGCAGGAAACGTGCTGTTATGTGAATACCCTTTACAGGAAACATTAAGCGATGTTACCGTGTAGATAGAAGTAATCTGCAGATGGGATTCTGCATTCATCTGTTTTCCAGAAATGAGTCAGTTGCTCAGTATTCTTAGGCCGTGAATGCGAGCTGCACTTATAGTTGAAATGCACGGAATCAATTGCTGCGAGTTTGCTTTGATTTCTCGGGCCTAGAACAACTTCAGCGTATAAGCTTTGTATCAGCAGCAGTGTGGTGCAAACACTACAGTCCATCTGGCGTGGCCAGAGCTTTGAGGGGGGACAGGTGGCAGAGAGGCCTGCGTCCATAGCTTGTTATTTACTTGCATGGAAATGTTATGTGTTTCAGGCCTGGGAGTGGCTGCAGGGGCTTTGTTTTAGCCATGTTTTATCTGTGTAGCATTAGTACATATGCTAGAGCATGTGTAGAGAGATGCCAAGCATGCCAGGCGGCTGTACTGGACGTTCTGTTATGTTAGCACATTTGCTAGACTGAGGCTGTTTTGCTGTAATGCTATTTTCCTCCCTTCTTTCAGATGAGTGTATTAATCATTTGTGGTTTTTCTTTTGATTGTAGGAAGCTACATACCCTCTCATTTTTGTTTTAACTCTTTCATAAGTTTGCTATCAAGGCTAGGGACGTTTTACTTTGTTTTATTTATCATTACTTTATAATACTCTGCCACAAAATGCCCCCCACTCCCACTTCTAACTTGTATAAAAATAATGTGTAGCCCTAAAAGTAGAGTGTAACTGTGGTATAATAAGTAATATTTGATCTAATTTTCATCAAACCTTCTCTCATTAGGCTGGCTGTGTGTTGATGACTGCGTTATGACTTATTAAAACCGGGATATGCAACCTTAATATAGGTGTAAAGGTAGAAAAAGTCTTCTTATGCAGGGCACCCCACGTACTGGGGCCATATTAGTGTCTGCCAAAACCTACCACCACCCCCTCCTTGTTTGTAAGATTGGTGACCTGGCTAAAATCAGTATATGCGACTATAATACAAGTGCAGAAAAAAAGCTTGTATAATCCCTTTACTCCCAAGGGTGGTTTGCATGTTAATGACCGGGCCAATTTTTACAATTCTGACCACTGTCCCTTTATGAGGTAATAACTCTGGAACGCTTCCATGGATCCCGGTGATTCTGACATTGTTTTCTCGTGACATGTTGTACTTCATGTTAGTGGTAAAATTTCATTCATATAACTTGCGTTTATTTGTGAAAAAATGGAAATTTGGCAAAAATTTTGCAATTTTCCAAATTTGAAATTTTATGCTCTTAAATCACAGAGATACGGCACTCAAAACACTTAATAAGTAACATTTCCCACATGTTTACTTTACATCAGCACAATTTGGGAACCTGAGTACGCTGATACCCCTTATATGGGGGTAAACCACTATTTGGGCTCATGGCAGAGCTCGGAAGGGAAGCAGCGCCATTTGACTTTTTTGGCTGGAATTGAGATTGGACGCCATGTCGCGTTTGGAAAGCCCCTGATGTGCCAAAACAATGGAAACCCCCCAATTATAACTCCAACCCGAACCCCAACACACCCCTAACCCTAATGGGAAAATGGAAATGAATACATTTTTTTTTTTTTATTTTATTTTTCCCTAACTAAGGGGGTGATAACGGGGGGTTTGATTCACTATTTATAGCGGGTTTTTATTTTTGGCAGCTGTCGCACGCTAAGAGATGCTTTTTATTGTAAAAATAGTTTATGCATCACCACATTTTGAGAGCTATAATTTTTCCATATTTTGACCCACCGAGTCATGTGAGGTCTAATCTTTTGCGGGACGAGTTGCCGTTTCTGTTGGTGCCATTTTCGGGCATGTGACATTTTTTGATCGCTTTTTATTCCGATTTTTGGGACGCAGAATGAACAAAAACCAGCGTTTCATGAATTTCTTTTGGGGGGGTGCATTTACACCGTTCCGCGTGTGGTAAAATTGATAAAGTGGTTTTATTTTTCGGGTCAGTACGGTTACAGCGATACCTCATTTATGTCTCTTATGTTTTGGCGCTTTTATGCAATGTAAACAATTTTATGTAAAAAATAATTATTTTTGCATCGCTTTATTCTGCGAGCTATAACTTTTTCGCTGATGATGCTGTGTGGCGGCTCGTTTTTTGCGGGACAAGATGACGTTTTCAGCGGTTCCATGGTTATTTATATCCGTCTTTTTGATCGCGCGTTATTGCACTTTTTGTTTGGCGGTATGATGATAAAGCTTTATTTTTTGCTTCGTTTTTTATTTTTTAAGGGGTTCGCTAAAGGGGTTAACTAATGGGACAGTTTTATAGGGCGGGCCGTTACGGATGCGGCGATACCAAATGTGTACTTCAAAAAATGAATTTATTAGGGAATATTGTTTTTTTTCATTTGCGATTTTAATTTTTTTGCACTTTTTTTTAAAACTTTATTACATTGTCCCAGGGGGGACATCACTGTCATGTGACAGATTGCTGTGACAGATCAGCGATATGTCACAGGCAGTGCTGCAGGCTTCCTCATGCGGGCGCTTTGCAGGCATGAGGAAGCTGCCTCCCTGCAGGCCCCCTCTGCCATTTTGGATTCGGGGACCTGCAGGGAAGGAGACCCCCGCAGCAGCACTGCATATCGCGCTGCTGTGGGGGTCTCGGAAGCACGGAGGGAGCCCCCTCCCGATGCTTCCCTAAACCCCCGGTACACTGCGATAACGTGTCGGGGGCGGACCATGACCGCCCGACACATAGTGCTGGGTGTAAGCTGTGATAAGCAGCTGATCGCGCTAGACGTACTATTCCGTCCCAGGTCGCATGGACGGAATAGTACGTCTAATGTAGGAAAGGGGATAATATTGCCCACCATAAATAGTGAACTTTTGCAATCACAGTGCAGTGTTGCACATGTTTGTACGTATTCCCCGAAAAACGAATTTAAGTGACAATCAGTGATAATTCTGGAGAGGTATATTTATATCTCCGTGAAGCGGTGTTCTGCAAAGTCTTGTGTTGCAATCGAAATTACATGTCTATTTACTCAAAAGCTGTTGGTTGTAAATATTATTGAAGATGGTTTTATCATTGGTATAGTGTAGTGTCAGGTCATTCACTTAAAGGGAATCTGTCACCCCTTTTTTGAGATATCATATAATGAGATCTTTAAATTGTGTGTCACTTAAGGATTTTCTTAGTACTTTTGCTTCCCCCTGACCCCGCACCTTTCATGCATAAATACCTTTTTAATATTGGTTCAGATGTATGTAAACTGCCGCTGTCCGGTCCGTTGGGCGGGGCTTACTCACCTGCTCTCCCCCCCCCCCCCCCGTCTTGCTCTACACAAGAAGAAATGCTTAAGAGGAAGACAGGGAGGGGGGGGAGCAGGTGAATAAGCCCCGCCCATCGGACCGGACCGTGGCAGTTTACATACATCTGAACCGATATAAAAAAGGTATTTATGCATGAAAGGTGCGGGGTCAGGGGGAAGCAAAAGTACTAAGAGAATCCTTATGTGACACACAATTGAAAGATATCATTATATGATATCTCAAAAAAGGGGTGACAGATTCCATTTAATGATCGATGAGAAACTACAAGTCCCAGTTTAAGAGGGGAGTGTTAGGGTGTGTGCACACGCTGCGGATTCTGCTGGATGCTGCGGTGTACAGTACCATTATAATTAATGGAAATAGAAATCCGCAGTGCACACGGTGCAGAATTTTCCGCAATTTCAAAACCGCAGCATGTCAATTCTTTGTGCGGATTCCGCTGCGTTTTGGCACCTGCTCCATGGCAGGTGTCAAACCGCAGGGGAAACCCACAGGCTAAACCGCAGAAAATCTGCAGATAAACCGCAGGTCTTTTGACCTGCGGTTTTACCTGCGGATTTCCACAGGACAATCCGCAGTGTGTGCACACACCCTTAGGGCTGTTTCACACTTCAGTCTTTTGGCATCAGTCAAAATCAGTCGTTTACGGAAAAAACAGATCCGCCTGGCGCATCCGTCTTTTTTTCCCTTAGACTTGTATTAGCGACGGATGTCCTTCCATTTCGTACGTCGTGCGACGGATCCGTCGGAAAGTCGGTGTCTGTTGGCTAGAAAAAACATCCATCGGGACGTTTTTTGTCTCCGTCAAAAAGTCGGACAGCGACAGATCCGTCGCCATCCGTTTGCTAGAATGGACGTCTATGGGCAGCGGATCCGTCGCATGACGTATTCCAGCGACGGATTTAGTTTTTCAAACTGAGCATGCCCGGAAGAATTTCCACTCCTTTAATTTAACCCCAAAAGCCGTTCTGGCACAGAAAATCTTTCTTTCTTTCCTTCCTTTTTTCTTTTCTCTTCTTTTTTACGGATTTTGACTGATTCCAAAAGACTGAAGTGTGAAACTGGCCTTAGGGGTTGTGTTTTCACAATACCTGGAAGTGCTGCAGATTACCAATTCCTGTTGTAGAGTATGGTATCTTTTATTTTTTTACTTCTTTCTAGTAAAGTACCTTAGATAAAATGTATCTACCTTTTTACATGCAGTTGTCATTTTATGGGACCTTATACATTGTCTTGGCCCATCCATCCAGTGTTTTTAAGCATTTCATACTGCACTTCTGGCGGTGTCATTCTGCAGACAAGACTGTATTCTATTAGGGGCAAGTTTTATATTTGCGTCTTTTCTCCATGTGTCTAAATGTTTTTATTTGTTTTTTTTTTTGGTTTATTTTCTTCCCCTACTTACAAGAAAATTATGCACAAACTGATTTGAAAATTGTCATTCTGCCAAGGGGTTATGAAAAATAACACGGTATAATTATGCATGTTTGTTGCAAGTTTGGTTTTCATGTTATTGCATATGTATCCAAGGATTTTAATTTTATTTATTTATTTTTTCCTTTGTTGGTAAATGCCAATAGTAGAAAACAAAAAATGCCGAATAGAAAAGCTTTACAGTCCATATAACATGGACTGGTATTATGACATGGTTTGTAGGTGCTTGTTTCTGAATATACAGATACCACTATGTTAAGGTTGATCTTGCTTTGTGCTTACAAAGGGTCATAATAAATGCGAAAAATTGTATTCTTGTTTAGGACTAATGTCTAGTGGTACATGGAGTCCCCACAGTCCTACATAGGTTAGTTTCCTGTCTGTATAGTTTCAGTCTTTGTAGACAATATTACCTGTGTAATACAGTGTGTCAGAACAGATTTTGCTAGGAAATGTTGTCAGGCTGCGTTCACACGTAGCAGTTTTTTCGCATGCTCATTATTTTGCGGAATCGCGGCGCTTCCGCCCACATAGGAATGCATTGTTCTGCTTACTTTCCACATGTGGCTGTGTCCACCATGCGAAAAGTAAGCAGAACATTTGCGGATGGTACCCATGGTCCAGAGGTGAGGAGACTGTCCTCCGGGCTGTGGGTACCATATCCCTGTAAAAAATAGAATAACAAATCGGGTTATATTCACCTTCCGACGTCCCACGCATCGTCCCCAGGCTTCAGCGATACACGTGGCAGGTCCCGTTCCCAGTGATGCCTTGCGATAATGACCTTTGCTGATGTCTCGCGAGACCGCGACGTCATCAAAGGTCATTGCTGCAATGCATCACTGGGAACGGGACCTGCCGGAGCATCGCGGAGGCCTGGGGACACTGCTCGGGATGTCGGAAGGTGAATATAACTCTAATTTTTTGTTGTTTAACAGTAGATCTTTTTACTATTGAGGCTGCATAGGCAGCCTCAATAGTAAAAAGTTGGTCACACTAGTCAAACACTATCTTTGACAGGTTGGTTACACTCGTCAATCAGTTCTCCAAGTGATGCTACAGATCGCTTGGAAAACGCTAGCATTCTGCAAGCTAATTACGCTTGCAAATCACTAGTTTTTCTGCGGGAAAATCGCGGGAATTTAAAATGCGATTTTTCTCGCAGAATGGAATTCCGGAATTCTCGCGGTAACTTCCACGGGATTTCCGCTACGTGTGAACCCAGCCTTACTGTCCATATCCCCTGCAAACTCCAGAGGAAAAAATGCGGTGCATTTTGTTGCTTATGTTGCAGATTTGGCTCTTATTTCTCATTCACACTGCACATTTTTTGTGTGAATGAAGTAATGCAAAATTACATTAACAGTACAACTGCTGATCTAAAGAATCTGCTGTATATTCCCTGTGGGAAAATATCTTTCTAAAAAAATAACATAGGGTCAGATGCATATGCTTTATCATCACCTTAGATGAAAATTATATTTTCCTTGTTGTAAATCCCTCTTTTCTATGTACAAGGCCTTGTGATGCGCAGGGTTGTCCTTTAGGCTGTGTGATTGACAAGCGCTGCCTTCTATGCTCCGTCCCCCGTCTCACTCCTCTTCATCTCCCCCATGTGTACTGCCCCATTATCCAGGCAAGTTGTTGGAAGAAGGGATGATTACATGAGCAATGAGTGACTGTCTCTCCATGCTTTGCACACAATTTGACAGAACTAATAGAAAAAAAAAGTTCAAGTTGTGTAATATAACAAAAATGGCGTATAAGAGGCACTGTTACGTCCCTGCTAGCAGGGTGCTGTGTACCCCTGAAGTAAATTTAGGGTGACTCTTCTTACTATATGTGAAGGAATGACTGTTAATCGGTAGTACAGGGCCGTCTGACACTTATCGGAATGCTGCAGGAAGCTGATACCTGTTGAGTAGGGGACACAGTGACATGTGTAATGCATCATCCAGGGGCTTTCCCTCTATCCATCTCTGCCTAAAAAGCGACACCTACGTATTGCCTGCCTTCATTGCTTTATCCTTCAAGCCTCTCTGTGCTCGTATGTAAAACGTATTGTTTCACTGCTACTCAAAAGCGGTTGCCTTAAGGACCGAAGTTTGCTTGCATTCAGAGTGTATAGACGTGTCTCCCTTCTTCCTACATAAGCAGTGAATAGCCATTTGCTTGCAAGAGTTGGGAAAGGGTGCTCATGGCATGTCTGAAGCGGATAGGTTGCCTCTCCACCAACCTTTTGCCAGCATTTCTGTGCACAGACAAACTTGATGGCTGTGCTCTAAGTGTAGAGTGAAACGTCAGGAGTTTTCTGCCTGTGTAAACATTCTGTTCTCCCAGGGTTCACTGATGGAAAAGAGGTCTTTCTGATGTATGTTATATGTTCTCATTGCGACTGTTAAGTGCCTGCTTGCTCTTGTACGATGTGTCTGAGATCTTAAATTAGCCCAGACACGAAAAGGGGGAAATGAAAGAAAAGATGGGCCTGATGTCATGTGCTGCTTCTATGGGATATTCCTTGCTTGGGACTCAGGCTGTGGCCTGCAGGAGCATCACTGAAACACACAGATAATGCTAAAGGTGCTGTTTCTAGCAGTTAGTGGACCAGAGTCTTATCAGTGTAACTCCCAGGAACAAAGGTACGTCCTTTTTATTTTTCGCTCCACCAGCCATGCTGCTGTTGGCAAAACAGTAGCACCGCTCTGTTAATTTCTAGCATTTGTTACGTGAAATGTACTTATCTGTGGCATATTAGGAAATTGTACTTTATTGTTGTGTCTTTAGTTTTCCTTTTAATTGATATATAATTACTTCCAACATCCCCTGTCAACAGATGGCTACTTGGGACATTATATCACAAGCTCTAACCTCGTTCTATGGAACTAAACATTGCATTATCTTGGTTTTTTTTTTTTGTCTTGTTGGACATTTTATGCCATAGTTTAAGTAGGGAATTTTCGCACATAACAGGTTCAACCATAATAACTTTTTCAGCTTCTAGGTTGTGCCATTGCATTTATTTCCCATGTGGTGCTTTCTAACAGTATATTTTTATATGCAACTATTCAGACTTGGATTCAAATATGCTTCCCGAGTCACCGCCAGCATGAATGTGTCCGGATTATTTTAGGTTTCATGTGAATCCAGCCTTAGAATATGTTCAAATATTTTTTTTTTTTTGTAATCCAAATTAAAAACTGCTTTTTACAGTATCAGACATGGCTGTGAGATTTCAGAAATCTGTTTGCCACATGGGTTATTTTTTGCCTTCCTCTGGATCAACATGTTAGGGCAAGTTAGGATAGGATATGGGTTGAACTAGATCTCCTTTCAACCTTAATAACTATGTTACTATGTTATGCACGCACTTGCTTTTTTTTCCTAAGCGAATGGAAAAACCACTGCTTTTTTGAAAACTGCAGCATGTCAATTTTTTTTGCTTTTGAATCATAGAATCATAGAATCGTAGAGTTGGAAGGGACCTCCTGGGCCATCTGGTCCAACCCCCTGCTCAAAGCAGGATTCGCTAAATCATCCCAGTCAGATGTCTGTCCAGCCTCTGTTTGAAGACTTCCATTGAAGGAGAACTCACCACTTCTCGTGGCAGCCTGTTCCACTCATTGATCACTCTAACTGTCAAAAAGTTTTTTCTAATATCTAATCTGTGTCTCTTCCCATTCAGTTTCATCCCATTGCTTCTAGTCTTTCCTTGTGCAAATGAGAATAAAGTTGATCCTTCTACAATGTGACAGCCCTTTAGATATTTGTAGACAGCTATTAAGTCTCCTCTCAGTCTTCTCTTTTGCAAACTAAACATTCCCAAATCCTGCAACCTTTCCTCATAAGACAGGGTTTGCAGACCGGTCACCATTCTGGTCGCTCTTTTCTGAACTTGCTCCAGTTTGTTGATGTCTTTTTTAAAATGTGGTGCCCAAAACTGGACACAATATTCCAGATGAGGTCTGACCAAAGAGGAGTAGAGGGAAATAATGACTTCACGTGATCTAGACTGTATGCTTCTGTTAATACATCCTAGAATTGCATTTGCCTTTTTTGCTGCTGCATCACACTGTTGACTCATATTCAGTCTGTGATCTATTAGTATACCCAAGTCTTTTTCACATGTGCTGTCACTTAGCCCTATTCCTCCCATTCTATATATGCTTTTTTCATTTTTATTGCCCAGATGTAGTACTTTGCATTTCTCCCTGTTAAAAACCATTCTGTTAGTTGCTGCCCACTTCTCCAGTTTATTTAAATCTTTTTGAATCCTCTCTCTCTCTTCTCTAGTATTAGCTATCCCTCCTAGCTTTGTGTCATCAGCAAATTTAATCAGTTTACCCTCAATTCCTTCATCTAAATCGTTGATAAAGATGTTGAACAATACAGGGCCCAGGACAGAGCCCTGTGGTACCCCACTTGAGACATTCTTCCAACTGGATGTGCAGCCATTTACGACCACTCTTTGGGTCCGATCACTAAGCCAGTTATGAATCCACCTAACAGTTGCCTTGTCCATTCCATACTTAGTCATTTTTTCAATAAGGATTGTATGAGAGACTTTGTCAAATGCTTTGCTGAAGTCAAGATATACTATATCTACAGCATTTCCTTGATCCACCCAATCAGTGATACCGTCATAGAAGGAAATTAAGTTACGTGTTTTTTTTTTTGTTTTTTTTTTACTATGGAAAGCAATGAGTGCAAAGAGAGATGCTTTTTTTATGAATGAAACTAACGTTTTTGAACATGTATTGCAGACAAATGACACATAATTTACATAAAAGCAGCAAAAAGACGCTTCACTGCCTAGAGAGCATGTTTTGACTGCAGAAAATAAAAGCAGCAAAAAAAACAGTGTGAACATAGTTAGGCTATGTGCACACGTAGTTTTTTGGGTGTGCAGATTTTGGAGAGAAAAAGCAGGTAAATCCGCAGGTTTTGTACCTCATAATGGATGAGGTGTAAAACTGCAGCGTTTCTGCACTAAACAATTGACATGCTGCGTATTGTAAACCGCGCGTTTTTTTTTTGCCATTGGAAATAAAGGTACTGTACAACGCAGCAGAATCTGCTGTGTTTCCGCAGAGCCAAAACCGCTGCGGAAACGCAGCAGATTTCACTGCGTGTGCACATACTCTTAGACCTCACACTGCTGTGTAAATAGTTCTTTGTACACACCAAGTGGAATAGCACCTTAAGGCCCTGTGCACAAGGTGCGGATTCTGCCGCGGAAGCCGCTGCGGATCTGCAGCAGAACTGTAGGTGATGTACAGTATCATTAAACACTATGGAAAAAAAAACGCTGTGCACATGCTGCGGATTTTTCCGCGCGGTTTTCGTGCGGAAAAAAAAAGCAGCATGTGACTTCTTTTGTGCGGTTTTCCTGCAGTTTTCCACCTACTCCACTATAGGAATCTGCAGTTGAAAAACCGCAAGAAAACCACAAAAAAACAGGAAGAAATCCGCAGGAAAAATGCAGGTCATTTAACCTGCGGATTTCGTGAATTCTGCACAGAAAATGCATGCACAGAATACGCATCGTGTGCACATAGCCTAATAAGGAACTCATAGAAGTCTATGGGACCCTGTGTCCTCCTGATTTCATGTGAAGGCATACAGTGTTTGATTAGGAAAATGGTGCCGTATGAAGGTACAATGTGACATGGGTTACTTTCTGATCAGTTGTAACCAGACCCAACACTGCTGTGACAGTGATTGATGTCACTTGTGAATGCTGTTCTGATAACCTTGGATCCATGGGGGACTGTTGCCTGATATATCGTCTTTCCCTCAATCCTATTTTTTGTAAATGGAACTAATAGAATTCAAGAAGGTTAAAAAACATAGGAATAATAATGTTGCGAATGTTGAGACAACTCTTAACAGATGTCACATTAATTTGATGTGCATAAAAAACATTATAGCATCTCTGATTTGCTCATTTTATGACACCTGCTCTGAGCAGAGACGGCTTTTTTTGGTTGTTCATTTTTACTTCGTTTGACTTGAGTATTTTTTTTTTTTTTTTTTAATTTTAGAGTTTATTTCCAGATTTGCATTTTGTTTGCACAAAGTCTTCACAATTTGTTATGCTGGTCTACAGCGGCAAAGTTATATTGGGGCTACTTTCTCACATCTGCGTGACACTTCCTACTGCTGTTGTGTGTGTGTGTTTTTTTTTTTTTTTTTTTTTTTTCTTGAATGTCACACGGAGCCACACACACATCATTTTTCCGGTCCTTGAGACTCAGAGCAGGTCCTACTCTCATGCGTTTTGCAAATCAGACTCAGCCATTAAAGTCTAAGGGAATCTGTGATACACAGGTGAAGCACAGAAGACAAAAAGTGCACTTCAAAGTTCCAACAGAGTTTCATATGTATACATTAAAGGGGTTGTCCACTACTTGGACAACCCCTTCTTGATCAAAATGTTTGGCCCACATAAAATAATGAAGCCTGGAGCTCTCCTGTGGTTGTTGTGACACGTGACGCCCGCGCCCAATCAGCAGCGGCGTCACTGTCTCCGCTTTCAGACAAATCGAACGTGAAGATCATGTCCGGGCTGCAGCTCATGTCAGACTTCCTGTTCCTGCTCAATTCGACAAGAGGCGGGGACAGTGACACCAGTACTGATTGGGTGCCGGCGTTGTGTCGCAACAATAGCACGGAAGCCCCGGGACAGCGAGTGCCGGCAGCACGGGAGGTGAGTATAAGCTTTATTATTTTATGGGGGCCAAGCGAGAGGTATGAGAAATTGTCCACGTCGTGGACAGCTTATTTAAGAGTCAATGGATATAAAAAGTTTAAGACCATTTATAACTGCTCCAGTGTGGGAGAGGGTGAAACAAGAAAAAAAAACCTGCAACTAGGGTGACACCTGAGAAAAATCTGTCTGTTCAGTAAGGGAATGTAGTGCGGGAACCATTATATCTGCAGAGGGGCGACTCCATAATAATGTCTATGGACGCTTTTGTTCATATAGTGCATCAGTCAGTGTATTGCTGCGAGTAATGTTGTTCTTGCCATCAATACAACAGAAACAACCGGAGACTCCAGTGTAGGTCAGTGAGATCCTTCATACGACCAATTTCCTCAGCTTATGGCTTCTGCTAGGAACACGAGTCTTTGTAATGGGCCCAGTGGTTCTCCCTTTCACAGAGATTCCTAATGGGGCCCTTTACGAGATTTCCTATGTAAAATCCCTCATCATGTGAAAATGAATATCTATTGGCTGCTTCCACGATAACTATCCTAGAGCCGCTCCTATACAACAATGAAAACCTCTTAAAAATCGGGCTTATCTAAGAGTTAAAGGGAACCTGACAGCTTCCCCCATAAACTGCCTCCATGTATTTGTTACCCATGTACTCTTTCTAACAAGCCCTTTTTATAGTCCAGTAAAATTTAGTTTTTGTCATATGGCAGTAATCAGTAACTGTAGTGGCAATATAGGAAGTAATGGGTGACTAGTCGGAGGGTGTTTTATTTTTTACATTTTTTTTTTTTTCCCCAGACTAAGGACTAATCCTCACACTAATCATGTAATCACGCCTCTGCGGTGATGAATGACATTGTTTCTCGCCAGCTCTTTGCAAATCTCTGCCTCTTTGACAATGGAGTTTAGCTCCCTGACTTCATCAGTGCACTTCACATGCACAGGGGACTCGATTAGGTGTTGCCACCGGTTCAGTAAATCTCATGGCTGGCTGTGTCCAGTGTCAGAAGCCATGGCCCTGTCCCAGGTCTGTCATATGAAGGATCCCAATGACTGACTTATAACGGACTGTTGTGTGGTTTGTGTTGTATTGATAGCATGTGACCTCACCGATATGGGTGGGGTTCAGCTTACTTTAGTTTCTGCATGGGGGTCTTTGAATAACTTGTTGCAGCGGTCACATGGATGCACTTCACCGCAGAAAAATAGACAGTCCTCCAGAAAATATTAAAACTTTCTCAAGATTGGTTGTCTTTCACAAAACCTATTCATAAGTGATTCAGCTCAGACTACGAGGATGAACTTTTTTTTTAATATTTCAAGGACTGATTTTGTATACGGTAATTATTCCCACTCTCATTAGAGCAGCGGCATGTGACATCATTAGTTATTAAGCACTCAGTCCAAGAGTTGTAGTGTGAAGAATCCTTCGAACCGGCGCTAAGTAACCATTTGGCATTTAGAGTGACTCATTGATATAAACTGAGAAAATATATATATATTTTTTTTTTTCTTCTGTCTATACGGGCAACGATGGCAAAGTTAATTATTGCTTTTGCTCAGCAAACTGTAATTATACATTAAAATGCTTCTAGTAGCGGCATCGTTGTACATTTTCTGCTTTTGTGTATTAACAGTTATCTTGTTGGATCTATATGATGCTCTTGTTGCTATCCATAGATAAATGTCTGTGACGGGGGCTTCCATGTTGCCATTGATTTAAAGAGAATGTGTCAAAAGAAAATGACCTATAGCTTAAATCTCATTATTATGTTAAATGTAATCTTCAAAATGGATGATTTTTGTTTCCATTTTTCCATATTATGTATATTTGAAAAAAAATTCTGAAATCTTGCAGTTTTCACTTTGAGCCTCATTATAGTCTGATACATCTGTTCTTTTGGAGATTGTTTTTATGCTTATGTCATTCTCATCACAGGCAGTATTATTGTGATTGCTAACACCTCGATATACTGTAGATAACACAGGGTCCACCTTTGACAATAGGCGATGTCACTGTGCATGCCCATAATCCACAGGTTACAGGGGGCATGCCCACAGCACTCTTCTATAGAGGTAGTGAATAGCTCCATGTGGCTATTGTGAAGCAGATCTATGCCTCCCTTCAGCAATGCTCATGGAAACCCTATAACCTTGTTCAGAAAATAGAATATCGCTATTTTGGTTTTAATTATTAAGCATTAATGATAAATTCCTATTAAATTATGCACAGCATGTAATCAAATTCTGTAGTTTGGCATTCACTGACCTGTGGCTCTGCAGTTACAGTACTATAAATCCCAGCATGGTCTGACAGCTGCTGGCTTGGGAGTTTATTTCTATTGCTATGCCAGGCCCCTCCTTGTCAGGGTCGTTGTAAACACAGAAAAAGGAACTGGTCCAGCTTTTGGACCACTGTGAATTAGGGGAGGTATATTGAGGTTTTCTGGGGTGCAGTTCAACTTTGCTGTGCAGTCCCATCGTGACATGACCAAATGTATTCGGGGAAAAAAGTAAACTTTTAGTTTAAAATCGTTATTTATTTTTCCTGATTTTTAGATTAGATTCTAGGTTTAATTTCCTCATTTCATCTTCACTTATTCTGAAATAGTAATGTGAGGTTTGTGTTATTGGAACATGAATGTATAGAAACGCCTGTAATGTGTAGAGGTGGAGGCAGCGTTAGCCGTTTTTCCCCTTGTGTCCTTCTCATGTTAGAGGGCTTTCCTATTACTTGTTTCCATGGAGATGTTGTACATTTCATGCCATTTGTTTGGAGGAAATCCTATAGATTTGAGTGACACGCTCTTTATTAGTAGCATACATTTGCTTGGTGCTTGCACACTTGTAAGCTGAATATGGACGAGTGCAGGAATCCTGGTCAGGCTCTATGCACATTTGCATTTTTATTTCTGTATTTCTATCACATTATTGGAACCTGCAGGTCCCACTTGGGGACCGTACAGCCTTTATGATGATTCTGGAGTTTGAAGTACTGTGATTTTTTTTTTCTTCAATGCAAGACTTGGCCACATACAATGTAAATGAAAGCTGTGAGCAAATCCACTTGTGTATTACAGATCTATATTTTTTTATTAATCATTTTGATTGAAAAAGTATTGCAAATATATTTATATGGTTACATTTTTTACATTAGTATGATTTTTTTTTTTTTTTTTTTTTAATTTTAAATACGTTAGTCGTGAAATTTTCTTTCAATACACATCAAGTTCCGGGAGCATGTGGGCACCTTTTAATAGCCTTTTTAACCCCTTAACGACCAGGGGTATTTTTGGTTTTACATTTTCATTTTTCCCTCCCCTTCTTTCCAGAGCCATAACTTTTTTATTTTTCCGTTTATATGGCCTTGTGAGGGCTTATTTTTTGCGGGATGAGTTGTACTTTTAAATGACATCATTGGTTTTACCATATCGTGTACTCGAAAATGGGAAAAAAATTCCAAGTGCGGTGAAATTGCAAAAAAAGTGCAATCCCACACTTGTTTTTTGCTTGGCTTTTTTGTTAGGTTCACTAGATGCTAAATCTGACCTGCCATTATGATTCTCCAGGTCATTACGAGTTCATAGACACCAAACATGTCTATGTCCTCTTTTATCTAAGTGGTGAAAAAAAATGCCAAAGTTTGCTAAAAAAAAAAAAAATTTGCGCAATTTTCCGAGACCCGTAGCGTCTCCATTTTTCATGATCTGGGGTCGGGTGAGGGCTTATTTTTTCCGTGCCGGACTGACGTTTTTAATGATACCACTTTTGTGCAGATACGTTCTTTTGTTCGCCCGTTATTGCATTTTAATGCTATGTCTTGGTGACCAAAAAAACGTAATTCTGGCGTTTTTAATTTTTTTCTCGCTACGCCGTTTAGCGATCGGGTTAATGCTTTTTTTATTGATAGATCGGGCGATTCTCAACGCGGCGATACTTAATATGTGTATGTGGGATTTTTTTTTTTACTGTTTTATTTTGATTGGGGCGAAAGGGGGGTGATTTGAACTTTCAGGTTTTTTAAATTTTTTTTTTATTTTTAAACATTTATTTTTTTTTTTTACTTTTGGCATGCTTCAATAGCCTCCATAGGAGGCTAGAAGCTTGCGCAACCCGATCGGCTTTGCTACATATGGGCGATGAGCAGATCGCCCATATGTAGCAGATTTACTGCTGTGCTTTCATTGCCTGCCACCGGGTGGCGCTGAAAGCCATATGCCTGGAACAACCATAGAGGTCTCATAGAGACCTCTGGTTGTCCAGGCAACATGACGCCGACCCCCGATCACGTGACGGGGGTCGGCGATTAGGTCATTTCCGGCCCGGCGGCCGGAAATGCTATTTAAATGCCCGCTGTCAGCTTTGACAGCGGCATTTAACTAGTTAATAGGCGTGGGCGGACGGCGATTCCGCTCGCGCCTATTGCGGGCACATGTCAGCTGTTCATAACAGCTGACATGTCCCGGCTTTGATGTGGGCTCAGCGCCGAAACCCTCATCAAAGCAGGGGATATGTCTAATGACGGACTGTGTCCGTCATTAGACATTAAGGGGTTAAGTTCATTGGGTTGCTTTTAAAAATACTATCTAATTTGCATTGTTCCTATATGCATAGTTGTGTGTTTTTTGTTTCTTTATAAAACATGTTTGGGACCGAACCATCTAACCTCATGACCCTCTTAATCTTGTTCGGATGTCCAAATGAGTTTTGCATCCATTCTCTTCATTATAACCGAGGCCTAGTTTTTTTTTTTCTTCCATATACAAATATTTATATTTTGATGACAAAGGATTAGTAAAATATATTTTAAAATTTTCTCCCCTTTTTGTTACAATTATTCCTATATATCAGATGGTTTTTTTATATATATATATATATATATATATATATATATATATATATACATATATAATCTATCTATCTATGGGGGTCGGACAGGTAACAATTGATTCTGTATTGGCAGTTTTTTTAAGCCTATTTTTTGTTTTTCATTTGTTGCACATATTCTGTCCCCACCCTCGAAGGTCATAAAAGACCTTTTGGGAGGACATTTAAATACATTTTTTTAATCTGATTTCCCCTGTACCTGGGACTGGTACATTAGCCCCAGTTACAGTGGAAGTGCATCCTTCTGCGTTAGTGTTTTTTGCTATTTTTAGTTGGATGTTTCTATGGTTACAGACATGGTGTTATATACATTTTAGAAGTTTTTGCACATTAACTGACCATTACAACTGCTGGATATCGTCTTAAGGGCTTTTTGAGAATTGACCACATGTTCTCTATGGGACTGAGACCTAGGGAATTTTCTGAAAATAAACTCAAAATGTTACTGTTTTGTTCACCAAACCACTTGGTTATCACTTTTGCCTTGTGACATTGTCTCCATCATGCTGGTAAAAGCATCATCAACACACTGCTCCTGGATGATGGGAGAAGTTGCTCTTGGATGAGGTTTACATCCCATTCTTTATTTATGGCATTGTTCATAGAGAAAATTGTGAATGAGCCCCCTCCATGGATGAGAAGCCCCCACATATGAATGGTCTCCTGAAGCTTTACTGTCTGCAGACATAGGACTCATGGCAGTCAGGACTGTGGATTTGGGGTCCCTGTCCTTTTTCGTGGAGTTGGTATATAATGGACCGGCTCTAAAATATATAATAAATTAGATACAATAGTAAATGCATAAATGCTGTAAATTTTTTCATAACTTTCCCAAGTTTTTATGAAATCTAAATGTCTTTTATGTTCCTGATGTAAGGATCGCGACTTCTTTTTGAGATGAATCTGTGCTGCACTTTATGTACATGTTTGGTAGTGATCAGGGCTGTAGAGTCGGTGTCCATTTTGGTGGAGAAGTTGTATAAAATGAACAGACTCCTAAAAGATATAAATTGGGTTTCAGTGCAGGATGTGCTGTAAATGTTTTCATAAGAAACTGGGAAAGTTATGAAAATGTCCTATAAATGTCTGTTCTGTTCCTGATCTAAGGACCTCTACATTTAGTTCAGCAGAATCTGTGCTGCACTTTATGTACATGCTCAGTAGTGACCAGGGCTGTGGAGTCAGGGAAATTGAGGAGTCTGTGAAGTCGGAGTCATGGAGTTGGTGTCCATTTTGGTGAAGTCGTTAAAAAATTGACAAACTTCCATCTCCTAAAATATATAACAAATTGTGTGCTGTAAATTGTTTCATAAACTTTTGGGAAAGTTCTGAAATATAAATTTCTGTTCCTGATCTAAGGATCTCTACATTTAGTTGAGATGAATCTGTGCTGCACTTTATGTACATGCTCAGTAGTGACCAGGGCTGTGGAGTCTGTGTCCATGTTGGAGTCGGTATATATTGAACAGACTCCTAAAATAAATAGTAAATTGGGTACAGTAGTACAATGCAGGATGTGCTGTAAATGTTTTCATAATTTGGGAAAGTTATGAAATGTCCTATAAATGTCTGTCCTGTTCCTACTCTAAGGATCTTGACTTTTAGTTGAGATGAGTCTGTGCTGAACTTTATGTCCTTTCTCAATAGTGACCAGTGCTGGGGAGTCAGGGAAATTAAGGAGTCAAAGGTTTGGCTTACAGAGTCCACAGACCTGCGTACCTGCATCGTGGAAGCAAAATACTTTTTATGAAAATATGGGAGGTGTTTTTCCTGAAGCGTCTTTTCAGACGACATTTTTTTAAATAAAATTTACATATATAACATACAGACTTCCAGGCGGAAGCCACCAGATAAATGGACTGGTCACGTCTTTTAGCTGCTTAACGTCATTTGAAGCCTGAATCAGTTAAAAGAAGTTACAAAAGGATATTAAGCACGGCAAGTCACCTTCACATTGCTATGCATAATATTTCTTTTTGGTGTCTTAGTGCTAAATCAGGCAGGTTCCAGTCATTGTCCTACCGAAAGATGTCGTGTGCACGTAACCTAAAAAGGAAAGCCATAAACTGTGTGAAAAGCAAAATTTGTCAGTCTCAACTTTTTTGCCCAGGTCTGTAGACTTTGTGATGCAGAGGTTCTTTGAAACTAAAAACGCCACCTAAAAAATGCAAGACTCAGTTATGTGTTTTTTAAGGTTATTTAATTTATGTTGTCCAAACCACTGGCGACATGATTTGCAGCCAGTGATCATTGAGCATAGTTTTAATATCTGGCCAGGTGACTATAAGGAAGATGTGAATAGACCGGCGGCAACTCCAGCCCACTGCTCTAGTTTATTGACTGGTTTCTCCCATGTGCGTAGATCATGAGAGACCTGACGGTCACCTGTAGCAGTGTGGAGAGGAGCCATAAATTTTATAGTATGTATTCTCTGAAATGCGCTGGTAAAACTTACTTGGTTGCAATTCATGCTGCCCGTAGTTTGAATTTGGGTCAGGGGACACACAGCCAGTGCGAGTATAGTGGTCCATACTCTGATCGCAAATTGTGGATGTGTGAATGGAGGCCTAACTTTTTCATTAGCTCTGTTACAGTTGCCCAATTATTTTTCCTCTGCAGTGTAGAAAATAGTTTTTCTGGAAAACATCAACAAGCTGATTTTACATACTTCTTACTAATGTACCTAAACCCGACATTGTCATTTCCGTGTGTGGTTCCACTATTACTCCCCAGCAACATGCCCGCTGTCTTGGGGTCATACTTGACTCCGAGCTTTCCTTTGCCCCCACATCCGATCACTGGCTCGCTTTTGTTATCTGCAACCCAAAAACATTTCTAGAATTCGACCTTTTCTTACTTCTGACTCCGCAAAAACTCTAAGGCTATGTGCAGACGTTGCAGATTCTGCTGCGTTTCCGCAGCGGTTTTGGCCCTGTAGAAACGCAGCAGTTACGCAGACATGGTACAGTACCATGTTAGCCTATGGCATTTCAAAACCGCTGTGCTCACGCTGCAGTTTTTTCCGCGGTTTACAAACAGCAGCATGTCAATTGTTTGGGCGGATTCCGCAGCGGTTTCACACCTTTAACATAGTAGAGGTGTGAAACTGCAGGGCAAAACCGCAGGCTAATCCGCAGGAAAATCGCAGGTCACTTTACCTGCAGTTTTACCTGCGGATCCGCGCGGAAAAACCCGCAGGTGAATTCGCAGCGTGTGCACATAGCCTAACTGTTTCTCTTACTCATTGTCGTCTCGACTATTGTAACTCTCTTCTATTCGGTCTCCCTCTTACCAAACTCTCCCCTCTCCAATCTGACTTGAATGCTGCAGCCAGGATCATATTCCTCACCAATCGTTACACCGATGCCTCTACCTTGTGCCAGTCATTACACTGGCCACCCATCTACTCCAGAATCCTGTATAAACTTATTACCCTCACCCACAATGCTCTCCATGGCTCAGCACCACCCTACATCTCCTTCCTTGTTTCAGTATACCACCCTACCCGTGCCCTCCATTCTGCTGCTGACCTGAGGTTAGCATCCTCAATAATCAGAACCTCCTACTCCCGTCTCTAAGACTATACACGTGCTGCGCCAATTCTTTGGAATGCACTTCCAAGGTCAATACGATTAGTCCCCAATCGCTACAATTTTAAGCGTGCCCTGAAAACGCATTTATTCAGACGGGCCTACCATGGCACAGCCAAAAGTTTTACCATAACCAGGTTCCCCGCATCATGTTCCCACATGCTTTATGCATCCATTAGCCCTCTGTGTCTGTACTGTTACACACTTAACACTATGGCTGGTCCATACAATCAGGGCAACTGTTACCACCCACCTTTCGTGTCTCCCTTTTTTCCTCATAGACTGTAAGCTTGCGTGCGGGGCCATCATTCCTCTTGGTATCTGTTATGATCTATGTGATTATTGTTATGCTGTAATGTCTATCGTCTGTACAAGTCCCCTCTGAAATGTAAAGTGCTGTGGAATATGTTGGCGCTATAGAAATAATATTTATTATTATTATTATTATTATTATTATTATTATTATTATTATTTCTTAATCGTGTCCTGCCCTTGGTCAGATTTAACCAATCCTCATGCATTCAGTTCTAGGAAGTACAGCAATTTCAGGAGACTGATAAGATGAAGGTTCCTTCACACTAAATATGAAATTACATTAATGTTGCTTTATGGTAGAAACCTGGAATAATCCAGTGACCTCTGAGGTCAAAAGCTACCGATATGCATTTAGGAATTTGTACTTTTTTTTTAAAATCTTTTTCTCTAAACACATTTTTATGCCGTGTACTTATGATAGAGAACCAGACGGTGCAGCCTGATGATGCGTTTTAGAACATTTGTACAGTATGTACCGTATATTTTTTTAACCACCTGACCAAAGTTATTGCTTGCGAACACAGACTAGGTTTCCTTTTTTGTATTTGTGTGTTAAATTTGGTGAGATTTATCTTTACCTACTCAGTCAAATATTAAACTTTGGAGATCCCGATCCTCCTTGTCAGCAATCGTTATGTTGCGTAAAGTCTTCTGTAGTTGATTCCATCGCTTCCTTTCCGACGTCTCCGCTCACCGTATGTGAATGCTTCATGGAAGATTGTGGCCTGAATTGTTTTTTTGGTGACATGTAGCCTCACAAAGGTCTGTGTATTATGGATGATTTATCATCATTCCTCGGTTGTCACGATTGGTGCGGCAGCTATTTTTATAGATTGAAAAATTTATTCTTTTTTTAAACGTTTTCCTGCACACATTAGTACCAATTAGACAGTAAAAAAATGGACGGACCCATTCAGAAAACTATTATACTCACCCAGTCTCTTTCATGAGATCATTCCCATTACAGTCTATATGGGAAGAACCCAAATGGAATATACAACGTGAATCATGAACATTTGAATGAGGCCTAATTCTGATCATACACAACGAGATATCTTATTGATATTATCACACTATGCTTTTTACTGACTTTTTCTGGTACATGTGCCACATGTACAGTACAGACCATAAGTTTGGACACACCTTCTCATTCAAAGAGTTTTCTTTCTTTTCATGACTATGAAAATTGTAGATTCACTCTGAAGGCATCAAAACTATGAATTACCACATATGGAATTATATAATTAGCAAAAAAGTGTGAAACAACTGAAAATGTCATATATTCTAGGTTCTTCAAAGTAGCCACCTTTTGCTTTGATTACTGCTTTGCACACTCTTGGCTTTCCTTGATGAGCTTCAAGAGGTAGTCACCGGAAATGGTCTTCCAACAGTCTTGAAGGAGTTCCCAGAGATGCTTAGCACTTGTTGGCCCTTTTGCCTTCACTCTGCAGTCCAGCTCACCCCAAACCATCTCGCTTGGGTTCAGGTGTGGTGACTGTGGAGGCCAGGTCATCTGGCGTAGCACCCCATCACTCTCCCTCTTGGTCAAATAGCCCTTACACAGCCTGGAGGGGTGTTTGGGGTCGTTGTCCTGTTGAAAAATAAATGATGGTCTAACTAAACGCAAACCGGATGGAATAGCATGCCGCTGCAAGATGCTGTGGTAGCCATGCTGGTTCAGTATGCCTTCAATTTTGAATAAATCTCCAACAGTGTGACCAGCAAAGCACCCCCACACCATCACACCTCCTCCTCCATGCTTCAGGCATGTGGAGTCCATCCGTTCACCTTTTCTGCGTCGCACAAAGACACTGTGGTTGGAAACAAAGATCTCAAATTTGGACTCGTCAGACCAAAGCACAGATTTCCACTGGTTTAATGTTCATTCCTTGTGTTCTTTAGCCCAAACAAGTCTCTTCTGCTTGTTGCCTGTCCTTAGCAGTGGTTTCCTAGCAGCTATTTTACCATGAAGGCCTGCTGCACAAAGTCTCCTCTTAACAGTTGTTGTAGAGATGTGTCTGCTGCTTGAACTCTGTGTGGCATTGACCTGGTCTCTAATCTGAGCTGCTGTTAACCTGCGATTTCTGAGGCTGGTGACTCTGATGAACTTATCCTCCGCAGCAGAGGTGACTCTTGGTCTTCCTTTCCTGGGGTGGTCCTCAAGTGAGCCAGTTTCTTTGTAGCGCTTGATGGTTTTTGCCACTGCACTTGGGGACACTTTCAAAGTTTTCCCAATTTTTTCGGACTGACTGACCTTCATTTCTTAAAGTAATGATGGCCACTCGTTTTTCTTTACTTAGCTGCTTTTTTCTTGCCATAATACAAATTCTAACAGTCTATTCAGTAGGACTATCGGCTGTGTATCCACCAGACTTCTGCCCAACACAACTGATGGTCCCAACCCCATTTATAAGGCAAGAAAATCCCACTTATTAAACCTGACAGGGCACACCTGTGAAGTGAAAACCATTTCCGGTGACTACCTCTTGAAGCTCATCAAGAGAATGCCAAGAGTGTGCAAAGCAGTAATCAAAGCAAAAGGTGTCTACTTTGAAGAACCTAGAATATAAGACATATTTTCAGTTGTTTCACACTTTTTTGCTAATTGTATAATTCCACATGTGGTAATTCATGGTTTTGATGCCTTCAGAGTGAATCTACAATTTTCATAGTCATGAAAAGAAAGAAAACTCTTTGAATGAGAAGGTGTGTCGAAACTTTTGGTCTGTACTGTTTCCATAGGGCTTAACACGCCCAGTGTTTGCCAGACCGTATTTATGTCATACAGTATACGAAAGACTAGCCCGCCTTCCCATCTTACACAGGGGCGTACGTATAAAAAGAAATGTAATTATCTTATTCAACACCGAATTTAGCAGCCGTCGGTCAAAGGGGAACATTTGGAAATGCCCTTGAATTATATTGACAACGGAAAGCAAAAATGAGATGTGAACAGGGACGCTGTGCTCCTTCACACAATTACTAAGTGGTGGAAATTCGCTTTGAATGATATTAGGGTTTCTAATTTCTTCATTTAATTCCAGAATTAGTCCTTTATATTTGTTTTTCTTTAGAGGCCATAATAATTTCATAATTATAATGACGATTGTGCTCATTCTCTCTTGTTTTTACACCTGTAAATAATAATTTTTTCGTTATTTTTTTCTCTTCTGTTTTTACGTTTAGACCCTGAAAAAAAGACTTTATTCCGTGCAGAGCAACGTGTGGAAAAGCGGCGGGATTTGGGAAATTCAGGGGGGCAAACTGGAGAAAGGAGAATGGAGCTTCAGACTCTACAGGAGGCCCTAAAAGTGGAAATTCAAGTTCACCAGGTAAGGATGCTTCACTATTTGCCTCCATAAAGTAAAGTTGGATTTATTAAAACCATTATCAGGAAGATAAATCTTGACGATCTATCTGTAAGATAGTTATCAGATCGGTGGTGGTCTGTCCTCCCAGTACCACCACTGATCAGCTTATATCAGCTCTGATAGCAATATACAGCATGTAACCCTGCGGCTCCGTACATTGCTTAATGGCCGCTACCGTGTACTGAGGTTTAACTCCCATTAAGTTAGTTACTTATACCATTCACATATTCTCAGACCCTCGGTTAGGCCCTGTTGACATATTTGGGTCGTATTTCGATACATAAAGCTGTTTTTCTGCTTTTCACACCACCCTCTACTGTAGTAAGCATTGTGGCTTTCGAAAAAATCGCTTTTCATAATTTTGTTTTTGATCCAAATGCCTAGTTGAGCATGATAACGTTTCCATTCATTTTTTAAAGTGGCATTAAATTGCTTATTTTTGCCAAAATATGACTTTGTGACACATCTATGATTCTATCTCCCCCACCTCATTGTAGATTGTAAGCTCTCACGAGCAGGGTCATCTTATTTTCTTTAATTACTGTATTGTTAACGTTATTACTTATGACTTGTGTTTTGAAACTGTTACACTGTAAAGCGCTCCGGAATATGTTGGCGCTATATAAATAAAGATTATTATTATCCGTTAAAAATAGATATTTGAATGAGACTTTAGATCGCTATTCAGTAAAGAATATCAGAATGGCCATTTGGGCTGAGGACAAATTGAGCTTTAATACTTATGCGAGTAATGTTGGTCTTTACTTTACTTTAATACCTGTTCTGTAACTTGCAGCAAACTTGGAACCCTGGTGCTGCCTTCATACATTGCTGAGAGCTTTCATCATCCGAACCCTTTCTGTTGACAGTGTGCAATAGTGACCTCTGCAGGATACAACAAGGAACTGCTCCCTACGAAATATATTTCTAATATGCAGATTTCGTGATTATTTCTAAAAATAAGATCTAATGATGTTTTGATGTCACAGTAGAAAATTGTCACAAAATCTGATGTAATTTCCTAATTACACAATCTGGTGACCATTGTGCCTGAATTTAGCTTCTACTAGTTCAGAAGGCTTTTGGCAGCAGATGTTTAAGAAGGAGGCTTACTTTCTCTGACCTCACTCAGCACTTCCTTCTTACATAATGAATATTGTGATTGGATAATGAGGCTCTCCGTCACTGGGCAGTCCAATGGCAGTGTGTGATGCACTTTAATCACTGTCTCCTTCCTGTTAGAGAATTGATGCTTATTGATTTTACTTGCTGAGGTACTTTAGTTGGCACATGTACGCCACATTAAAATAAAATACCAATATTAAGCAAATACAGCATCCCCAGCTCCTCTTTTGACTAGCCAGGCTGGCACGACGTTGCATGTGTTTCATGCCATAGCAATGGCGTCTCGACAGGCCGACTAATCAAAAGAGAAGTTAAGAGATCTTACAAAGAGCTCACGTCCATCGGCCACAGGTTGATAGACTTGGTAGCTGGACCAGAGTCCTGCAAATCAATCCTCAGCAACTTGTTTGTTGTAACTTTTTGTTGTTTTTTTTTTTTTATTTTACTAAACTTATTTTTCAGAACAACAAATGTTATGAATCTGTTACAAGGCTTACTTATGAGGACTGGGGGCTGGCAGGCATTTACACCGATGCCAAGAAGACACTTTGCTTTGGCAATGGACTTGGGCCTTTTAGTGGGCTATTCTTATTTTATAAAGGGAATTCATGTAACACTTCTGGTATCGCCACAGAATTTACAAATAAAGAGACTCCAACTCTGAGTCATCTACATTTGTTCTGTCGCTATTTTGAAATGCCTGGTGTGGCACACAGGTCACCCGGCCATGCAGAAAACTGGGTCCAGCTTCATTAAATAGTGTGGAACTGTGCTGCAGTTTTCTGCAGAATGAGTGTCCAAGAGCGCTGCTTTGCATTGAAAACTGTGAATGGGATTCTGTACTGAATCAGCTCTGCTGCCCCTTCGTTCTCCTGACCAATTTATCATAACTGGTATCACTTTTTGTGATGTGAATATCCTCTTTTAAATCTTTGGCCTCGTGAAGAAAAGCTGAGCTATAACTCTTTAATTGAGTTTCTATTACTCTGTTCATTGTCATCAAATATAATGCAATCTTTAAAATAAAAAAAATTAAAATGAACATCAAAAAAAATCATGAAGTCGCGGGTGAACCTTCTTAAGATGCAAAATAAAATATATTAAATCTAGGTTAATCTGAGCTTAGTATCGTTCAGGAAAGCTGCACATTTGCTTCGGCCGGCTTCATTTTTCAGTTTTGTTCTGATTTGGCTTTCGTCTGCCCCGTTTTATTTCCTAGTGCATGTCAGATGTGGAATTATTCATGAAGTTTAAGGAAAATCCATTTATATAGGCAACCTAACATTATATGTAGGAAAGGACACATCTAATCTGGATACGGCGCCAATTCTGTTTTTTTGGGAAAAGCCTTTTAAGTTTTAATACTGCAAAATTAAGGAAAGCAGACTACACAGCTGAACACGAATAAGTGACATATAGACCAAACGTGTTAAAACCGCCGCTGATACAGAAAAGTACAATTTGCTGAAATGTATTCCGTAAGAAAATGACAGCATAAAATGTCTTTTATCTTGGGGGGGAAAAAAAATGACTTTTTTTTTTTTTTTCTCTTTTCATCAGAAATTGGTTGCTCAAATGAAGCAAGATCCACAGGTAAGACTTCTAATTTAAAATACTTTGGTCACTGTTGTACAGTGTGTTGCTAATTGAAATATGTGAAATGTGTTATTTCCATTACATGAAATGAATTGGGATAATAAATGGTTTGTAAAGTTATACGGCTGGGAATATGTCGACACCATCTCTCCTCAATACAACGCATGCTATGTTCAGTGAGTTATAAGAGGAAGAATTTCTAGATTTCGACTTTCTTACTTTTGACTCCGCAAAAACTCTTACTGTTTCTCTTATTCATTCTCGTCTCGACTATTGTAACTCTTTTCTAATCGGTCTCCCTCTTACCAAACTCTCCCCTCTCCAATCTGTCTTGAATGCTGCAGCCAGGATCATATTCCTCACCAATCGTTACACCGATGCCTCTACCTTGTGCCAGTCATTACACTGGCTACCTATCCACTCCAGAATCCAGTACAAACTTATTGCCCTCACCCACAAAGCCCTCCATGGCTCAGGACCACCCTACATCTCCTCCCTTGTTTCAGTGTACCATCCTACCCGCGCCCTCCGTTCTGCTGATGACCTGAGGTTAGCATCCTCAATAATCAAAACCTCCCACTTCCGTCTCCAAGACTTTACACGTGCTGCGCCACTTCTTTGGAATGCACTTCCCAGGTTAATACGATTAGTCCCCATAATTTTAAGCGTTCCCTATATATTAATATATAATATTCAGACTGGCCTACCGCCTCAACACATTAACCTAATCTATCCCTGTGTGGCACAGCCAAAAGTTTTACCATAACCAGGTTCCCCGCATCATGTTCCCACATGCTTTATGCATCTATTAGTCCTCTGTGTCTGTACTGTTACACACTTAACATTATGGCTGGACCATACAATCAGGGCAATTGTTGTGTTTTTTTTTTTTTTTTTTTAAATTCGTTTATTAACCATAAGCAGTTATATAATCCACACATCCAGTACAAGATGTTAAGTTTGATACAAAATATAGTAATAATAATCTTTATATAGCGCCAACATATTCCGCAGCGCTTTAAAGTTTAACAGTTTCAAAACACAAGTCATAAGTAACAACGTTAACAATACAATAGAGCGAAATAAGACGACCCTGCTCGTGAGAGCTTACAATCTACAATGAGATGAGGGAGATATAAAGTACAGGTGTGTATTTACAATGAAGGTCCAACCATCTTGAGGGAGTGAGGGATGGATGGAGATAGTGAATGGGCTACACACGCACACTTACACATAGAATGACTTTGATTAGTGAATGTGATAGGCCGCTCTGAACAAGTGTGTTTTGAGGGAGCGCCTAAAACAATGCAAATTGTGGATAGTCCTGATTTCTTGGGGTAGAGCATTCCAGAGGATAGGAGCAGCACGGGAGAAGTCTTGGAGTCGGGAGTGGGAGGTACGGATTGGTGCAGAGGTTAGTCGTAAGTCGTTTGCAGAGTGCAGCGATCGGCTAGGCCGATAGACAGAAATGAGGGAAGAGATGTAAGGGGGTGCCGCACTGTGGAGAGCTTTGTGGGTGAGAACAAGTACTTTGAATTGGATCCTATAATGAATGGGCAGCCAATGTAAGAGGACTGGCGAAGAGCGGATGCGTCCGAGTACCGATTAGCCAGATGGACGATCCTGGCCGCTGCATTAAGTATGGACTGGAGAGGGGATAGTCGAGTGACGGGGAGGCCAATTAATAGAGCGTTGCAGTAATCCAGGCGGGAGTGGATCAATGCAACAGTGAGGGTTTTTGTTTCCATAGTGAGAAAAGGGCGGATTCTAGAGATGTTCTTTAGGTGTAAGCGGCAAGAGCGGGCAAGAGATTGTATATGGGATGTGAAGGAGAGATTGGTGTCAAACATAACACCCAGACAGAGCGCCTGCTTCCGGGGTGTTATTGTGGTACCACCCACGGAGAGGGAAATGTCAGCTTTTTAGGGAGGTTAGTAGACGGCGGGAGCAGAAGTTGTTCAGTTTTAGGCTGGTTTCACATTAGCGCTTACGGCCGCAGCGTCGGGCTGCGCACGGCCACTGCTAAGCCCCGCCCCTACCGTGCCTCCGCCTGTAGCTCCGCCTACGGGCGCATGACGCTGCATGCGTACTGCGTCCCCTATCTTTAGTACTGGGGATGCAGGCCGAGCGCAGGTATCAAAAGGACGCATGTGCCGCCAAACATGCGTCCTTTTGACGGTGCGTCGACCAGCACCAAACGCAACCTGTAGCAATTTGGTGCGGTCTGCGCAGCGTCAAAAGGACGCCGCCAAACGCATGCCTGCGTCCCCAGTGCTAAAGATAGGGGACGCAGGCAGAGTCATGCGCCCTTAGGCGGAGCTACCGGCGGAGGCGCGGCAGGGGGCGAGGCTTAGCGGAGGCCGTGCGCAGCCCGACGCTGCGGCCGTAAACGCTAATGTGAAACTAGCCTTAGAGAGGTTGAGTTTCAGATAGAGTGGACATGATATTGGAGACTGCGGACAGATAGTCACTGGCGTTCTGTAGTACAGCGGGGGTAAGGTCGGGGGGAAGACGTATATAGTTGTCATCAGCATAAAGATGGTACTGAAAGCCAAATCTGCTGATGGTCTGTCCAATTGGGGCTGTGTAGAGAGAGAAAAGAAGGGGGGGCCAAGGACTGAGCCCTGAGGTACCCCGACATCAAGAGGAAGAGGAGATGACGTGGAGCCAGAGAACAAAACACTGAAGGAGCGGTCAGAGAGATAGGAAGAGAACCAGGAGCGTGCAGTGTCCTTAATGCCTAGTGACTGGAGCCTAGAGAGTAGGAGATGGTGGTCAACAGTATCGAAAGCTGCAGATGGGTCAAGAAGAATGAGCAGAGTGGTCACCGTTATGTTTTGCTGTCAGAAGGTCATTGGTCACTTTGAGTGCAGTTTCAGTCGAATGTAGGGGCGGAAACGGGACTGTGAAGGGTCTAGAAGGGAGTGAGTGGAGAGGTAACGGGTAAGGTGGGAGTAAACTAGGCGTTCCAAAAGTTTAGAGATGAAGGGGAGATTGGAGACTGGTCTGTAGTTTGTGCAGGATGGGTCGAGAGCGGGTTTCTTTAGTAATGGAGTAACAATGGCGTGTTTGAAGGAGGATGGGAAAATGCCCGAGGAGAGGGAGAGATTAAAGATTGTAGTTAGGTGGGTTGTGACGACTGGAGGAGATGTGAGGTCATGGGGTCGTTAGTGCATGTAGTCGGACGAGAAGAAGAGAGGAGTCTGGAGACTTGTTCTTCTGTGATGGGATCAAATGTGGAAAGTGAGCCAGGGGAGATGCAGGAAGGGATGGGAGTCACAGCACTTGGTGGTTGGGAGCAGATATCTTGACGGATATTATCTATTTTTTCTGTAAAGTGGGAGGCCAGGTCATCATCACAAATGTCTGTGATAGGGGCTTGTGCTTTTGACCTGAGGAGGGAGTGAAAAGTGTCAAAAAGTTTCTTGGGGTTGTTGGCTAGTGAGGAGATCAGGGTGGTGAAGTAGGTCTGTTTGGCGAGGTGAAGGGCAGCGTTATAGGTTCTTAACATAAATTTGAAGTGGATGAAGTCTTCTGGTGTGCGGGTTTTTCTCCATAGGCGTTCAGCACTCCTAGAGCATCGCTGGAGAAGTTGAGTTTGCGATGCGAGCCAGGGCTGTTTTACTCTGTGTTTGGAGGTTCTGAGGGTGAGGGGAGCTACTTGGTCAAGGGTGCTTCTAAGAGTGTCATTGTAGTGATGAACAGCCAGATTAGGACAAGAAAAAGAGGAGATTGGGGACAGTGATGAGTGTAGGGAATCTGAAAGTGTCTGAGGGTTAATAGCTTGTAGATTTCTGACTGTGTGGTAGGTAGGAGTGAGCTGGGGTTGGCGAGGATTTGAGAGCGTGAAGGAGAGAATGTTGTGTTCAGAGAGTGGAAGCGGTGAGTTATTTAGGTGGGAGATTGAACAGAGCCGGCCGAAGACCAGATCAAAGGTGTTACCGTCCTTGTGTGTCTCAGAGGTTGAAAGCTGTGAGAGGCCTAGAGAGGTGGTTAGTGATAGAAGCTGGGATGCAGATGTGGAAGTAGGGCTGTTAATGGGGATGTTGAAGTCTCCCAGGATGAGGGTTGGAAGTTCTGAGGACATGAAGTGCGGCAGCCAGGCTGAAAAGTAGTCAAGGAAGTGGGTGGGTGAGCCTGGGGGCGGTATATGACCGCTACCCTGAGGGAGAGGGGACGGAAGAGCCTGATGGTGTGGACCTCAAAAGAAGGGAATAAGAGTGATGGAACTGGGGGGATGACCTGGAAAGTGCATTGTGGGGACAGGAGTATGCCGACTCCACCACCGTGTCTGTTTGTGGGTCTCGGGGTGTGAGAGAATTGTAAGCCACCATAGGAAATGGCAGCAGGAGAGGCAGTGTCAGACTCCTGAATCCAGGTTTCAGTGAGGGCCAACAGATTAAGAGAGTTGTTCAGAAAGTAGTTGTGTAGGAAAGGAAGCTTGTTACAAGCAGACCGTGGATTCCAGAGGGCACAATTAAAAGATGTAGATGAGGGAGTGCAAGTAATAATAAGATTATTATGGTTTTGATATGAGGTAGGGTAGGGGTTGAGGTTGGGGGATGGTGGACCAGGGTTGGGGGAGATGTCCCCTGAAATCAGTAGGAGTAGGAAGATAAAGAACAAATAGTTGTTGGAATTGTAAGTAGTTTTTTTTCTGCGATGTGTTTGGGCAAGATGGGCTGAGGTTTCTCAGGAAGGTGAGGAGTGCATGGGAGCTGTACATGGGAAAGGCAAGTATAGAGGGGCTGATGTGTATGAGTCGTGATGGAAGGGGGATAGGGTGGTTAATGTGGATGGCAAGGGAACACAGGAGGATAAAAATAAATCACATGGTTAAAGGGGAGAGCAAAGTGTGGGTTACCTGACTCCTGCCCTGACTAACTGCCATGTATAACTGCCGTTTTGCTGGATGCTTAGCTTCTGTGATGCTTTGCTTATAGGATGCTTGCGTGCTGCACTCCACACTGCGTGCTTCCCCTTAGGAACTACTACATATATAGGCCACACTACAGGATCAGGAGAGAGGGATTGTGGGAGCTGGTTGGGTATAATTTGGCAGCTGGGGCCAGCAGACCAGGGGATGGTTAGATGATCAAAGTCACTAGATCAAGATGTGTCAATATGCTATAGCGCCTTCCACCTGATAATATCTAGAAAGGCCCCAGTCACGGATGTAAAGCAGTAAGTATTACATACAGTGCAACAAATGAATTATACCAAAGCTTTAGCAAGCACATTAAAATATGCAGCAAATGGTAAAGCAGCAGAAGTATGGAGTTGTACCATTTGGATATATTGCAGCAGAAAATAGAGGCAGCAGAGGTGGGAAGTTGTATCATTCAGGCTGCTTGCTAGCAATGAATGGAGTAAAATACATGCAGGGTGGCTCAGTTGATTACTATTTGGATATATTGCAGCAGAAAATAGAGGCAGCAGAGGTGGGAAGTTGTATCATTCAGGCTGCTTGCTAGCAGTGAATGGAGTAAATAAATACAGGGTGGCTCAGATGATATAAAGACATGAAGCATAATATGTGCATCAATTGTGTGTAAATAAAGCAAACATTACATCAACTGAATCACAGTAGTATTGTATTATGTTATTTTATTATACCAGTAATAAAACCTGCCTAGCTTCTAAACCCTACCTACATCTACCAAACTATTCCGCAGCCTACATCTATATGAGTAGTTTACTGTGCGGCATCTCCGCTCTGCAAAGTGAGGTGAGGAATTCCACCTCTCCCAAATCTTCTCGAATTTACCCGGGCACCCTCTATTCTGATACATTGTACGTTCATATGGGCTAATCGAATTTTTCCAGATTGATCCAGGACCCAAGAGAAGGTGAACCCCCCCCCCCCCATCCACCGTAATGCTAGTATCTTCCGTGCCATGAACAGTGTCTCCCGTAAAAAAAATCCCAACATAATGACCCCATGCTTCCTGATCCCACACTCCAAAAAGACAGATCAGTGGCTCAAGGGCAACTGGGGTTTGTACCAAGGATGTTAATAATGACGTCACCCCTCTCCAGTATTGCGCAACAACAGGACAGTGCCAGATCATATGAATAAAGTCTGCACCTATTGAATGACATCTCAAACATTCCGATGACGGGTATCGGCCCATCTTAAAGAGTCGAACTGGAGTCAAATATGACTGATTAATAACATATATCTGTATCATCCTGTTGTTGGCAGACGGAGATACCCATATTGGTGACTCCAGGATTTCTTCCCATTCCTCACCCTGTGTATCCGGGATGACCCCCTCCCATTTCTTAACAGAATCCAAGGTACCTTCTGTCCCCACTGACATGTATGTATATAGAGAGGAGATGAGACCTTCAGGGCCCTGTGATTTGAGAATCCCTATCAGGGGTAGAGACGAAATGGCATTATCTATACCCATACATCTCATGTGCGATTGAAAAGCTGATCTTAACTGTAAATAACGGAAAAACTGGGATCTCGGGACACCGCGATTAACCTGTAATTGCTCAAAGGATACCAGTGTTCCATGATCATATATATCACCTATTGTAGAGACACCATATTGAACCCAGAACTCAGCGGAAGGATGTTCAAGTAATACAGGGAGGTAGTCATTATCCCATAAAGGCATTTCAGCTACAACATCCCCAAATCTAACCACTCCCTTAATCTGTCTCCATATCGATCGTGCCAGACGGAGCAGAGGCAGCAGCTTCGGGACATTTACTTTCCTCATTTCCAAAAAACCCAGTGGGCAACCGATCCCTGTAGCATGAAGTAGATGACTCAGAATTTGGGAGATGACCTCCAGGCATCCATGTACTTATGGCCTTGGCCTGTCCAGCTAAATAATATGAAAAGAAATTGGGTAACGCTGCCCCTACTCCCCTCTTGGGCCTCTGTAGAGTGGCTAGTTTAAGTTTAGGCCTGGCTTTCCCCCAAATAAAGGATGTGATTTGGGAATTCAAATTAGCAAAGAAAGATTTGGGTACCACCACCGCACTATGTTGAAGAGGCTAACTAAGTTTTGTCATGATACCAGTGCTGGGTGACCGGCACTTCTGGGGTTAATGTTCTGATCGCAGTGCAGACTCTCACCTGCACACCTGGGACCTATTAGGGTGGCCTCTCATTGGTTCTGGGGAGGCTTCTTATAGCCTCAGGAAGCTCCCATCCCTGTCAGTTATACTTTCGCCCTTGGCATTGTGTGGTGACCCCTGAGTGTGTTAGTGCTGTGTTCTGGTTGCTTGATTCCCTGTGTATGACTCGGTCTGTTCTCTGGATATCGCTTTGGATTCTGCTTGGTACCTTCTATGTCCGTTTGGTTTTTGATCTCTGCTTGGCCCTGACTGTCCGTTCTGTCTCATTCCTGGTACTGTATTGATATCTTGTGTATGACCTTTGGCTTTGTCTGACCTCCCGTCTGTTTATCCCTCCTGTACCTCGCTTGCCTGTATTGTGCCTGACCTCTGCTTTGCCGTTTTCTTCCTCCTCTGAAAGAAGGACGCTAAGCCCAGCCCCCTTGCGGTCACATGACCGTTCACATGACCGTAGGTCCTGTGCCGGCTTTCTAATCTTCTACATTCAGGTCCTGTGCATCTTTATTGTCCGGCTGTTCTTGTCCCCAGGGGTCCCTACGGTGCTGGTGAGTCCCTGCTTAACGGTGGCTGTACGCCGGCGCTGTCAGGACCCTGACAAGTTTAGGGAGTAATATCATTTTAATTAGATTAATACGTCCGGCTACAGACAGTGGAAGTTTACCCCAAATCGCAAATTTACCCTTGACCGTCTCCAGCAATGGTTGTATATTGAGCTGCAGGTCATATTTACTACCCTGAGAAATATGAACACCCAAATATTTAAAATTGGTTACAATGGGCAGTGAGGAGAGAGTCTCAAGTCATGGCACTGGAGCATGGGAGAGAGGCATCAAAGCAGATTTCTCCCAATTTATGTATAGGCCAGAATATTTACTGAATTCATCTATAGTAGTGATCACTCTTGTCAGGGTCTCCTCCGCTTTGTCCATAAATATCACCATATCGTCAGCATATAGGCCTATGGTATCCGTCCGACCCGCTATTTCTATACCAGCAATATTGGGGGAAGATCTTATACGGATTGCCAGCGCCTCAATAGCAGGAGCAAAAATGGCCGGGGAAAGGGGACACCCCTGTCGAGTTCTCCTGTACAGTGAAAATGATTCAGATATGGAGTTATTTACGATGACCCGGGCCTTGGGCTTCATGTATAAAATATTAACCCATTTTTGAAATCTATAACGAAATCCATACTGCTGCAAACATGCATGGAGAAAAGGCCATTCAAGCGAGTCAAAGGCCTTGGCCACATCCAGCGATGCCAGTGCCCATTCATTATCCGGTACCAGAGAGCTATATTGGACCACTGATTGGACTCGTCTGATGTTTATGGAGGTACTCTTCCCCAGCATAAAACCTGTCTGATCAGGGTGTACAAGATCTAATATAACTGAATTCACTCTTTTGGCCAAAATTTTTGTAAAAATTTTATAATCCACATTTACTAGTGATATAGGCCTGTAAGATCCACAATCTAATGGGTCCTTCGCCACTTTTTTAAGAACTATTATATTGGCCTCATAAAAGAACTCCGGTATGCATCCCCCCCTCAAATCCCTCGAAACACTGCCAACAAAAGGGGCGCCAGTATATCCTGATATTTCCTATATAACTCCACAGGAAATCCATCTGGCCCAGGGGCCTTCCCGGAGGCCATGTCTTTCATGGCATCCTCTACCTCCTCCAAAGTAAACTCAGCATCCATAAAGACCCGTTGGGAAGGACTCAGTACAGGAAACTCTATATCTAACAAATAATTTAGACACTCCGGGTAGCCCACATCGGTCTTAGAATTGTATAATGAGCCATAATAGTCAGAAAAGCATCTTAGTATCTCCTCGGTTGAGGAAACCGAAGTACCTCCCGACTCCCGAATCTGCAGAATTGTTAGTTGCATTATGCTGTCGTACTAAGCAGGGCTGTGGAGTCGGAGTCGTGGAGTCGGAGTCGGTGCTCATTTTGGTGGAGTCGGAGTTGGAGTCGGTATAAAATGGACCGACTCCGACTCCTAAAATATATAATAAATTGGGTACAGTAATTCAATGCAGGATGTGCTGAATATTTTTTTATAGGAGTTTGGGAAAGTTATGAAATGTCCTATAAATGGCTGTTATATTCCTGATCTAAGGCTACATTCACACACAGCGTTTTTCCTGTGTTTTTTGAGGATACGTTTTTCAGCTGCAAAAGGTGATCATCTTTTTAAAAAACTGCATCACCTTAAAGGTTTTTGAGCTCATAGATAATGTTACTCAATAGCAAAAGCATATTAGAAATCTGCTCTATCTATCCATTTATCCATATCTGTCTATCCATATCATATCTGTACCAAAAAGAATGAAAACCGGGTAGTACACCAATATATATTCTGTTCTATCTAAATATCTTGATTATTGGATCATAAAAATGATTAAATGTCTGAGGTTCAATAAATTACTACAATAAATTTTTCACTTAAATATTAGCAATATGTGTGGGAGTCGGAGTCGTGGAGTCGGAGTTGGAGTCGGAGTCGGTGTAAGGGAAATTGAGGAGTCGGAGTCGCAGGTTTGGCTTACCGACTCCACAGCCCTGGTACTAAGCAGGCCAGAAATCTACTTGCCTGATTCCCCATTTCAAAATAAGATTGCCGGGCAAAAAATAATTTTACGTTTTGTCTTGGTGTCAGTGTATTGAGTATATAACCTTTGAGCGGTCAGCCATTCTACCCTGTTACTGTTAGTTTGATCCGATATATAGGCTACCTCCGAGTCTTTCAGACGTCGCTCCATCTCGCCATCCTCTTCCGATGTCACCCGCTTAATGTGAGAAATCGTAGAGGATAGACAACCACGTAAATAGGCTTTAAGAGCATCCCAAAATACATTGATATTTCGGGGTTCGGGGTGGGACGAGACGAAGCAACGTAACTGATCTATCGTTCTATCAGGGGATGTTATCAACTTCAACCAAATAGGGTTCAGCTTCCATGCTATCCTATTAGTCAGTGGCCCATATTTAAGCTTGAGAATAACTGGACAATGATCCGAAATCCCCCTGCTTCCATGTTTAATATCATCCACCCATGCTGCCAAACTAATGGACCCAAAAATGTAGTCTATGCGAGACAAAGAGCGTTTAGTGGAGGAGTGGCAAGTATATTCCCTCGTCTCTGGATGGCGCACCCTCCATAGATCTAGCCACCCACTACCCGCCATGAACTATGACAGTTGAGATGTGCCCGATGGGGGGGGACCCCACCCTGTATTCCATCGCCCAGTCTCAATTTATCAAGATGGCCATTCATGACCAAGTTAAAATCTCCCATGCAGATGACATGTGCATCTGGGTAATTTAAAGCAAAGCTCAATGCCTTCTGGATAATTGATATATTGGCCGGAGGGGGATTATATATACAAAGAATGACATATTTCTGAGAGTTAATCAGCGCATGTACGAATACAAATCATCCCTCGGGGTCCTTCCGGGCCTCCCTGACCTCCCACCGAAGATCTTTATGAATCAACAGTGAAACTCCCCTTGAGTAGGTGGTGTGAAAAGCATGTAGAAACCATTGCACCCACGGTTTCTGTGCCCACCGAACCGTATCCCTGGTCAGGTGCGTCTCTACCAAAGCCACAATGTGGGGACGGTAATGTCTAATTTGTGAGAACACCTTAATTTTCTTTCGAGGGGTTTTTATACCTCTTACATTCCAGGTCATACAAATCAGCTCAGAACCCATTCCCTTCCATCTGGATATGAATCATAGAGGTGCCCAATCCAGATGCAGAGACCCCACACAGATAGCAGAATTTGACGTCGGCTGCGGCCTCCAACTAAACAACTATAAAAATTAAAACTTTTGAAAAAGCAAAACAGGAACCTAGTAACATAGGCATACAGTCTTACGCCCCCATCAAAAAATAAACAAGGGGATACCATCACTGAGCTCAGTGTCCGGTACAGCTGGTATCTGGGAACTCGCCGAGAGAGCTCCAATTAGACCGTTAAGTGAGTGAGTCTGAAGTAACCGCCACATTAGGATTCTTTCGCAGGGGAACCCCCGTGAGACGGCAGCCACTCAGCCGCTTCCGCCGGATCTGTAAAAAATACGGAGGAACCTTCATGAGCGACCCGAAGTCGGGCCGGATAGATCATCGAGTATATAATGTTCCTGTCTCTGAGCCGTTTCTTGACCTCGGTGAATTGTGCCCGCTGTTTCTGCAGTTCCATGGAGAAATCCGGGAAGATGGAAATGACAGCACTTTCAAACTTAATAGGGCTTTTCTGCCGTGCAAGTCGCAGAATGGTATCTCTGTCCTTACAATTGAGCAAGCGTGCCAGGAAAGGTCGAGGTGGGGCCCCCGGAGGCAGTGGTCTTGTAGGGACCCTGTGAGCTCTTTCAATGGCGATCATAGAGGAGAACTCATCCCCCAGGGAGGTCTTAAGCCAATCCTCCAAAAACTGCTCAGGATGCTGACCTTCCCAGCGCTCAGGCAAACCAACGATACGGATATTATTCTGGCGCATTCTGTTTTCCAAATCATCCGCCTTTTGCTTCCAAGCATTCATGGAGCCCGCCACCTTTGTTAATTTAGCTTCCATGGGTGTAATGGTATCTTCTACCCTGGACACTCTTGTCTCCACCTCCGTAATGCGCCCCTTCATGGTCTGCATATCCTGACGAAGTCTCCCCACCTCCGTATAAACATCCTCAATTTTCTCCGTCAGGTATGTCCTGTCAAGGAGAGAGCCTGCATCAATTGCTCAGACGCTTGTTTAAGGGTCAGTTCCTCCTGTTCCGTCTCCTTCTCACCCCCAGAATGGCAATCAGGGCAATTGTTACCACTCACCTTTCGTGTCTACCTTTTTCCTCATAGACTGTAAGCTTGCGAGCAGGGCCCTCATTCCTCTTGATATTTGTTATAATCTATGTGATTTTTATGCTGTGATGTCTATTGTCTGTACAAATCCCCTCTGAAATGTAAAGTGCTGTGGAATATGTCGGAGCTATAGAAATAAAATTTATTATTATTATTATTATTATTATTATTATTATTATTATTATTATTATTATTATTATTATTATGTTAGAGCATGAAGCACTACTCACTTTTTGGAAATGTTGGTGTAAAGTGGTGTAGTGTTTTATGAAAATAGCATTCAACACCAACATTTATATTATAGAAGTGTATTTATACCAGAAAACTTGTAAGGCTGGTTTCACATTCGCATTTGGAGGCGCAGCGGACGCTCGCCGTGAAGCTCCGCCCCCTGACGCGCCTCCTCCGGTCAGCTGCGTCTATGGGCGCTTGCCGCTGCATGCGACCTGCGTACCCTATCTTTAGCATTGGGTACACAGGCCGTGCGCAGGTATGCATTTGCCGCTGCATGCGTCCTTTTTACGGTGCGGCGACCTGCGCCAAATGCATAACATTGGTATGGGTGCGATTCAGCGTTATGTCTGATTGCACTTAGACCAACAATTCTATCTAGTAGTGGTGTTTGTCAGGAAAGACACTGTTGCCAATTCATCAAAACAGTTTTGCCAAAATTTTGGCGTAAATTTGTTTTTAAAAGTCTCAACATTTTTGCACAACTTGGAAAGCAAGATCCAATTCATGGCGAGCTGTGACGTTTCTTACTCCAGTCAAAAGACATGCATCTCTTAATGAATCGGGAAAATCTGACTGCTTGATGCCCCTCATCAAGACTAGCGAGAAGATCCCTGATTTTGAAGGGTCGGGGACCAGTGTTGTGCAAATTATGCTGCATTCTGGCACTCTTCGCTTCAAGACATCTTCCCCAGAGTTTTGATGCGTTTTCATTGTTTTTCCAGGTTATTTTGCTTTTCACCGCTTCCTGACATTCTCTTTTCAAAGCGTGTAGTAAAATATTAAAGGGTCTGTATCCACAGCGGGTTTTTTTTTTTTTTCTGTTTTCTTCTTACACTTTTCTAAAGAACTTAACAATAGATATTAGTCATAGAGAAAGCTTTGGTGTAATACTTACAAAATGCCTGTGACAAGTGACACTAAAGGGCCTGTCACACTAAGCGATATCGCTAACAATATCGCTATAACGTCACTGGTTTTTGTAACGTAGCAGCGATATTGCTATGTCTGATACTTACCTCCGACCGCTCCCCTGATAATTAGAACGTCCTGGACTGTTTCTCGTCAGCTTCCTGCTGGGCTTTCTGTGGCGCCGACGAGCGGCGCGTGGACGCGGGCGGGAGGACGTCAGGATTGCCGCGTCTGACAGGTAAGTAGTGACCCCCGACCGCTGCTTTGTCGCTGGTGAGATCTGCCTGTATGGCAGCTCACTAGTGACCACTTAGCGATGCACCAGCGATCCTGACCGCGTCATATCGCTGGTCGGGATCGTTAGTGCATCGCTAAGTGTGACAGTACCTTAACTTGCACAAGTTTGGCACACGTCAATTTACAACATAAACAGGCATAAACTGATTGGTAAATATAGACCCCTGTGGACTCAAGTAGAGAAGGAACTTGAGTTTAATTATAAACTCTGTTCCAAATTACCGTATATACTTGCGTATAAGTCGACCCGAGTATCGACCCCCCCCCCCTAATTTTGCCACAAAAAACTGGGAGAATTTATTGACTCGAGTATAAGCCTAGGGTGGGAAATGCTCCATAGATTATTCCCCCATATGGTGTCCCCAGAAGAAGCTCCATAGATTGTTCCCCCATATGCTGCTCCCATAAGAAGCTCCATAGATTGTTCCCCCATGTGCTGCTGCATGTAAAAATAAAAAAAATGACATACTCACCTCTCCGTCGCTGGGTGTCAGATACTCACCTGTCCTTCGTCCATGGCTGCTCACCGCTATCTGCCACGTCATCGGTCATTGACGTTCAGACTGCAGGGGGCGCGGCGCGCACTAACCACGTCACCGCGCCCTCTGCTGTCTGAAGTCACTGACCGATGACAGACAGCAGCAAGCAGCCATGGACGCAGAACAGGTGAGTATCGCTATACTTACCCGTCCTGACGCTGTGTCTTGAGCCCCCAGCTTCTCCCCGTGCTCTCTCTTCCTGCTTTCAGCGGTCATGTGGTACTGCTCATTAAAACTCATGAATATGCGCATGTTAATGAGTTTTAATGAGCGGCACCACGTGACCGCTGAAGGCAGGAAGAGAGAGCGCGGGGAGAAGCTGGGGGCTCAAGACACAGTGTCAGGACGGGTAAGTATGACCTGACACCTCCGACCCCCTTTGTGTATGACTCGAATATAAGACGAGAGGGGGACTTTCAGCCCAATTTTTTGGGTTGAAAATTTCGACTTCTATTCGAGTATATACGGTATTATGCAAAAATAGTTTAGGAGTGATAAGGTTAGAATTTTTTTGTTTGTCATTTAAACTCATTGATGGTGATGTGTGTCAGGGCTCTTTATATCACTGAAAGCAATTGCAGATACCTGTGCAAATTAGTTTGGCAGGTGTGTCCAAATAAAGGCAAGACTACTTAAGAAGGCTGTTCCACATTATTAAGCATTTTTGCCAAAATGGGAAAGAAAAAGGATGTGTCAGCTGCTGAGAAGCAACAAATTGTGGAGTATTTAGGTCAAGGCATGACTACAATCAACATTGCCAAGACACTTCATCGTGATCATCGCACAATCAAGAAGTATGTAGCTGATTCCCAGCACACACGTGTGCGTGCTGATAAGGAAAAATTGAGGACTCTTTCCAACAGGCAATTGCGTCAGGTTAAGAGCAGCTGCAAAAATGCCTTGTCATGGCAGCAGACAAGTTTTTGAAGCTGCTGGTGCCTCCAACGTCCCCCGAACAACAAGATGCAGGGTCCTTCAGAGGTTTGCAGCTGTGCGGAAGCCATCCTGTCGACCACCTCTATCCACTGAACACAAGCAGAAACGGCTCCAGTGGGCCAAACGATACATGAAGACTGACTTCCAAACTGTTTTGTTCACCGATGAGTGTCGTGCAACGCTCGATGGTCCAGATGGATGGCGTGGAGGATGGCTGGTTGATGGACACCCCATGAAAACACGGTTCAGGCGCCAACAAGGAGGAGATGGAGTAATGTTTTGGGCTGGAATCATGGGGAGAGAGATTGTCGGCCCCTTTAGGATCCCTGAAGGGGTAAAGATGAACTCCATAATCTATGTGGAGTTTCTAAAACAGCACTTCCTGCCATGGTTCAAGAGGAAGAACCGTGCTTTCCGCAGCAAGATCATTTTCATGCATGATAATACACCGTCTCATGCTGCAAATAACACATCTGCCTCTCTGGCTGCTATTGGCATAAGAGGACAAACTTATGGTGTGGCCACCATCTTCCCCTGACCTCAACCCCATTGAGAACCTCTGGAGCATCATCAAAAGGAGTGTCTATGATGGCGGGAGGCAGCTCACATCTAAGCAACAGCTCTGGGAGGGTGTTCTGTCCACATGCAAAACAATTGAAGCACAAACCATCCAAAAACTGACAAATTCAATGGACGAGAGAGTTCAGAAGCTTCTTTCGAACAAGGGGTCCTATGTGCAAATGTAACATCACCTAGAATAACGTTTTGACTTGAAAACTATTTGATTTCATTTTGTAATAAGCTGATCATGCTTATAACTTCACGACCATTTTTTCGTTCAAAATAAAAAGGTTGAAAACTCTGCTGTGCATAATAATTTGGAACATGCATTTTGAGAGTTTCTTATTTTTAAAAATATACTGTTTTCATAGGCAGTTTGTTCAAAAACATTGCAATTATACTAGAATATTAGATAAATTAATCCAAATTGTCCACAAAAGACAAAATATATCTAGGGCACTTCAAAAAATTCATATATCATAAACCAGAGTAAACTCCAGAAAGAAGAGTTCCATTTAAAATAGTTTATTTCAATATATTTTAAAAAAGGACATACATAATAAAATGAAACAAGATGTCTCCAAAATGAGACGTCACCACAAATAAATTAACCACTATCTGTACAAATTCTATGGTAAACAAAATTATACAAGGAATAAATTTACATAAAAATTCCATCCGTCTATTTATAAATATATAAATATATGTACACATATACACATGGCTCTAAAGTCGTATGCCTAAGTGTATCTATTTACAATCATCAAATTCAAAATATATAATATATTGTAATACCAAACAATTATAGTGGACTGATATAATTATTATTGAAAAAATACCAGGTAATATATCTTTAAATAGGAGCCCAATTACATTAACCCCGTAATCATATACTTCAGTGAGATGAGTCAGATATATCGGGTGATACAGAGTGCATATTAAGTGCTTCTATAAGGAATAAACTTATACCTGGTAATGTGTGGTGGTGGCGTCGCACTACCCTGACGCGCGTTTCGCGGTTTGCTTCTTCCGGGGGCGTAGAATATTAGATGACTGGAAAATGACAATGACTGCAATTCATATAGGTAATTTAGAGAAAATATGAGGAAATATTTTTTACATAATAATTTGGAACATAGTGTATGTGTCAATCTTTGCTTCTGTTTCTGTAGGTTTCTTGCCCATCTTGTTTTTAAGAATCAGAATCTATCCTAATAGATCCGGTTACGGTCAATGGACCCCATCAGGTTTCTGACCTGGCCTTAAACTAAAAGCAGCAGAGTAATCTAATTTACCTATTCTAACTCATAGTTTTAAAATTGCCACAAAATTTCCAACATCCAACCTTTTTGGGCTCTGTAACCATCTGTGATACTCTGCTTGATCCATCAGACAATGGGATAACTCTGGTTTCCTCAAGCTGGGTGATTTTGATTAAAAAAAAAAAAAAATTGTTACATGCGTGATATGAACAGAGCCTTATCTGTTTACTATGCACAATCATGCTCGTAATGCTCCGCGCAGCCGCAGAATGAACAGTCGGAGGTGGCCGTCTAGTACTAGGGCTCAGCAGCAACTCCTTGATATCTAGTAACTGCTCCACTTGTAGCACAGAAGTTTATCCAGCCTGCTGGACATTGACTGCTAATAGGATTCAGGTGACAATGACTGGAATAAAATGGCTGTCTGTCATAGATATTTTTACATTTTGTTATGATTTTCCTTATTATTATTTTTTTTTTTTTTTTTTTTTTTTTTTTTTATCCACATTCTGTTTTAATTCCATCTGTGATATGAATGAACTCGTAGACTGCATTCCACGTGTTTTTTTTTTTGTTTTTTTGTTTTTTTTAATGTTGTGCTCTTCCCAGAAAGTCGAGGACCTACTAATAAATCCAGATATTTGCATGTATATTTTATACATGATGTTTTTTTCCTTCCATTCAGAATGCAGACTTGAAGAAACAACTCCATGAACTCCAAGCCAAAATCACATCTCTGAGTGAAAAGCAGGTAAATCAGATTTTTTTTTCTTTCTTCCTAGTTTTGATGGCAAGTAAATTCTGTGACGTTTCTGGTTCCTTTGAAAAGTAAACAAAGGGTTTCTAAATGACGAGTAAAGCCACTTCACCAAGCACTAGCCAAAGACGCTCCTCTGATTCCTCGAGCTGAGAGGTCAGTGGGTACGGATGTATGGAAAGGTGGCATATATTTCATGGACACATTGCATTCACTGAAGGCCTCATATCTCTATCGGATGGATATAAATAAATGCATAATGGTCCTCAGAATCTCTGATTAAGATGTTGTGAATTCATTCAACATCTTTAGGGTGTGTGCACACGTTGCGGATTTGGCCCTGCGGATCCGCACCAGTTTCTGCTGTGTTGTGCAGTACCATCTAAGTCTATGTAAAATGAAAACCGCAGTGCACACGTTGCGGATTTTTCCGCGCGGATTTGCTGCGGTTTCAAAACTGCAGCTTGTCACTTTGTGCGGATTCCGCAGCGGTTTAGCACCTGCTCCATGACAGGTGTCAAACCGCAGGCTAATCCGCAGTAAATCCGCAGATAAACCGCAGGTCTTTTGACCTGCGGATTTAGACGAATCCGCTCTGAAAATTCCATAGCAGAATCCGCAACGTGTGTACACACCCTTATAGTTTTTGATGAATATTAAGAGCTATATTCTTGCAACAGATAGAGAAGACACAGATCGGCAGCCGTTCTTTTGAAGGAACCCTTTTATATACATTCCTGTTTCTTTCTCATTTGTTAACGAGACCCCTGCAGCACACCAAACACATTGGTGACATGCAAAGCTTTCAATCATTATATTATACTTGTCAGCAATGAGGAGGGGAGAAAGGCTTTGTGTGTTGTTTTTTTTTTGTTTTGTTTATTTTTCCAGATGGAATGTAGCGATTAATACTTCACAAGCTCAACGTATCAAAGTTCTGCTCCTGTCATTGTTTGCATGTTTTCTTGTTTGAAGGTTTTGTAGAACAGATTGCTACAAAGTGCTACTTTGCAATGATTAATGTAATGAACCATGTTTACTGAGGAGGGGTAACCGAGGCGGACGTATGAATGTATGTATGCGCGTGTCTAAATAAAGCATCTCGCTGGAGCTGATACTTTACTTTATGAGACAAGAAAATGGATTTCTGCCTACCAATGTTCCCAGTAGTTGTAAGAGTTTTGATATCCGCTTTATGGCAGATTTTATTAATGTTTTCTTTTGTTTAAAGATTAAAAACAAAAATAATCGTGCAATGTCAGGAAGGCGTTCAATAATGGCTGAAACGTAACAATCAAGTCCTGCTCATTTTAATCAACCCATTTGCAGCATTCATCTAAAACTGTATTATGGTTTCTTTCATGGCAAAATGAAGCAGAAATTTTCCTGGCCTTGATTGACTGTAGGTTCAGCCAGGTCTGATTTGCTGCAGAAATTTTCCATAGCAAATTTGGCTGAATCTGGAGCGACATCCACACTCAAAGGCTCAGATTTTGTCATGGGGTTGCCACTATGGACTGCAGACCCTGTTCTTCCAGGGACAGATTTGGATATTTTGGGAACACGCTCTCTATTTATGGAACGTGATGGATAAAGTGGCTGTTGGCCTCCCGACCTGAACCCAACAAAATCAGCCTTATACGACTGTAAAGTTCTGGTTGAGACCCCCGTGAAGTCTGTGTATCATAGTCCATACACTGCCTTGTGTCCCTGATTTCCTAATTCACCCTAAAATATTAAATCTATATTCACATTTTACCAAGCTGTGTGCTAGGTAGCGGCAACAGGTTTTGTTTATTTTTTTTTTTTAAATATTTAATTATCTGCACCTTCGAACTTTGCATCAACGCTGCAACCCTACGAAACAAGAACGTGATTGCGGATTTTAACTTTCCTATTGAAGTCAATGAAGAACAATCTGCAATAAATCTGTGCTTTTTCCACATCAGAAATTGTTCTACAGAAATTGTAAAAGTTTATCCACAGGATCCGCTGCCAACTTTCCTCTGCAAAAAATCGGGAGCAGATGATGCAGATTTTGTTGCTGATTTCAGTACAGAAATGTTATCACAATTTCATTCCTTATGCTGCAAATGACACGCACAATTAAATTATTCCAGTTAATTTACAGTGTGTGGATGAGATTTGTGGAAAAACCTTGGCGTCTGTCCTGTGAGATTTCAACCTCCACTATTACTGTTTCACCCTTAAAGTCATGGAAAGAGGAGGAAAAAAATAACTTATTTCCTTTTGATTTGCACACCTCTTGGGACACAGTGCAGCAGTTTTGTACAGTTTTACAGTGCTGTATGCCCGGTGTAAAGGACCTGGTGCACGGACACTAGTGGGTTTTCTCTTACAGCCTAAGGGGCCGCATCTGTAAACATTTCAGATTTTAGGAAATCAGTCCACTTGGTTCTGCCGTGGTCTACCAATGTGGTATTTGCTGAATTAATTTCTGTGTTTTATTATTGGGGTTAATTTCAGTTTTGCAATCTCTTTAATTTTATTGTGACCCTCCTGTTTCTTAGCTTGAATCTCGCCTGTTTGTATAAACCCTCTTTACTGTCAAGCCGTGGACTATTCCGCACTTTCACCTCAAACATCAACCTGCGAGTTACAATGTCTGCTTTTTAGAGTAATGAAAATGAAAGCACTTAAAAACTGTATTTTGAGGCCTCGGGGGCTTCTAAGTGGGCAGCAGTAATGTTAGCCAGCTGTGAATTTATTATAATGGTGGTGGAAAGGAGAGCCCTATTTTATTCAGGAGCCGCTCTGCAGGATGCCAGCTTACACTCAGAAATACAGAGAAATGGACTTAAAATATTTATACCTCCAGTTTTCCGGGTTGCACCCGTGTACTTTCTTTCTTTGCTTCTTTTGATGCTTCTTTGCTTTATTTTAACTTTAGTAGTTGAGTAAAACTATTAAACGTCCGTATAGTCGTAGCAAGGGTCCCTATACCTACAGGTCCTTTTTATTGTCATATTGTAGTGCTTTGTCTCTCTACAAGTCTAAAGGGCAAAAAAAGGGTTAAATGTAGTAAGACACAAAACTGCAAAACAATTTATTTACTTAATGATGCACAGATCTGGTCGTCTATGCAGGTCCTTGTTTCCTTTCAATGGGTCATGTGCCATTTACCCATGTGACTGCTGCAGCCAGTCACGGACCCCAGCGGTGATGTGATGACTGCAGTGGCCACACACTGGTTAGTAAATTGGAAATATGATTGCATGTGAAATGCATTAAAGGGAATCTGTCACCCCATTTTCGGCCTTTAAGCTGCGACCACTGCCTTCAGGGGCTTTTCTACAGCATTCTGTGACCAACCATTGAATTTGGGAAACCTGCTAGACTTTGTACTGTCCTGCATGTATATGAATAAATGTGACGACATGGTTTTTCATGTGGTATATTACAGTGTATCTGAGTGTCTTCTCGGCACAAAGATTACACAATCCTGTTCCTAGAAGCGACTTAAATGAACACAGGAACTTGTTGACCCGTACAGTGCTCCTAAATCACTCTGCAGATTTCTTATTACCAGTCACATGTGAGTGTGCACAGCCGGTGCTATCTTTACTATTAAGTGCCTTTTGGTTGCTATTTCCATTTGTGCCGTCTGTACCACCCCTAGAGAATATTTATCAGACGCTGTCTGCTGCGATGGCACGGCGGCCCCCTACAGTGCAGATAGTCACTCACAGTTCACTTCTGCCGTACCAGTTCTGTCAACATCTTAAAGTGTTTTTATTTTACTTCTGATTTGGATATTTTTGTCTCTTTTCTTTCTTTTATACTGTAGTCCTTGAGGGGAAAAAAAGGCTTTTTGCCAGTCCTGTTATAATTAGGACATGCAGTAGGTGAACTTGTCAAATTGCTAAATTTCAGGTCCGTTTACACAGAATCGCTTCAAACAGGGCGTTCACAGTGGGACTAACGTGTATCAGCCGTCACAGAGAGCTATGATCTTTCTTACCGCTCCTATTTTACCTGCTTATAATCTAAAATTTGTGAGCGAGCCGCATGATCTATCGTGGCCGCAGCAATCTAAGGCCTCATTCAGACGTCGTTTCTCCTACGCCTCATTGGGGGACACACTGTGGTGTTATCCTGCTGGCCACTAGGAGGACACTAAGTAAACCAGAAAAAGTTATTTCCTCCCCTGCAGTATACACCCTCTCGCTGGCTGGGATTTCTCCAGTTCTTTGCTTAGTGTCTGTAGGAGGCACTGGGGTCTGGTTTCAGATCCCACCGTTTTTATTTTATTTTTGAATTTTCTGTAAATTTTTATTTTTTAATTAATGGAGTGAAGGGGGCGACGGTTCCTTTCTACAGCCCGCTCTCCCCCGAACCAACAACAGGCAAGCACGTAGAGTAACCCTTCACGTACACTTTCCTGCGACGAATGGGGCTGATTCCTCTGACGATGGTTCCCTTATGGTCGGTATTCCGCGGATACGAGGGCTAGCGCAAAAGGAACGAAGCACAGGAGTGCATGGAGAAGGACTTGAGCAGCGCATTCCGATGCCCTGAATCAGCCCCACAGCTCTCCATCCCCCTACCACAGGGTGGATCGATTGAGCAGTACCCCTTTAAGACCTCCTCCAGCTCTGCTGCATCGCACGGAGGATGAACACCCTGCAGCTGGAAGAACGCGGAGCGCGACCTGCCAGAGCTCAGGAGTGGGGGCATGGACTCGGGTCCTTACCCCCTGGAGAAGCGCTGACTTGGCGTCAGTGGCGGTGCACCGGCGCCCAATCGCGCTATGCCCCCCCCCGCTCTTGGCGCTCGGGTAGGCCAGAAATTTAGCTCCCGGCTTTTCCGGCCCACTAAGCCGCAATTTGACTAGCGCCACCCGCGCTAATGTCGCCGCCCCCTCCTCTTGGCACCTCTTACGAGACGCGCAATTTTAATCTTGGGGGCCATGTCCTTTTCCATCAGCGGCCGTTAACCCCTTCAGGAGCGCTAGGCCTACTCTGGACAGCCGGATACCGGGTGACACCACAGGACCACTGCTATTCCTCCCAGGGGACACAGCACAGGACCGTGGGTAAGCTGCATCTTCCCTAAGATTAAAGCTTAACCCCTTCCCGGCACATTCTCTGCAGCTGCAGACAGACTCTGCCGTTAGCCCTTTCAGGAGTGCTATGCCTCAATCTAAGGAGGATAAACAGGCGGTTAATAAGCACGCTGCGTTTTTATACCGTGTGCACCATTTGCAAGTCTGCATTACCCAGTGGACAGACTAATCCGTTATACACAGACTGTGACCCGGCCTGCGCTCCAACGCGCTTAGTACCCCTGAGGGGGCCGCGTCCCTCTCATGGTCGGTGTTGTCTCTGACCCAGGCTATACTCTCCCTCCGGGAGGACTCTTAAGTCAGAACCACCAGCAGCGGCCATCCTCGTTCAAAGGATGGTCAGGTCTCTGGAAAGCTGACCCATGGCGCGTCCCCTAGTCACGTTCGCGCCTCAGCATCAGCGCCTCCTGTCTCTCGCTCGCCTTTTTCTGAGGTTCACAGCGAGCACGACTCTGAAATTTGAATCTGACTCGTCAGCCCCTCAGAATCCCCCCATCTGATCAGGAGTCATTGTTTCTCTTTATAGAATCAGTCAACAGGATTCTGAAGTTGGATGAGGAAAATATTCCCGCTCCAACACAGGCTATCTCATTAAGAAAACCAAGCGTGTGCGTAGGTTGTTTACCAGCCGTCCAGAAACATGGGGATCGGCCACATAAATGGTTCTCAGGGCAACAGTCTACTCAGGCTAAATACCCTATTGATACAGACCTACTGAAGGATTGGTTACAGTCCCCTCCGGTGGATCCTCCTGTATCGCGTATTGCTTCTAAAACGCTCCTATCTGTTTCTGAGGGTTCCTCAGTCAGAAACTCCTCCTATCGTCACATTGTCAATCTTGCCTTCTTTCGCTGCAATTTTGGTCTCTAAGGCAATGGCCGCTTGGGCAGAAGCCTTAATTACTTCCCTCCAGGGCACCATTCTTCCTCTGGAGGCAACCACTGTCGCCAGGCAGATAATTCACGCAGCGGACTTTGTAGTAGACGCTTCTGGTGATACCGCCAACTGTGCGGCTAAACTGCCACTAATGCGACCTCCATTACAAGAGCCCTATGGCTCCGCGGCTGGCGGGCGGATGCCACATCTAAAAGAGCATTGTCTTCTCTCCCCTTTCAAACGGGTCGTCCTTTTGGGGAGAAACTGGACTAGCTCTTTTCTGATACTACCGGAGGGAAAAGTAAATTCCTTCCTCAACACAAGGGCTGTTTGGCCGTTTCGCAACCAACAGCTGACGCGTCTTCGATCTTCTCGCAACAATTCCAGTTGGTTCTTCTATACTTTCTCTTCCAGATCAGGTCGGTCCCCGCGAGGAGACAGAGGCTCCCAGGTCTCATACAGACCTAACCGCTCTTGGAAACCCAGGTCTAGGGCTTCTGGATCTAGGGGAGCAAGATCTCATAGATCTACCCAATTACTTGTTGCGGTTTACGGCAGGCAACGACAAAGCTGGCGGCCGCCTACTATCCTTCAGCCACACTTGCCTCACAGTTGCCCACGACAAATGGGTCAGGTAGTTGGTGTCCTCCGGATACAAGATAGAGGTTTCTCCCCTCCAACTCGGTTTTTCCTTTCCTATCCCCCAAGGAAAAGACAAGAGCCTTCCTTTGGGCTGTTCAGGCTCTGATAAGGGACGGAGTCATCATTCTGGGCCCTCATCAAGAGAGGTTTATGGGTTTTTATTCAAACCTTTTTTTTTTTTTTTTTTTTTTTTTTTGTGGTTCCCAAAAAGGATGGGACGATCCGATTCATTCTGGATCCCAAACTGTTAAATCAGTTTGTCAAAGTACGGCGACTCTGAATGGAATCCCTCCGGTCAGTTGTCACTTCCATGGAAAAAAGAAAAGTTCCTAGCATCCATCGACATCAAGGATGCTTACTTTCACATTCCGGATCTGCCAGTTTCACCAGCAGTTCCTGCGTTTTTTGCAATTCATGAGCAACACTTGCAGTTCCTTGCCTTGCCCGTCGTACTCGCCAACGCCCCCAGGATCTTTACTAAGGTCATGGCTGTCATAGCCATTCTCCACTCGTGGGGAGTGGCGATGTTACCGTATCTGGACGACCTGCTCATCAAGGGCCCCATCCCTTCCAGCCTGCGAGGAATCCGTGGACATAACAGTGATACACTTTCTCGCCTGGGCTGGAACATAATTTTCGAAAAGTCTTTCCCAAAAGCGGCTCAGCAGATGTCCTTTTTAGGAATGATCTTGGACACTTCCTGCGAGTTGGTCATTCTCCCTCCAGAAAGGGCCCAAGCATTACTACAGGCAGCGCGGACTCTTTAACCACCGATTTCCTGTTCTTTTCATTTCAGCATGGGATTTCTCGGAAAGATGGTGGCAGCGATGTAGCAGTTCCATTGGCACAGTTCCACCTCCGTTCCTTACAACATGCGTTGCTGTTAGCTTGGAACAAGAACCCATTCTCCCTGGATCGTCAGATCCTTATGTCCCTGTGGGTCAGGCAAGCCCTCAGGTGGTGGACACGGAGGTCCTCCCTGAATCAGGGGAAGTCTTTTCTCCCAGTTAAATGGTTGGTAGTAACCACCGACGCAAATCTTCTCGACTGGGGTGCGGTCATTTGTCACCACACAGCACAAGGGTCGCTGGTTGACCCGAGAGTCATGTCTCCCCGTCAACATTTTGGAAATACGAGCGATCAGATTAGCTCTGAGTTTCCACCATCTCCTCGCAGATCACCCCATCAGGATCCAATCCAACAACGCCACAGCTGTAGCATATATCAACTGCCAGGGAGGTATCTGTAGCAGGATGGCCATGCACGAAGTGATTCACATCCTCCATTGGGCCAAGTAGAAAATTGGACGTCAGATTTTCTCAGTCGCCAAGGCATCACCTCGGGAGAGTGGTCCCTTCATCCAGAAGTCTTTCAGCAGATTTGTCATTGTTGGGGCACTCCGGATGTGGATCTCATGGCCTCAAGACTAAACAACAAGGTTCCTCAGTTCGTTGCACGATCCATGCGCCATCGGAGCGGACGCCCTAGTTCTGCCATGGCACCGGTTCCCGTACATCTCTTCTCCCCCCCCCCCCCCCCTTTTCCTTGCTTCCGAGGGTCATCAAGAGGATGAGAGCGGAGGGAGTAACAGTGATCCTAGTCGTGCCTGATTGGCCGCGCCAAGCATAGTATGCAGAACTAATACAACTGGTCGACGACGTCTCCTGGCGACTTCCAAATCGCATGGATCTACTTACGCAGGGCCCGAGTTTCCACCAGAACTCCAAGGTTCTGTCTTTGACGGCGTGGCCGTTGAATTATGTTTTTTTTTTACCACAGGCTCAGTTCTCTCACGATGTGATTTCCACCATGATTAGTGCTAGGAAGCCTGTGTCCATGCGCATCTATCACCGCAGCTGGCAAAACCTTCTTTTCGCGGTGCAAGGATCATGGTCGATCACCTCTGGTGTTTTTCATTCCGGCCATATTGGAATTCCTTCAATCTGAATTAAAATCAAGCCTCGCGCTTAGCTCGCTCGAGGGCCAAAATTCGGCCTTGTCAGTACTTTTTCAACGCATAATTGCCACCAAACTTCAGGTCAAGACGCTCATTCTGGGAGTTTCCCATGTGGCGCCTCCTTATAGAAGGCCATTGGAATCATGGGACCTTAACCAGGTTCTTGGGGCCTTACAAGAGGCTCCTTTCGAACCGCTGCAGGACGTGTCACTGTCCGTCCTCTCTTGGAAGGTGGTCTTCTACTGGCAATTACGTCAGACGAGTTTCGGAATTGGCAGCCCTGTCCTGCCGTTCTCTGTTCCTGAATTTTCATCAGGAAAAGGTAGTACTCAGGACGTCCCCGTCCTTCCTGCCCAAGGTCATCTCTTTCCATCTCGACGAAATTGTTTTGCCTTCCTTTTTGTCCGGCGCCAGTCCATCACATTCAGAAAGCCCTTAACACCCTGGATGTGGTTAGGGCGATGAGACGGTATATCTCGCAGACAGCTCCCTTCCATAAGTCAGATGCCCTGTTCATGCTTCCAGAGGGGCATAGGAAGGGTCTAGCCGCATCAAAACCACGCTAGCCAAGTGGATTCGCTTGGCGATTCATGAATCCTACTGTGTCAGGAACGCGCCTGTCCCAGCGGGGATTAAGGTGCACTCTACCCGGTCAGTGGGCGCCTCTTCGACACCAGGTCTCGACAGAACAGGCCTGCAAGGCTGCGACTTTGTCCAGTCTGCATACTTTTTACAAAACATTACCAAATTCATTCTCAGGCTTGTCCACAAGGCTGCGACTTGGTCCAGCCTGCATACCTTTACAAACATTTGCTTAATTCATTCTCAGGCCTCTGCGGATGCAGCTCTCGGCAGACGCAGCCAGCAATCAGCAGTACCTCGGTGGTACATGGGGTATTAGCAGATGTATGCTCCCCACCCAGGGACTGCTTTGGGACGTCCCACTGTCTGTGTCCCCCAATGAGGCGTAGGAGAAATAGGGATTTTTGTGTACTCACCGTAAAATCCTTTTCTCCAAGCCATTCATTGGGGGACACAGCACCCACCTTGTTTAGCCTATTGGCTCACTGTAGAATTCTTAGGCTTTGACTTAGTTATGGTTGTTATTGACTGTTTATGCTTCTACTGCTTTTTTCACCGAACTGGAGAAATCTCAGCCAGCGAGAGGGTGTATACTGCAGGGGGGGGAGGAGCTAACTTTTTCTGGTTTACTTGGTGTCCTCCTAGTGGCAGCAGCATAACACCACTGTCTGTCCCCCCCAATGATTGGCTCGGAGAAAAGGATTTTACGGTGAGTACACAAAAATCCCTATTTTTCATGCGTATTCTGTGTTTTTTTTCACAGCACACATGCCTATTAAGGAGCTGTTCACATGCCTGAGCTTTTTTGCAAACCAGGTCACAGATCAAAATTTCCAGTACAAAGCTGAGTGGGTGGAAATCAGACTGCACGTGAATGCCATCAATGTGCAAGTCCATGGGCTGTCCGTGATTAACATTATAATGAACTAGCTGAAGAGCCCGACGCTGCCCGGGCATAGTAACTAACTGTGGTTAGTTATAGCAAATTATAATTATCCTCCATCCCATAGTCCCGTGCCAATATACCCATCATACATATCCACGATCCCATAGGCCCCTGCCCATATACCCATCATACATATCCTCCATCCCATAGTCGAGTGCCCATATACCCATCACACATCCTCCATCCCGTAGTCAACCATTGACATCATAATGAGTGGCGGGGCTTGCAACCTGTGATGATATCAGCGTCGCCATGGCAACCATTATGACATCATAATGAGGGCGGGGCTTGGCACGCACACACACACACACACACACACACACACACTTACACACTTACACTTACACTTTTTCCCCATTATGTAGATAGGGGCAAAATTGGTGAATTGGAACGCGCGGGGTTAAAATTTCGCCTCACAACATAGCCTAGGACACTCTCGGGGTCCAGACGTGTGACTGTGCCAAAGTGGCTGTAGCTGCGACGGTGCGGATGCCAATCCCGGACATTCATTCATTCATTCATTCATATATACAGTGCCTACAAGTAGTATTCAACCCCCTGCAGATTTAGCAGGTTTACACATTCGGAATTAACTTGGCATTGTGACATTTGGACTGTAGATCAGCCTGGAAGTGTGAAATGCACTGCAGCAAAAAAGAATGTTATTTCTTTGTTTAATTTTTTTTTAAATTGTGAAAAGTTTATTCAGAGGGTCATTTATTATTCAACCCCTCAAACCACCAGAATTCTGTTTGGTTCCCCTAAAGTATTAAGAAGTATTTCAGGCACAAAGAACAATGAGCTTCACATGTTTGGATTAATTATCTCTTTTTCCAGCCTTTTCTGACTATTTAAGACCCTCCCCAAACTTGTGAACAGCACTCATACATGGTCAACATGGGAAAGACAAAGGAGCATTCCAAGGCCATCAGAGACAAGATCGTGGAGGGTCACAAGGCTGGCAAGGGGTACAAAACCCTTTCCAAGGAGTTGGGCCTATCTGTCTCCACTGTTGGGAGCATCATCCGGAAATGGAAGGCTTATGGAACTACTGTTAGCCTTCCACGGCCTGGACAGCCTTTGAAAGTTTCCTCCCGTGCCGAGGCCAGGCTTGTCCGAAGAGTCAAGGCTAACCCAAGGACAACAAGGAAGGAGCTCCGGGAAGATCTCATGGCAGTGGGGACATTGGTTTCAGTCAATACCATAAGTAACGTACTCCACCGCAATGGTCTCCGTTCCAGACGAGCCCGTAAGGTACCTTTACTTTCAAAGCGTCATGTCAAGGCTCGTCTACAGTTTGCTCATGATCACTTGGAGGACTCGGAGACAGACTGGTTCAAGGTTCTCTGGTCTGATGAGACCAAGATCGAGATCTTTGGTGCCAACCACACACGTGACGTTTGGAGACTGGATGGCACTGCATACAACCCCAAGAATACCATCCCTACAGTCAAGCATGGTGGTGGCAGCATCATGCTGTGGGGCTGTTTCTCAGCCAAGGGGCCTGGCCATCTGGTCCGCATCCATGGGAAGATGGATAGCACGGCCTACCTGGAGATTTTGGCCAAGAACCTCCGCTCCTCCATCAAGGATCTTAAGATGGGTCGTCATTTCATCTTCCAACAAGACAACGACCCAAAGCACACAGCCAAGAAAACCAAGGTCTGGTTCAAGAGGCAAAAAATCAAGGTGTTGGAGTGGCCTAGTCAGTCTCCTGACCTTAACCCAATTGAAAACTTGTGGAAGGAGCTCAAGATTAAAGTCCACATGAGACACCCAAAGAACCTAGATAACTTGGAGAAGATCTGCATGGAGGAGTGGGCCAAGATAACTCCAGAGACCTGTGCCGGCCTGATCAGGTCTTATAAAAGACGATTATTAGCTGTAATTGCAAACAAGGGTTATTCCACAAAATATTAAACCTAGGGGTTGAATAATAATTGACCCACACTTGTATGTTTAAAATTTATTAAAATTTAACTGAGCAACATAACTTTTTGGTTTGTAAGATTTATGCATCTGTTAATAAATCCTGCTCTTGTGTGAAATTTGAAGGCTCTAACTTATTTGCATCTTATCAAACCTGCTAAATCTGCAGGGGGTTGAATACTACTTGTAGGCACTGTGTGTATATATATATATATATATATATACACACACACACACACACACACACACACACACACACTTGAGCTTTATATACTAGATAGGAGGATTGCAATTTTTATTCTTGAAAATAACTGATGAAATATTGATGCTAAAAACTAAGAGCTACTTTTTTGTGTATGTGAAAAAATGAGGCCGTAATTTTTAGTAATCCAGAGTTTTTCAGTTGGTAGATAACAAGGACTGCCCGGTCTGTCCCCCTATGGAATATATCAGGTGAGACTAATTTTGCAGAGAGCATTTCTACAAATCCATGATTTCTGGGATGCATACATTGTAAATGAGGATGGATGCAGATCTTTATGAAATAAGTAATTTATGAATATGTAGGAGCTGCACAGGATTTTAATGGTATTACAATAGGAAATGATTTCAGTGGTGGACGTGCCCAGCTTACTACAGTTTTTAAAGGGTGGCAATAAGTTATCATTGGGCATTACGGTGGCTCAGTGGTTAGCACTGCAGCCTTGCAGCGCTGGTGTCCTGGGTTCAAATCCCACCAAGGACAACATCTGCAAGGAGTTTGTATGTTCTCCTTGTTTGCGTGGGTTTTCTCCTTTTTTCCTCCCACTCTCCAAAGACATACTGATAGGGAATTTAGATTTTGGGCCCCATTGGGGACAACGATGATGATGTCTGTAAAGCGCTGCGGAATAAGATGGCGCTATATAAGCAAAGCATAATAAATCGCCCATTCACTAGATTGGTTATAACTAATACATCAGTGGGGACCTGCACTGATTGGTAGAACATGGCACTTTTGACCCCATTAGAATGGCACGGACATTGCTCATTCTCGACTGTCGCTCCGTTCATTCTCTGTGGACTGCCAAGCCCTGCTGCCTCCCTCTCTGATTTTTCCAGCAGCTCCATAGGGAGGCAGCGGTTGCAGATACAATATGGAGTGGTCGGTTGTATTGGAGGTAAAAGTACCTTCTTCTGCCAATGGGTGATGACTTGCTTTCAAAGGCAACCCCGTTAAGTTTGAATCCACAAGGCTACTTTCCCAAGTCATGAAAATTCAGCTGATTTTCTCCTGAGTATTCACTTGCAGAAAATCTGGTGCATTATATAGAGCCAGTATAGTGGAGGAGATTACAAGAAATGTGATGCATACAGCGTAAATTCACAAGAGTTGCAGGTTTAGTGTCAGTTCATGCTGTGACTGTCAGTACGAATTTCACATTATTCTTTGCAAAGGGGGAAACATGCAGCTCCCCTGCATGTTAAATCAGAATAATATTCGTAGCCGTGCATTGTGATCCAAGATCGAACTGAAAGAGCCATTAGGAAAAGAAGAAATCTTGCAAAATAGGGGGTTGGAGATTTGGCATGGAGAAACTCTGTGCTATTTTGCACCAGACTCACGAGCTAGTAATTCATCCCAAACTATGTGACGGTTATACTTGAAATATGCATAAAGTTATTGGGGTAGGTTGGTTTTTCTAGACATTTTAGGCTTTGTTTAGATAGTGAAATCTTTTTTTCCAAGAAATGGTTAATGTTGGAGCCTCCAGACATCGCTGGCTTCTTGCGCTGGCTTCTTGCGTGATGCTTCCTTGGTGTATTCGCTTGTGTTGCATGATGCCTAAGTGAAGTGGTTAGTGTGAACGGTGTGACGGCCGGCACTGTGTGTGCTGATTTGTGTGTCTCCTGAGGGGGATGTGGGGCCCCCATTCTGCTGATATTACTGGTTAGAGGATACTTCTCCTGACAGTACAATTTAGAGCAGCACAGTACATTACTGGGCTCTCTGTGCTTTTATGTGGCATGTTTACAGCTCCACTTCCTTTCAAATTGCCAATTGTTGTATTTCTTCATTTTCTGCCGTTAAAGAGGCTTGTGAATGTGTTGCCATTAGTGCTCAGCCTTTTCTCATAGCGTAAACACGCTCTCGTCTGGGTGTCCATGGAAAGAATGGTGAAAACCTGCATTTCTCTGCTTTTAATTCCAGGGACAGGAGGATCATCCTGAGCTGCTGACTGACATCAGATAAATGTAAAAGGGTCTAAAAATACACAACACCCTCCTCGCTCATTTAGTAGACTAAAACGTCGAGATAGTGGGCTCGATGTCGTGTTACATTTACTGCGTTTGTTTTTTTTTTTTCTTTAAACATGTCCTTTATCACATTCTTTTTTTTTTTTAAGGAAAAATATCGGGTTAAACTGCAAGTAAATAGGGTTAAAAATGCATGGCTATAGGGGGGAAATTGGCTTACATCCTTCTTGAAGCCCATCGCTTTCAGTCATCGGGGCCTGCAGGAAGCGGCTAGTGTCACCGATCACTATACTGTGTATAAACACGCTGTTATCACTCCCCATGCTGCAGAGTCGGCTGTCAATCAAAGTGACGGGGACTTATTGCAGTTGTAACCGCTCCCTGCACCATTCCAATGACTGAAAGCTATGGCCTACAAGTCAGATCTAAATTAATTTCCTCCCTGTAGCTGAGCTTCCAGTAAGGCAGGCAGGATTATAGTGCTATTTACTTACAGATTAACCCTATATCTGCACATAAATGTAAGTTCTCAACATGACAGGTTCCCTAAATGAAACTTTATGTTGGAAAAGTCCTGTGTACTCAGTAACCTAGCATTGATAAAACCTTAGATTGCAGATTACATGCTTTTTTTTATCACTGTGGAAACGCACAAAAAGCACAAGCCATTTTTACCTGCAGATTTTTATCATCTCATTTGCGTCTATGTGGAAAATCCTCAGAAGAAAAGCAGGCGTTTATTGGAAAAGAAATGGACACGCTGTGTTTAAAAAGCACAGTGGTCGTGAGAGATACGTGAATCTCCTCTACCTTTGCTGGAATAGTAATACGCTGCATTTGGTTGCTCTAAAGAAAAAAAAAAAAAAAAACCCTCTCCAATGCTTAATTATGTGAACATAGTCTTACAAACATATGACGGCAGTTTTAGGGAATGTGCAGACAGATTTGTATCAAAAATGTGTCTAGTGGAAGGATAAATGCTGCAGGGAAAAAAATAATTGATATACCGTATATGCTCGTGCATAAGCCGACCCCCACCCCAATTTTGCCACATAAAACAGGGAAAACTTATTGACTCGCGTATAAGCCTAGGGTGGAAAATGCAGCAGCTACTGGTAAATTTCAAAAATAAAAATAGATACCAATAAAAGTAAAATTAATGGAGACATCAGTAGGTTAATGTTTTTGAATATCCATATTGAATCAGGAGCCCCATATAATGCTTTATACAGTTCATGATGGCCCCATAAGATTCTTCATATAAAATACACCCCATATAATGCTGCACAAAGGTTAATAATGGCCCCATAAGATGCTCCATAGAATAATATGCCCCATATGCTGCTCCATAAAGGTTAATAATGGCCCCATAAGATATTCCATAGAATATCCTGCCCCATAAGATGCTCCATAGAATAGGCCCCATATGCTGACCCATAAGATGCTGCATAGATTAGGCCCCCATAAGATGCTCCATAGAATAGGCTCCCATAAGATGCTCCATAGAATAGGCTCCCATAAGATGCTCCATAGAATAGGCCCCCATAAGATGCTCCATAGAATAGGCCTCATATGCCGCTGCTGCTGCAAATAAAAAAAAAAAAATGACACACCTCTCCGTCGCTGCTGGCTCAAGACCCGTCACCTGAGATGTTCACCTGTCCCCGTTCCCACGCTGCTCGCCGCTGTCTGCCACGTCGTCTGTCAATGACGTTCAAGCAGCAGAGGGCGCGGCACGCACTAACCACGTCACCGCGCCCTCTGACCTGAACATCACTGACAGAGGAGGTGGCAGGCAGCGGCGAGCAGTGTGGCAACGGGGACAGGTGAATATCGCATATACTCACCCCCCGGTGCGTCTCGGCCGCGTTCTCCTGGTCTCCGGCGCCTGCCTTCAGCGGTCACGTGGTACCCCTCATTAAAGACATGAATATGCGTAAGTCAAAAAATAAGCGGTATGAGATTTCAGAACTCTCAATCACTTTGCTGGGATAGTGAAATGCTAAAAATGTTGCAAAAAAAAAAGTGACCTGAGCACATAACGTTAGGCAGCCGGCATCTACGGCATAAGAGCAGGTACAGCACCTGAGCCCGCACCACACATGGGAAGCAAATGATGCATCAATGTCAGGGATGGGACAAAAGTGGAAAAACTATCTGTTCCCTTGCAATCCAATCTAATAAGTGTAACCATTGAGGCGGTTGTAGCTACCGTCAGAGGTGCAGATTGTCAGTTTGTAGGATTGTACACTACGCTGATGAACGCTTCGACATTCACTATCGGTGCTAGTTTATATTGAGAGCACGAGCAAAAAAAAAAAAAAAATACTTCTGCCATCCGACTCCTCCCAAGCTGTAAATGAAAGTGTAATCCCAGTCTACAGCCTTGGACGTGTTTACATAAAATCACATTCAGCCTGCGCTCTCTGGCTCCCGTCTGCATACAAGCTGTGTCAATCCACAGCTTCCTCCATGGTAAAGTTTACAGCAGAAATTTCTCCTCTGCCCGGGGAGCGAAGTAAAATAATTTGCTAAATTGTAGCACTAAAATAACAGGGGGTCGATCTCGCACACCACTGTTTGCTTGTTATTCTTGCTAGGCTCGGATTGCTAATATAAGCGCTTGCCGTATATTTTGGTGTAATGAGGTCCCATCTGATCTGCAGCTTAATTGTGTTTTGTCTCCCATGATAGGCCCTCAATCAGGAGGGTATCTTCTTGCAGGCCGTACTAGTATTGTGCTACTTGCAACTATTTTCCGCTTGAGTGCTTTTCCCTTCTCTGTCTGCAAAGACCTCAACCTGGATGCTCCCGTTGCATCCCTCCAAGTTAGTTGTTTCCAGATACTTTGTTCCTGCAGGTTTGTGATGAGGTTTGCAGCCTCAACGTGAGGAGCATTACATTCCAAGCCTGCGTACCTGGAGTGACAGTGCTTTATATACTGGCATAGTTTAGGAACACGATCTGCCAAGGAAACAGGTGCTTAATTACTTGCAGCCAAAGACTCATTACTTGCCCCCAGACGTCATCGTATGGTTATTTTATTTTTCCATAAATGTATTCTTGACCATGGCATAAATTATGCAGCAGGCTCTAATTTAGCAGCAATGGATTTCCCAGTTTCCGGTGTCTGTAATCAGTCAGTAATATTAACCCGTTATGATTTTTCTTTAATTTTAAGGTTATTTGTGTATGTGTCATCAGAAGAAGAGCTTGAGGTGTAATTACCATTTACATTTTTCTTCAACTTGAAGGTCAAGCAGATCTGCTCAGCTTCATTGAAAATAATTAACCATGTTTGACGTGCAAATTACTGAATCTTACAGCTTCTCATTCCTTTTTAATTTTCAGAGCAATTTATAACGGTAAGGCTTCCTTCAGGACTTTTGACTTTTTTTTTTTTTTTTTAACCCCATAAGCATGCATTTTTTTTTTCAAGTGTTATAGAGAAGGCTATATTTGGACATATACATGAGAACAGCCCAACCAAATCTTCAAAGGCAAGAATGGAGAGGGGCGCTGCCAGGACTTCTGCCAGGGTCTACCCTATGGATCGGGCAATGAAATCCCAAATGATTCTGCTCTTTCCCCATGTAATCTGTTGGGAGAGACTGGAGGCCACATAGCAGTCACACTAAAATAATTTTGTCTTACCACTTTCATCTAATTTGTATGGGTGGCATTTGAGGGAAAAATGGTAGAAAAAGTGGCAAAGACAGAACATGCTGCATTATTTAAAAAATGTGTCCCAAAAAATGCTTTGTCAGAACTATATTTAGAAAAATGCACATTAACCCCTTTCTGCCATTAGACGTACTATCCCGTCCATGTGCCCTGGGACTTAATTTCCAAGGACGGGATAGTACGTCTAATGCGATCAGCGGTGCCCACGTGGTGAGCGCCGCTGATCGCGGCCGGGTGTCAGTTGATTATCACAGCTGACACCCGGCACAATGTGTCAGGGGCGGTCACGGACCGCCCCCGACACGTTAACCCCTTGTACACCGCGATCAAATACGATCGCGGTATACCGGGGGTTAAAGGGAAGCATCGGGCAGGGAGGGGGCTCCCTCCGTGCTTCCCTGAGCCCCCCACGGCAGCGCAATGTGCAGCGCTGCTGCGGGGGACTCCTTCCCTTCAGGCCCCCCGGATCCAAGATGGCGACGGGGGCCTTCGGGGGGCCTGTAGGGAGCTGACTTCCTCACTGCCTGCAAAGCGCAGGCATGAGGAAGTCTGCAGAACTGCCTGTGACAGATTGCTGATCTGTCACAGTGATCTGTGATGTGACAGATCAGCGATCTGTCACAGGACAGTGATGTCCCACCTGGGACTATGTAATAAAGTTAAAAAAAAAAAAAAAAAATGTAAAAATAATATTAAAAAAATCGCTAAATAAATTAGTAAAAAAAAAAATATTCCCCAATAAATTCATTTTTTGAAAATAAAAAAAAAAACAATAAAAGTACACATTTGGTATCGCCGTGTCCGTAGCGACCCGCCCTATAAAACTGTCCCATTAGTTAACCCCTTTAGCTAACCCCTTAAAAAATAAAAATAAAAAACGAAGCAAAAAATGATTTATCATACCGACGAACAAAAAGTGCAATAACGTGCGATCAAAAAGACGCATATAAATATCCATGGTACCGCTGAAAACGTCATCTTGTCCCGCAAAAAACGAGCCGCCATACAGCGTCATCCGCAAAAAAAATTTATAGCTCGCAGAATAAAGCGATGCAAAAATAATTATTTTTTATATAAAAATTGTTTTCATTGCAAAAAACCGACAAAACATAAAAAAAACCTAAATGAGGCATCGCTGTAACCGTACCGACCCGAAGAATAAAACCGCTTTATCAATTTTACTGCACGCGGAACGGTGTAAACGCACCCCCCCAAAAGAAATTCATGAAATGCTGGTTTTTGTTCTGCGTCCCAAAAATTGGAATAAAAAGTGATCAAAAAATGTCACGTGCCCGAAAATGGTATCAATAAAAACGTCAACTCGTCCCGCAAAGCATCAGACCTTCATGACTCGGTGGGTCAAAATACGGAAAAATTATAGCTCTCAATATGTGGTGATGCAAAAACTATTTTTACAATAAAAAGCGTCTTTTAGCGTGCGACAGCCGCCAAACATAAAAACCGCCATAAATAGTAAATCAAACCCCCCGATATCACCCCCTTAGTTAGGGAAAAATAATAAAATAAAAAAAAATTGTATTTATTTCCATTTTCCCGTTAGGGTTAGGGCTAGTGTTAGGGCTCAGATTAGGGATAGAGGTGGGTTAGGGTTGGAGTTAGAATTGGGGGGGTTTCCACTGTTTGGGCACATCAGGTGCTCTCCAAATGCAACATGGCGTCTGATCTCAATTCCAGCCAATTCTGCTTTGAAAAAGTCAAATGGTGCTCTTTCCCTTCCAAGCTCTGCCATGCGCCCAAACAGTGTTTTACCCCCACATATAGGGTATCAGCATACTCGGGACAAATTGCAAAACAACTTTTGGGGTCCAATTTCTCCTGTTACCCTTAGGAAAATAAAAAATTGGGGGCAAAAATCATTTTTGTGGAAAAAAAATGATTTTTTTATATTTTCACGCCCAGGCGTTATAAACTTCTGTGAAGCACTTGGGGGTTCAAAGTGCTCACCACACATCTAGATAAGTTACGTGGGGGGTCTAGTTTCCAAAATGGGGTCACTTGTGGGGAGTTTCAATAGTTTAGGTACATCAGGGGCTCTCCAAACGCACATGACACCCGCAGACCAATCCATCAAAGTCTGCATTCCAAAACGTCACTACTTCCCTTCCGAGCCCCGACGTGTGCCCATACAGTTGTTTTCTCCCACATATGAGGTATCAGCGTACTCAGGACAAATTGGACAACAACTTTTGGGGTCCAATTTCTCCTGTTACCCTTGGGAAAATAAAAAAAATGGGGACTAAAAGATGATGTTTGTTTGAAAAAAATACGATATTTTCATTTTCACGCCCGGTCGTTATTAACTTCTGTGAAGCACTGGGGGGTTCAAAGTGCTCACCGCACATCTAGATAAGTTCCTTGGGGGGGGTCTAGTTTCCAAAATGGTGTCATTTGTGGGGGGGTTTCTACTGTTTTGGTACATCAGGGGCTTTCCAAATGCGACATGGTGTCCGATCTCAATTCCAGCCAAAAGCGTAAAATGGCGCTGCTTCCCTTCCGAGCTCTGCCATGCGCCCAAATAGTGGTTTACCCCCACATGTGGGATATCAGCGCACTCAGGACAAATTGCACAATATCTTTTAGGGTCCTGTTACCCTTGGAAAAATAAGAATTGAGGGTGAAAAGATCATCTTTGTGGAAAAAATATGATTTTTTAATTGTACGGCTGTATGTTATAAACTTCTGTGAAGCCCTTGTGGGTTCAAAGTTCTCACCACATATCTAGATAAGTTCCTTGGGGGGTCTAGTTTCCAAAATGGGGTCACTTGGGGGGGGTTTCCACTGTTTAGGTACATCAGGGGCTCTCCAAACGTGACATGGCGTCCGAACTGAATTCCAGCCAATTTTGCATTGAAAAAGTCAAACGGCGCTCCTTTCCTGCTGAGGTGTGCCATGCGCTGAAACAGTGGTTCCCCCCACATATCAGGTATCAGCGTACTCAGGACAAATTGCACAATAACTTTTGCAGTCCAATTTCTCCTGTTACCCTTGGTAAAATAAAAAAAATTGAACCTGAGGTATTTTTTTTAGTGAAAAAAAAGTTAAATGTTCATTTTTTTTTTTTTTTTTTTTAAATATTCAAAAAATTCCTGTGATGCACCTAAAGGGTTTATTTGAATGTGGTTTTGAGCACCTTAAGGGGTACAGTTTTTAGAATGGTGTCACTTTTGGGTATTTTCTATCATATAGACCCCTCAAAGTGGCTTCAAATGTGATGTGGTCCGTAAAAATAAAATGGTGTTGCAAAAATGAGAAATCGCTGGTCAATTTTTAACCCTTATAACTTCCTAACAAAAAAAATTTTGGTTCCAAAATTGTGCTGATGTAAAGTAAACATGTGGGAAATGTTACTTATCAAGTTTTTTGTGTGCCATATCTCTGTGATTTAAGGACATAAAAATTCAAAGTTGGAAAATTGCGAATTTTTCGCCAAATTTCCGTTTTTTCACAAATAAACGCAAGTTATTTGACATTTTACCACTAACATGAAGTACAATATGTCACGAGAAAACAATGTCAGAATCACCGGGATCCATGGAAGCGTTTCTGAGTTATTACCTCATAAAGGGACAGTGGTCAGAATTGTAAAAATTGGCCTGCTCTTAAAGCGAATTTCCACTTTATAGTGAAAATTTGGGACGTGTGACCATAGCTGGCAATCACTTTAATAAAAGCTGGAAACCACCGACGAAAGGTATTGATGATCACAAGGCAACATTAAAGCTAACCATTTATTATAGGGTTCAGAAAAATGATTTGCAAACACCCCACGACCATTTTGGCAGTACATGGCTGCCAAACCAGGGCCTTCTGAACCATCTCCTACCTAACCGGCATCACCAGCGCCTCTTGTGATTAGTAGGTCCAATGTGTCGTCATTCTTGTGGCGTGAGCACGTATGACGTCACAACTGACTACCAATCAGTGGGTCGTCGGGGATGTCACAGAAGGTTTGCAAGGCACTTGTATGGTGGCCACAGATTAACCTATGTGACCAGTGATCCTGGATCCTTCAAATATATATTTATTCAACTGGTAATTTGTTTAAATAACCCTTTTTTTAATTGACTAAACATATAGGATAGGTGACAAGTGTATGATTGCTGGGGGTCCGTTCACTGGGACCTCCACTATTCATGAGATCGGAGGCCCAAATTTCCCTGTGTTTATTGGAGCGGTAGGTGAGTGAGTGCAGCCACTATTCCTATATGCAGTGGATAGATCTGTGGATGGGGGGGGAGGGCGGCGGCTATGTCCTCACCCCTTACCTATATCACATATGAATAATTATACAGTGAAACAGGGCGATGACTTCTGTGTGGGAATGTCTCGTCACAGGTGGTATCTGCACATGTAATAGATATGTAGAACAGAATTGGGTGGGGCTTATGCAAACAACCATATGGTGGTCTCTAATATTCAGTGGCAGCCTGTGCCACATCCTTGTACAGGGCGGTGTGAATTGGACATTATTTTGTAATGCTACATCTTTGTAATTATTGTTTTCCTGGAGAGCGACGGTCTACAAGCTGCAGCTCTTCAGGAGTGACAAGACAACAATTCAGCATGCTCTGACCATCTCCGCTGTCATGGCAGCACCTGAACCAGCATCGGCTGGAGATCACTGGTCTGCAATTACTTTTCCATTTTTAGAGAGATGCACAGCATGATGAAGGTGACGTCCGCTCTGCAGCGTGTATCATTCCCGCTAATACTACTGCAGACTGAACTGGACATTGATAATATGGCAGGCTCCGGGTGACATGCTGCTGTCTATATATGTCACGTCATGACTTGTGTACAGACAGTTTTCAGGAAACATTAACTTGCTGCCGTTTGCAGGTTGCTCCACTTTTCAACTCCTTGATGCCATTACCTTAACAATGTGTGATGAAGGAAATGAATGAGACCAATAAAGCAGTGCGCGCCCTTCCTTCCAGCAGCACCAGTGTTGCGAAGGCTCCTATCAGTCGTGCTGGTCAGTACATCGATAGCCGGCGACACGTGTTGTTCAGGACAAGACGTCTCTGCTCTGTCGCTTTCTCTCTCATCTGGAAGAAGACGTTGGCTTTGCAATTTACTTACTGCAGTGTCAGTTGTTCACTGTGTGTAAATGGGAATATCTTAAAAAGTATGTTCCCAGGGATCAAATCTGCCTGGAAATTTCTTTGTGGCAATTTCCACAGCGACATATTGCAGGCTTAATTTTTTTTTTTTTTTTTACACAACCTGGGGGGTGCATGCAATACCGTATGTTCATCATGCAATTTTGACAAGGGTGTGTGTGTGGTTTTTTTTTTCTTGAATACAATAATTTATTTATTTTTTTTCATTTATAAAGTAACAATCGGTCCTAATCCAAAATGTATTTGTTTATTTGGGGGACCGTTGTTGGGAACATCTCTACACTTGGCGTACCTCCTGGGGTTGGGGCGATAGGACCAGCGCTTTTTTTATTTGAAGCTTCATTTTGCAAAACTATTTTCACCAAATAAAACACAATAATGCAAGGGCACATGGCCTGCCATTAATGTTTTGTCTGATGATTCACTATTTTTACAGTGCTTTATTATGCCTGGGTTTGTCTGTAATGTAACACCTGCACAGCATTCACAGGAATGGGGCAGCTATGCTTGGTAATGTCTGGACCTATTACGTCACTGTGCCAAGTAAGTTTTATGTTTGGTCCAGACAGCAACCAACAGCCTGTATTGACTTTTAATTGGATCTGTCTAGGTTTTCTGTCGTCTTTAACGGCAAAAATAGTAGTGTATGTGTATGACTGTGAACAGAGCCCAAACCAAAGAGTAAAACTGCTGCTGGCCATTGCGCTTCTTCCTCCTGGACGACGTCTTTCTTTTCAGCTGTTCTCCCTCTGCTGTATAGCACTGCATGCCTTTTGTTATAATAAGGGAACCTGATGGCCCCATTATAGATCCGTGGAGCCCCAACTTTCCATAATGTGACAGATCCAGCACTCGGAAAGACTCAAAAATACATGTGAAGATCGTGTGTGTATAAGTGCAGCCCCTGCAACTCCATTTTATGGTGTTTTTATACCACTCAGTGCTATGGGGTTGTTTATTACGTATCAGGGCCCAATACAACATATCGCTTTCTATGTGGTTCTTAAATAAATGGTATAAATAAGTCTGTATCCTTCTACATATAGCCCTAGCTGTGAGGATGTACAAAAAGACCCCTTATAGGTATATTGGCACCATATTGTGGAGGATATGTGGTGTTATAATATGGCCACGTGTGTGAGGACTAGATGCGCCTTCTCTGGGCAAGGTGAGCTTCCTGTGCCCTTCCATTATTGGCTATGGTCACTACCTACGTCTGTAAGCGGCAGCAGAGCTGTGTTTTTGCGGCCTGTAGGTCATGGTGACGCCTATTTTTCTTTTTCCGTTGTACTCACTTGGGTCCAGACTCTTTTTTGTTATATTTACTATCCGTCACTTACAGGTAAAGCGGAGGCATTTTGGGAATTCACACTCCGTTTAGTTATCCCCGTTAGTTCCCGTGGTGTCCTTGCTGCATTGCTCGTTCCTTTTCCATTGGTCCGATTATGGGTAAAGTTAATCTCTGAGAGATGAAAACAGCTTTTCTTTGTATGAGGATCATCTCTTAGTATGCGCCGTCACGTGTTCGTCTACTGTGTGTACATAAGGAAATTGATCATCGGTCTTGGGATGCTTTTCCATTGATAAGTGCTTTTGTAAAATGACCCATCTGTGTTTCCATAGAAACAAGTGGCTGATATACAGCTCCCTCTTGTACTTGCTGGCAGAAGTGCTCGTGAAGGGCGGCGAGAAGCCGTCTTGAAGCTTGATTGACAGACGGCTGGAGAGTTCTGCTGCACAGTCCTTGTAAGGTCGACTTTACCGTCCTCCACACGAATATCCAAGTAACCCAGCGCCACATGCACTTGCCCCTACAGAGGTTGTGAGGACTTCATATGTCCTTGTGTGTGCAAGTACAAATGTATCTAAATATATTATAGAAAATAATCTTAAAGCCAAAAAATTTATAAGGTTAAAGCAGTGGGTTGGCTACGGAAAGCAATGCAATAACAAGCAGGTCGGACCAAGATCCAGGGTGCATTTCAGGAAATAAAACACATGCAACAAACATCTGTTCATACTCAGCAAATGCAAGGTATGGTATGGTAAAAAAGGGATTCTAAAGCAGGTAGTATGCTGGTGGCCAAAAGTGCCGAAACTACTTCTGAGAATTACGCCACCGGAAGGCAGCAGCCCATGGTACCCCTATCTTTTACATTCTGCTCGTAGGCATGACCCAAAGACCCTTTAAGCAGGGAGTTTTCATGGATTATATCATGGGGGCTCTTACAAGAGACCAAGCGGTGGGAAACTCTCATCTGTAGCAAATATTCCCATTGTAAGACTTTTTCGTTTTGAAATGTAAATGGGCACTTAACTCAGCAATACCAGTATGACATTCATATGGCGCAGCAGAAAAGACAGTGACAACGCAAAGCTGATTATTTGCATGGGTTTTGTTCGCCGAGCGCTCAGGTAGAGTACAGCAGCGGTGTAACCGTCTTTCCTAATAATTACACCAGGGTTCCCCATCTCCGGTCCTCAAGGCCCACCGACAGATCATGTTTTCAGGATTTCCTTTGTATTGCCCAGGTGAAGCAATTATCACTTGAGCAATACTAAGGAAATCCTGAAAACATGATCTGTTGGTGGGCCTTGAGGACCGGAGTTGGGGAACCCTGAATTACACTACTACCCTAACACACGAGCGCTCCCCTGTCGTCCTGCAGCTGCAGCACTAACTGGCTGCATTTGATAAGGCCTTTTGGAGACTGCAAATCCCACGTTCATGACAACAGGAACATTTTAATACTGCAGACTTAAGCGAAAAACCCAATACAGCTCTGTTACTCAAGTCAGACGCACTCGGCTCAATTAGACATGAACACAAGGAAGAAGGAGCAAGACATGAAAGTGCACAATCAGGTAGATAAATGGCTTGGACGTTTCTGCGGCAGCGGCTGCTTCACTGCATCACACAACACTGTTAATGTGCTTTGCCTCTTCTTTACATCGATGCCTCACAGTGGATGGCGGCTTTATCGGTGACAGACAACAGTTCTGAAAAGAAGAAAACCATTAAATGATAGGACCGGCGCACAATACAGCCATTTTTTTGGGAGTCTGTTCATCTGACACTATTCATTTCTATTTAATGAAAAGGAAATGCGGTTGTCAAAGCCACTACAATCCATTCCTACAACCATTAAATGCATCCAGGGCATTTCCTCATTGCATTCAATGCTTTATTCTGACCCATGGGATGTTCCAAAATTATAAAGTAAAAAGCAGAATATAAATTTATAATGTATAAAGTATGTCTATGAAACTTCTTATTGTCTGTCTACGTAAAAAGAAAAATAAAATTGTTTTCCTACAGATTTCTATTGTTTAGGTTCTTATCCAGAAGAGCCGTAGATCTATCTGCTTGTTCCATCTGGATTGGGGACGGTTAGCGTATGTTCACCTGGAGGTCTTTGTAGCTTGGATTTTTGAGTGGGTTCTATGCCAAAATTCAAAAGTTTAAATTATTTTTTAAATTGGCTTTTTATTGAATTTGTATTATGCCCCTGTGTCTGTAGATTTCACTACTCAATTAACCAAAGCAGAAAGAAAATGCTCCATACTCACATGGACTTGTGATTAGCTCATGTGAAAGAGTGCTTAGGCTTAGGTGTTCTCACCGACCAAAGTGATGGTCCTGCTCATTGACCAGAGTGGGGTCTTTTACGCAATCTGAATTGGGTCTTGGACACAACCTTGGAAAGGCACTCTTCCTAGACTAAAATCTAGTAAATTGGTAATTTGTACAGGCCATTTTCCGAGAACTCAAACGCACCGCCTGCTTTTTCAATTCATGAAATGTTAAATGACCGTGTCAGGGATAGCTACATCAAGTGTTTCTGTGCAGGAAAAGTTACCGCTTGTCACTCCACAACTAAGTGTCTGTCATTTTCAATTGGTTGCTGGTTTTCTCTCTCCTTTTTAACCATCAGATATATGACTGAACAGTGTACACACATCTCGGTACCTCTCTTTGCACACGGCTGCTGGGGGTTGGAGTACTATCTTTGCACACCATGGCTGCTGGGGGTTGGAGTACTATGTATGAGACGTATCCCAATTCTTCTATTGATTGGACTTCCCCTCTTATTACTACCATCTGTCGTTATCCTGCGGAGCTGCTTCACCCTAGATGAAGATTTTTGTGTTGCGGGGTTCTGTTATCTGTTAGGTTTGCATACATGAATACACAAAATAAAAATTCCAATTACATTCTTAATCCTAAACTTGTTTACCCCTATAGAAAAGTCATCTGGTGACAGCCGACCGGCTATTAAGCTTGTGAGGCTGCCAGGCCTCCCCCCTCGCAGCCCCTTATCTGTAGGCCTGAAGAGGCCTGATTTTCACTGTGTACAGATGTATATAGCAATGTGACTTTTCATGTCTAATGCCTTTTTGCTTTGCTCTGAGCATTGTGTGTTGAAGGCTATGTGGACGTAAAGGTAATGTCACACTAAGCGATATCGCTAGCAATATCGCTATAACTTGTGACGTTATAGCAATATTGCTAGTGACATCGCTGTGTCTGATACTTACCTACCACCCGCTCCCCCGCTGGTTATCGCTGATCGCGCGAGAATGTCAAGGACTGTTTCTCGTCGTCAGCTTCCTGCGGAGAGACGAGCGTGGAGCCGGGTGGGAGGACGTCAGGATCGCCTAGTGTGACAGGTAAGTAGCGAGCCCCGACCCCTGCGATGTCGCTGGTGAGATCTGCCTGTGTGGCAGCTCACTAGCGAACACTTAGCGATGTACCAGCGAGCCTGACCGCGTCATATCGCTGGTCGGGATTGCTGGTACATCGCTAAGTGTGACCGTACCTTTAACAGGTCCTGTGCTAGCAACTTTACCTTGCTCCCCGTTGGTGGAGCACGTGCTGTGTGCTTTAGAACAGGATATAATACACGTGATGATTACATCAAAGTAGTTGTATGGACATGTTTGCAGTTTATATCTTTGCAGTCGTTTTTTTTATAAATTGCCGTGGTTTGCTTTATTTCCAGAATTGCCTTTCTTCTGCTTCCAGGAAATTGCTTGCCTGTGTTTCTCTCAGAACTTCTCGTCTTTTTCCGTGACTCCACCGGTTGTGATTCTGCTTTTATGATGGACTAATATGTGAATGCAATGTGCTGTAATGGGTCCAGCCTAACACAGGCCTCTTTTATCCCTTTCAGAAACTTGTAGTAGAGCAGCTTAGGAAGAATCTGATAGTTAAACAGGAACTCCCAGACAACAAACTACTTATCCAACCTCTGCTTCAGCTAGAAAGCAAACCGCCAACACCGCAAGTGCAGCAGCAGCCACATCCGATCCAACTACAGCAGCTCCAATCGCAGCCGCTGTCACAGGCATCCACATCACCTCTTCCAGGCCGGAGTGGCACGCAGGTGAGTGCTTCAGGTTAAATGGGGTGTCTCGCCCACAGACTTCTGTATGAGTTATCACCATCTCGGCCTTTCATGGCTGCTACCGGGATAACTCTGGTCAGGGCAACCGCAGGCACAAGGATGAAAGCAGCTGAGCGCTGCAAGGCTGCGTGGTTTCTAGACCTCAAAGATATAATTGCCTTTAAGTGAAATAGCTGCTCCCTCAACCCTTGAAAATAGCTGATTTTGCTGTAGGAGGATTCAGCCGGCTGTACATTTTGTAATACCGCATAGTGGTTATTTTAATACACGAAAATCCTTGTAATACACGGACAGCTCCGGAGCAAGAGCAACTGCTCAGAGGGGTCCGAGGCAGGAGACGCTGCCTTTTACAGACCCATACACTTTAACTTGGGAATAAGGACAGGTTTATCCTGATGGGACAACCCCTTTAACATGGTGTAAAACGGCACATTTTTTAGCCCATGTCTCATGACTTTTATAAGCACATTTGGTTTGCAGTCAGTACAATAAATATACAATTTTATTTATGGCATTCAGCTATAAAATGGCAAAAGCCGTGCAAAATTACTCCATGGACAAGTCGCAGAAGAGAAAGAGACAATAAAAGCATTGACATATGATAATTTGGGAAATGGCCAAATGTGTGCACTTCTATTATGTTGAGTAAAAAAAAATATTTTTATTGAAAACATTTCACCATAGTTGCCGTAAAACATTTACCTTTTTCATGTTAACCTTTTTTCTCAATTCCTTCTTTTCACTCTTGATCCAATCTGTCCTCTTTCTTCCAATAGACCGTTGCCACAGCCTCTATGATCACGGCAAAGACTCTACCTCTCGTATTGAAAGCCGCAGCAGCATCCATGCCTGCTTCTGTTATGGGGCAGAGACCAACCATTGCCATGGTGACTGCCATCAACAGCCAGAAAGCAGTCATCGGCTCCGACGCAAAAAGCGGCGTAGTAAACCTGCAGACGACGAATAAAGTCACCGGTCAGGGAACGGAGACCTTTCAGATAGTGGCAAAAAATGCTGTTACTCTGGTGAGTGATGGTTCCACGTCTGTCTTCCTGTTTGGGACTGCCGCCGATGATTGATTGTTCATTGTTGTGGGTTTTCAATTTCTGTATAGCAGGTCCAAGCAACAACTTCTCAGCCTATCAAAGTTCCCCAGTTCATCCCACCCCCACGGCTCACTCCTCGGCCAACGTTTCTTCCACAGGTAAGTAACTTCTCTTCCCGATGTCGTGGGGATAAATATATGTGGGGAACTTGTATTTCTCCTACGCCTCATTGGGGGACACAGACAGTGGGTGTTATGCTGCTGGCCACTAGGAGGACACTAAGTAAACCAGGAAAAAAGTTAACTCCTCCCCTGCAGTATACACCCTCTTGCTGGATGAGATATCTCCAGTTCATGCTTAGTTTCTGTAGGAGGCCCTTGGCTCTGGCTTCAGACCCCACCGTTTTTATTTTTGAATTTACTGTAAATTTTTATTTTTTAATTAACGGCATGAAGGGGGCGACTTCCTTTCTACGGTCCGCTCTCCCCCAAACCAACAACAGGCAAGCACGCGGAGTATACCTCCCCGTACACTTTCCTGCGAAGTTTGGGGCTGATTCCTCTAGCAATAATGGCGATGATCCTTACGACCGGGGGAAAAGTTCCGGTAATCCACGGATATGAGGGCAGGTGCACGGAATGGAGAAGACTGGACAGCGCTTCCGAAGGCCCTGAATCAGCCCCATAGCTCTCCATCCCCCTACCATAGGGAGGATAGATTGAGCATGCCCCTTTAAGAACTCCTCCAGCTCTGGTACATCAGCCCAGGAGGATGAGAGCCTGCATGGATGGCCTGGACAGCGCTGAGTACTGGAGTTGAGGTATGGGGTCGGGTCCTGGCCCCCGGGAGAAGCGCTGACTTAGCGTCAGCGGCGGTGCACCGGCCCCCCCTCGGCGCTACCGCGGGTAGCCCGAAAAATTTAGTCCCTGGTTTTTCCTGGCCTGCTAGGCCGCAATTTCAATAGCGCCTCCCACTAGCGCCGCCCCGCTCCCAGCACCTACCGCGGGTAGGCTCAAAAATTTAGCCCCCGACTTTTCCGGCCTACTATGCCGCAATTTGAATAGCGCCGCCCAGGCTATTATCGTCGCCCCCTCGTCTTGGCGCCTCTCATCCCTGACAAGACGCGCAATTCTAATCTCGAAGGCCATGTCTTTTTACCTCAGCCTGCTCTGGACACGAGCTGTGAGGCGAGCATTCTGCCAGATACCGGGTGACACCGCAAGGCCACCGCTATTCCTCCCGGGGGACACAGCACAGGACCGGGTAAGCTGCATCTGCCCTCAGATTAAAGCTTAACCCCTTCCCGGCACATTCCCTGCAGCTGCAGACATACTCTGCCGTTAACCCTTTAAGGAGCGCTATGTCTCAATCTAAGGAGGCTAAACGGACTGTTAAAAAGCACACTGCATTTTTTACAGTGTGTACCACTTGCAAGTCTGCCTTACCCAGTGCACAGACCAATCCGTTATGCACGGACTGCAACCCGGCCTGCGCCCCCACCTGCGCTCAATCTCCCCTCGCCCCCGCTGCTGACGGGCCTTCTGCGTTTAGTACCCCTGAGTGGGCTGCGTCCCTGTCACGGTCGGTGGAGTCTCTGACCTAGGCTATATTCTCCCTCAGGGAGGACTCTTTAAGCCAGAAAGTGTCGTTACCCCCCCGAGAAAGGCTCTGGCATAGGCCGGGAACCATCCACCAGCAGGGGCCGTACTCATTCAAGGGATGGTCAGGTCTCTAGAAAGCGGACCCATGACACGTCCCCTAGTCCCGTTCGCGCCTCAGCATCTGCGACTCCTGTCTCTCGCTCTCCCTCTCCTGGAGTTCTCAGCAAGCACGACTCTGAATTCGAATCTGACACGTCAGCCCCTCAGAATCCCCCAACTGATCAAGAGTCGCTTGATTCTCTTATAGAATCAGTCAGCAGGATTCTGAAGTTGGATGAGGATAATGTTCCCTCTCCAGCACATCCTATCTCACTTAAGAAAACCAAGCGTTGTGCGCAGGTTATTTACCAGCCATCCAGACTTTAAGGAAATTGTCCAGAAACATAGGGATCGTCCGCATAAGCGGTTCACAGGACAAAAGTCTACTCAGGCTAAATACCCTTTTCATCCAGACCTAATGTAGGATTGGTTACAGTCCCCTCCGGTGGACCCTCCTGTATCGCGTCTTGTTTCAAAAACACTCCTATCCGTTTCTGCGGGTTTCTCAATAAGACACCCCTCCGATCGTCAGATTGACTGACTACCTTGCTCGTTCAATTTTTGAAGCTTCAGGAGCAGCGCTTTTTCCATCTTTCGCGGCAATTTGGGTCACTAAGGCAATGGCCGCTTGGGCAGAAGTCTTGATTACTTCCTTCCAGGGCACCCCAATCTTCCTCCGGAGGCAACCACGGTTGCCAGGCAGATAATTCACGCAGCGGACTTTGTAGTGGACGCCTCTTTTGATGCCAATTGCGCTGCTCAAACTGCCGCTATTGCGATCTCCGTTAGAAGAGCCCTATGACTCCGCGACTGGCGGGCGGATGCCACATCTAAAAGATCGTTGACTTCTCTCCCCTTTCAAATGGGTCGTCTTTTTGGAGAAAAACTGGATCGGCTCATTTCTGATGCTACCGGGGGGAAAAAGTAAATTCCTTCCTTAACAAAAGGCTGTTCGGCAATTTTGCAACCAACAGCCAACGCGTTTTCGATCTTTTCGCAACAATTCCGGTTTTTCCCTCCTCTACCTTCTCTTCCGGATCAGATCCGTCCCTGCACGGAGACAGAGGCTCTCAGGTCTCATACAGACCTAAACGCTCTTGGAAACCCAGGCCTAAGGCTTCTGGATCTAGGGGAGCCAGATCTCATAGATCTACCCAATGACTTGTTGCGGTATCCGGTGGACACCGACAGAGTAGGCGGTCGCCTACTTTCCTTCAGCCACAACTGGCTCGCGGTCGTCCACGACAAGTGGGTCAGGGAGCTGGTGTCCCCCAGATACAAGATAGTTTTCCTCTCCCCCTCCAACTCACTTTTTCCTTTCCTCTCCCCCCAAGGGAAAGCCAAGAGCCTTCCTTCGGGCTGTTCAGGCTCTCTTAAGGGACGGAGTCATCATTCCGGTCCCTCATCACGAAAGGTTCAGAGGATTTTATTCAAACCTTTTTGTGGTTCCAAAGAAGGACGGGACGATGTGACCCATTCTGGATCTCAAACTGTTAAATCAGTTTGTCAGGGTACGGCGATTCCGAATGGAATCTCTGCAATCAGTTGTCGCTTCCATGGAAAAAGGAGAGTTCCTAGCATCCATCGACATCAAGGACGCTTACCTTCACATTCCGATCTGCCCGTCCCACCAGCAGTTCCTGCGTTTTGCAAATCTTGAGGAACACTTCCAGTTCATTGCCTTGCCCTTCGGACTCGCCACTGCCCCCAGGGTCTTTACCCACTGTCATGGCCATTCTCCACTCTCGGGGAGTAGTGGTGTTACCGTATCTGGACGACCTGCTCATCAAGGGTCCTTCCCTTCCAGCCTGCGAGGAATCCGTGGAGATGACAGTAAATACATTTTCGCGCCTGGGGTGGAAGATAAACTTCGAAAAGTCTTCCCCGAAACCGGCTCAGCAGATTTCCTTTTTAGGAATGATCTTGGACACTTCCCGCGGGTTGGTCATTCTCCCTCCAGAAAAGACGCAAGCCTTACAATAGGCAGTGCGGACGCTTTCCCGACCAGCTTCTCTCTCCATTCGTTTCAGCATGAGAGTTTTCGGAAAGATGGTGGCTACGATGGAAGCAGTTCCATTTGCACAGTTCCATTTCCGTCCCTTATAACATGCGTTGCTGTTGGCTTGGGACGAGAACCCGTTCTCCCTGGACCATCGGAGCCTTCTGTCCCTGCGGGTCAGGCAATCCCTCAGGTGGTGGACACTGAAGTCCTCCCTGAATCAAGGGAGGTCTTTTCTCCCAGTAAGATGGTTGGTAGTAACCACCGACGCAAGTCTTCTTGACTGGGGTGTGGTCTTTCGTCACCACACGGCACAGGCTCGTTTGTCGACCCGAGAGTCGCGTCTCCCCATCAACATTTTGGAGATACGAGCAATCAGATTTGCTCTACGGAGTTTCCACCGTCTCGCAGGTCACATCAGGATCCAATCCGACAATGCCACGGCTGTAGCATATATCAACCGCCAGGGAGGTACCCGGAACAGGATGGCCATGCACGAAGTGAGTCACATCCTCCATTGGGCCGAGACCAACCATTCGCCCATCTCAGCAATTCACATCCCGGGCGTAGAAAATTGAGCGGCAGATTTTCTCAGTCGCCATGGCATTGCCTCGGGAGAGTGGTCTCTTCATCCGGAAGTCTTTCAGCAGATTTGTCATCGTTGGGGGATTCCGGATGTGGACCTCATGGCCTCCAGACTAAACAACAAGGTGTCTCGCTTCATTGCCTGATCCATGCGCCATCGGAGCAGACACCCTAGTTCTGCCATGGTACCGGTTCCGGCTCCCATACATCTTTCCCCCTCTTCCCTTGCTTCTGAGGGTCATCAAGAAGATCAGAGCGGAGGGTGTACCAGTGATCCTAGTCGCGCCAGATTGGCTGCGCCGAGCATGGTATGCAGAACTAATACAACTAGTCGCCGACGTCCCCTGGCGAATTGTAGATCGCACGGATCTGCTCTCTCAGGGCCCGATTTACCACCAGAACTCCGGGGCCCTGTCTTTGACGGTGTGGCCGTTGAATCCTGGATTTTAGCACAGGCTGGGTTCTTTTACGACGTGATTTCCACCATGATTAGTGCTATGAAGCCTGTGTCCAGGCGTATCTCTCACCGCACCTGGAAAATCTTCTTTTCATGGTGCAAGGATCATGGTTGATCCCCTCTGGTGTTCTCCATTCCGGCCATATTGGAGTTCCTTCAATCTGGATTAAAATCAGGCCTCGCGCTTAGCTCGCTCAAGGGCCAAATTTCGGCCTTGTCAGTGCTTCTCCAATGCAAAATTACCACCAAACCTCAGGTCGACGTTCATTCAAGGAGTTTCCCATGTGGCACCTCCTTTATAGAAGGCGATTGGGACCTTAACCTGGTTCTCGGGGCTTTGCAGGAGGCTCCTTTCGAACTGCTGCAGGACTTGTCATTGACCATCCTCTCTTGGAAAGTGGTCTTTCTAGTGGCAATTACATCAATCAGACGAGTTTCAGAATTGGCAGCCCTGTCCTGCCGTTCTCCACTCCTGAATTTTCATCAGGACAAGGTAGTTCTCAGGACGTTCCCGTCCTTCCTGCCCAAGGTCGTCTCCTCTTTCCATCTCAAGAGGAAATTGTTTTGCCTTTCTTTTGTGCGGCGCCAGTCCATCGCATTGAGAAGGCCCTCCACACCCTGGATGTGGTTAGGGCTCTGAGACTGTACATCTCGCGGACGGCTCCCTTCCGCAAGTCAGATGGCCCTGTTCATACTTCCAGAGGGGCATAGGAAGGGTCTAGCCGCTTCAAAAGCAACACTAGCCAGGTGGATTCACCTAGCGATGCAGGAATCTTACCATGTCAGGAACGTGCCTGTGTCAGCGGGGATTAAGGCGCACTCTACCCGGTCAGTGGGCGCCTCTTGGGCCATTCGGCATCAAGGCTTAGCAGAACAGGTCTGCAAGGCTGCGACTTGGTCCAGTCTGCATACTTTTACAAAACATTACCAAATTCATTCTCAGGCCTCTGCAGATGCAGCTCTCGACAGACGCATCCTGCAATCGGCAGTACCTCAGTGTTGACTCAGTGGTACATGGGGTATTAGCAGATGTATGCTCCCCACCCAGGGACTGCTTTAGGACGTCCCACTGTCTGTGTCCCCCAGTGAGGCGTAGGAGAAATAGGGATTTTTGTGTACTCACAGTAACATCCTTTTCTCCAAGCCATTCATTGGGGGACACAGCACCCGCCGTGTTTAGCCTACTGGCTCACTTGTCGCATTCTTAGGTTTTGACTTGGTTATGGTTATTGTTGACTGTTTAAGCTCCTACTGCTTTTTTCACCGAACTGGAGATATCTCATCCAGCGAGGGGGGTGTATACTGCAGGGGAGGAGTTAACTTTTTTTCTGGTTTACTTAGTGTCCTCCTAGTGGCAAGCAGCGTAACACCCACTGTCTGTGTCCCCCAATGAATGGCTCGGAGAAAAGGATTTTACGGTGAGTACACAAAAATCCCTATTTCTGAGTTTGTTTTTTTTCTTTAAAGTTCTTTAAAACTGTTTTAGCTAAAATAATTGTCTCGAGTGTGTAAATGGGTAAAATGCAAAGTTCTTGAAATAATGAGAAACTGTGTAATTTACCCTTTATTTAAAAATTTTGTTCTTTCTCATAAACTGATGGATTTTTAATCTTATTATTGTATAGCTCATTGCCTGGGTTACTGGCCACTATGTTGTCCCTATGGTGGCCAGTTCCCTAGCCATGGAGCACGCTCTATGCAGGCTCTGTTTTATGGGTCAGTGCATCACACCTATTTCATGCTGCAAAGTCAGATCCACCCCTGCTACCAGGCTGGACTAAAGCAAAGATTGGACCAGTGGCGTCAACATGCAGTTGGTCTGAACTGACAATCATCAGGAAAGCCGTTCTGTCAACCCCATAGAGTTTGACTAAAGCTACAGGGCACATAGGTCACCATCGATTGTTCGGTTAATGCCCATTGCCTCTTCTATCAGTTGTCACCTATCCACAGAACTTTAAGTGAAACACCCCAATGTTATAGGAAGTCTAATAATTTGTAACTAGGATCCTCAACTGTAAAATGAAAAAGAATCCATCCTAAAAATGTGCATCAGAATTTACAATGAAATCTGCTTGTTTTATCAAAGAATTTCACTGTTGCTTGTTTCACATTATGGGCATTTTCACGGCCTATTTGTTAACGCTTTTTTTCCCATTAGGTGCGGCCAAAGCCAGCTGCACAAAACAACATCCCTATCGCCCCTGCTCCACCCCCAATGCTTGCAGCTCCTCAACTCATCCAGCGGCCGGTTATGCTTACAACAAAGTTGACGTCGACATCTCAGAATTCTATTCATCCTGTGCGCATCGTGAATGGACAACCCACGACCATTTCCAAAGCCTTCCCTACAGCACAGCTCACCAGTATCGTGATAGCTGCACCAGGCACGAGACTGGCAGCTCCACAAACTCTGCAGCTTCCAAAACCAAACCTGGAGAAGCAGGTAACGGCTTTCAACTGCATCAGATTAACGCGGCACACGGTCCTCACGGTTCAGTATTACAGAACCGTGTACTCTTCCTCTGTATGTCACTGTGTACTTCCACCATATTTCATGCTGTGGAGACATACCGGCATACAAAAGGAGTCAATGAGCAATTATTCTATAATGATAATCTGATGTCATAAAACTATTTAATAACTGGATTCTGCAAATGTATGAATGTACCTGCTGCTGAATACACTGAAATATCTAAGCAGATTTGCATTTTGCTTTTTATATTCAATGTCCTGGATAAAAGCAGGGGGATTTGCGCAGATCCCACTGCAGCCACCAGTTTGTCAAGGAGACTGAACTCTGCTGCCTCCAATTGTCAGGACATTTGCGCAATTGACTAACAAGTGCTGGATGAGGCTACTGCTATTTCCACAACTAAGCCAGTCATTGAGGAACTCGCAGTGAGCATATGGTAAAAAAAAAAAATACAAATACATTACAAAATGAAAAAAAAAAATAATACTGCATATACAATTGCCTATCAGAAAAGGGATAACAAAAGAAAAAGTACTAAACCTGATGTCACAGAAATGGCTGAGAGCTTAGCTGAGGGAGGTACTCCTTAGGAAAACCGAAAGAATGCACAGAAAGCTGTACCTTCCAGGACTGACAATACAATAACCAGAATTCTGCTCTTTATTAGAAAAAGGTTACCCCAACATACCACCCCTTGATGAGCTTATGTGGGGGCTGTTTGAAGGGATGTGCTAGGTATTTGGAAGTTTGAGATTCCCAACTTTCATCATGTCTTAGCCCCTTGAGGTCCCAGGCGGAAGATAATGTCGTCATGTTTCCTATCACGATTTTACTTTTCTATAGAACTGAAACATAGCATGGATAGCATCATTCATCGGACTGTTACGTTGGAGGTGTTAGAATGGCCTTACAGGGATGTGAGTGAATGTGTTATGTTCGTCCCTTCACTGTGACACCGAAAATATATATTCCATAAATATTGGATTGATGCAAACGGCAATATTCATCACTGATCACTGGCTCCAAAAAGGCTTGCAATCAGTGCTTTGAACAAAAGAAGCTCTTGTCTTGAAAGTGTACTTCTCAGCCTCTGAGTAAACAAATCCCAGTCTTGGTGTCTAGTTCTCAGAGCAGATCTCTGCTGTAAACACCTGTTCACGGCAGGAGGTCCGTGCTTCAATGGATTTTGAAGTGTTAGCGCTTTCTCACTTCCCTAGTTATAAATAAACCCATATGTTCAATGTGAGGGTGATCTGTCCCCAGTCTAAAGGGGGCTTCACACATAGTGATATCGCTATCAATATCGCTAAAGCGTCACCGATTTTGTGACGCAGCAGCAATATTGCTAGCGATATCGCTATGTGACCCTTACCTCCGACTGGCTCCCCCGCTGGCTATTGTTGATCGCGCGAGAACGTCCTGGAGCGATTCTCGTCGGCGGCTTCCTGCTGGCGCCGACGAGCAACGCGTGGAGGTGGGCGAGACGACGTCTTCATCGCCGCGTCTGACAGGTAAGTAACAACCGCCGCTTCATCGCTAGTGAGATCTGCCTGTTTGGCAGCTCACTAGCGACCGTTTAGCGATGGACCAGCGATCCTGACCGGGTCGTATCGTTGTCAGGATCGCTGGTGCATCGCTAAATGTAACGGGACCTTAAAGGCCCCGTCACACTAAGCGATATCGCTAGCAATATCGCTATAACGTCACTGGTTTTGTGACGCAGCAGCGATATCGCTATGTGTGATACTTACCTCCGACCGGCTCCCCCGCTGATTATCGCTGATCGCGCGAGAACGGCCTGGGCCGTTTCTCGTCGTCAGCTTCCTGCTGTGGAGACGAGCGACGCGTGGACGCTGGCGGGAGGACGTCTTCATCGCCTCGTCTGACAGGTATGTAGCGACCGCTGCTATGTCGCTGGTTAGATCTGCCTGTTTGGCAGCTCACTAGCGACCGCTTAGCGATGCACCAGCGATCCTGACCGGGTCAAATCGTTGTCGGGTTCGCTGGTGCATCGCCAAGTGTGACGGTACCTTAAGAGATGTCTGTATGATTTTTTTTTTTTTTTTTTTCTTTTTAACATTCGTTTATTTTTTTAAATTTAAATGCCGTGTTATCTAGTCCAGAGTCACTGGTTGGTAATTTTTACTATGAGATATAAGAGTAATATGTGACGTCTTTTGATTTTCAAACTTTTTTTTGCCCTTAGACCGTTAAAACTCAGGTGGAAACAGCGAAGTCAACTGAAAGCAGTACAACAGTGCAACCTGTCCCCAAGCCAAAACGAGAAGAAAATCCACAGGTACCAAGCTGTGAGAAAAGTATTGGATAGCTTAGGCTGGTTTAAAATGTACACCATTCATCGTCTGAATATGGATCACAATACCTGGACCGGCCGAGAGGCTTCTTACCCAAACTTTAGAGCCTCATCATATATCTATTGTTCGGTGGCATGTATTCCATGAATGTCGGATTAAACCAAAGTTGTACTGCACCGCTTTAACTTTTTTTTTTTTTTTACAGCGTTTAGTGACGTTATATTTTTTTTTCTTTTTGTTTAGAAACTTGCCTTCATGGTTTCGCTAGGATTGGTAACGCATGACCATTTAGAAGGTGAGTTGAAGCATTTGTTTTTCGACTTATCGTGTGTTTGGCTTCTATCTTTACGGTTTATCAATTATTTGTCTAAATTGTTCTCCATTTCTTTGTAATCTAGCTGAGCTGTGTTTGTTGTCCGTGAATGGAAACATTCATTGTTTTATATTCAGTGGCTGTCATATTGCTCGCGTAGGTTCACAGCTCATTAACATACGTTGAATGTACTTCGCAAGCCTTGAGGTTGGATCTTAAAGCGATTGTACACTACTTTATTTAACTAAGGATAGGTCTTCAATGTCTGATTTGGTTTGGGTCCAACACCTGTCACCCCTGCTTATCGGTTGTTTTCAGTGTCGTCGTTGGTCACCGTCTGGAAGTGCTCAATGGCGGACCTGCTCCCATCTTCTGAATCAAATCAAAAGGAGGCAGATGTGCAGTACCCTGCTGCGGCCACTATTCGAGGATGGAGCAGCTCCACAATTGAGCATTTAAGACAGCTGACACAGAGATCTGCTAATCGGCAGAGGTGCCGGGTGTCGGACCCCGAGCAAATAGGTCATCAATCTCTATCCTAAAGATAGGTCATCAATAATATAGTAGTGGACAACCTCTTAAAGACTAAGGAATTAAAGTGGTCATCTCTCCAAGCTGGTTTCACACATCAGGAAGCCACAGACCTGCTAGGATGACAATACCTGGCGCACCTGCTGGGCTGACCAGAACTTACTCATTGATAAGTCAGGTGGCTCGGGCAAGGTGGTCTGGTAATTGTGACCTAAGCACAGGAAGTGTTTCACGGACATTTGAAAGCAACCTTAAGGGCCTGTCACACTAAGCGATATCGCTAGCAATATCGCTATAACTTGTGACGTTATAGCGATATTGCTAGCGATATCGCTGTGTGTGATACTTACCTCCGACCAGCTCCCCTGCTGATTATCGCTGATTGCGCGAGAACGTCCTGGACCGTTTCTCGTCATTAGCTTCCTGCGGCGCTTCCTGTGGAGAGACTAGCGTGGAGCCGGGCGGGAGGACGTCAGGATCGCCTAGTGTGACAGGTAAGTAACGACCCCCTACCCCTGCGATGTCGCTGGTGAGATTTGCCTGTGTGGCAGCTCACTAGCGACCACTTAGCGATGCACCAGCGATCCTGACCGCGTCATATCGCTTGTCGGGATCGCTGGTGCATCGCTAAGTGTGACAGTACCTTAAGAGTGATGCTCTCCAGGGTGATCAGCTGATCTTAATGTTCTTGACACCATTAGCAATTCTCTGATTTAGCTGGGGGGAAGCTACAAATCTCCATAACAGCTCATAGAGAGGGGCAGCTGCAACTCTTTTCCCTTGCACTAGTTTTGGATAAATCTCCAGAGTCTTTGAGAAAGTTCCATAATGTTACATGAAATTACTGTAATGGACCCTTCTGCCTCATCTGCTGTAGAGCGATGCAGCTGCAGGTTAGATGTATAGTTGCTGAAGTAACCTACAACTAGCGAGTTTTGTTCACGGGTCTCGTGAATTTGAATACAACTGGTGCCCAATAGCCCAATATTTGCTTTAGTATCTATGATTCAGGGTGCACTTTACAAGTTAGACTACTTATTAATGCGCGGTAATGCTCTGTCTGTTTGACCGCCATATTGTTGCTTTATTCCCCAATACAGAAATTCAGAGTAAAAGGCAAGAAAGAAAGCGAAGAACAACGGCAAATCCTGTGTACAGCGGGGCAGTATTTGAACCTGAGGTGGGCAGTCATCATGCATTACACACAATGTATAGATTATAATTTAGATAGTGAGGAGGTTCATATTTTGTCTTGAGTCACATGGTGAGGACATTGACACCTTCTATATTGAAAGTGTTTGTGGGTTTTTGTCACTTATTAAAAAGGCTTTTTTTTCCTCCACTCAACTCAATTTATTTACAGGTCATCATTTTTTGTTTTATTCTTTCAATTGCTAAAACCAGATCTGTCGCCAGATATCACAATACAAGCTGCATGAATAGCTCTTAGACCGAAGACTGGTGTACTTATTCTGAAAATCCATGTCAGCATGACTGTATAATCCTCATGTTATAATGAACATTTTGAGTACCTCTAAAGGTTGAGATCTCAGGAGTCCAACGGACTGCTGCAGCTTATACCAAGTAGTGTGAGATTTCAGCAGTAGGAAGGCGGTACGCTAATGAGCAGTCAGGCCAGGTTTGCGAAGAAGCCGCAGCAGGGAGGAGGGTTACTGAGACCTGATGCAGTTGTTGCCATGTCTCAGATATGAAGTGTGTTTAGTCCATACCTGTTTTCAGGCTTTGGATGTATACAGGATGGTGTTTGTTCACTTTTCTTTGAGTTCAAAAACAAAGTTGATTTAGGAATTTCATAGTGTCTCATTTATAAGATGATCTGATGTTTCTTAAAACTGTTAAATCCTTTAAATATAAAATATAAAGATTAGGTAACTGGGATTGGTATTCCAGCACATTTCTGTGAGCACAATGTTTATTACAATTCCATGTTTATTAATTTGTCTTGTTAAAGTACAATAATGATATAAGAGTTGAATAACACAATAAAGAGATGCTTTCCTACTTTGCAGCGTAAGAAGAGTGCAGTGACTTACTTGAATAGCACAATGCATCCAGGAACGAGGAAGAGAGGTAACCCCTCCGATCTGCGCTCTCTGCTACATTTTCTTCTTGCTCTGCCTCTGCTCCTTTCCCTGTAGTCTCACAGGCTGTCACATTTCTTGGACTGGATCGTGAATGAACTTGCATGAATGTGTCTCACTGATGTGCTACTAACACTCGGGCTTGTGAATTGACGGTGGCTGGAAGATGTACTAGCCGGTTCTGAGAACATTCTTGGCGTGGTTGCCTCCTGCAGCCAAAGTGCATGAAAATAATTCAATTTTTGATGCAATTTTACCATAATTGCTTTTTTCGTTTTTATAATTGTGGCTATTCCAATTCAAATACTGCGCTTTTTGGACATATGGTTTTTATCACTCTGCAGCATTTGTCTGGCTTTTCTGCTCCTCTTTACCACCCTTTATGAATGGACCCATAGGTCTCATGCACACAACTGTCAGGGCTCTTTGTTGTAATGAGGCCCCCATCGAGAATCATGGTATGTTACAGTACTTCCATATTCTTCCAGCTTCACACGAAAGTACATATTCCAGAGGTAATATAAGTGTACCCCGTAAAAATCGATGTGGCACTCTGCTTCTTTTTGCAGAACTCATGCAGTAGATCACTTTTTTCCATTTGTCTTTTCCTAAAAGCCTTATAATTTTTCCATTTTGCTCCAATCTATAGTACAATGCCAATATATGGAGCTTTTATAGAAAGCCTATTCGCATGCTGCAAAAAAAATAATCTGTCCTTTATTTTAGTGCATGCTGCAGATTTTTGGTTCCTCAGCATGCTCTCTTTGTGGAGCATTTACAGCTGATTCAGTATATGGATTTCACCATTTGGATTACAGAGTCTGTAATCTCCACTTTAGTGCCTGTTCACATTTCACTTGTGTCCTGTAATTATGGATCCATAGGCTACATTGGTGTCTCCATCGGGTCCATTTCTTTGACTGTCTTATTTGGTGTTAGTGATGTAAAAAGTGCAATTTTTCTGTGTTTTTGGGGTTAGAGATGGGTCACAACCCTGAAATATTCTTCGACGATACAAGTGAGCATTTGGCCGTACCCAACAGTTGTCTGCCTTTGCCAGGAACAAATTAGACAACAGAAAGTCAATATTTGGTTCTTGGATTTTAATAAAAGGATGAGAAGTGACATTTACATTACAGCCTGGCGCCAAACACCACAGTATCAGAGCAGCAGTAGTAATTAGTGGCTACTGCAAGAAAGCAAGTCGCTGATCCTGTAAGATGGGAAGTTTATGGATAATGCAAAGCTTGCCATGTGTGTCATGCCACGTGTGGGAGACACCAAACTATTAAGAGATTTCCATCTGTCATTTTCTACACTACACCCCAGGATTCATTATGGCTAGATAGGCATTGGCATTACAGAGATGTATTTTACGTCTTCTGGGTCCTGGATAGCAGATTACAGGCTGCTGCACCTTGTTTGCTCCGTCCTCATAAAATATGAATTGCTTTCAAATTTACAGGTAAAGTTGAAAAATTTTCCACAGATCCAGGCTTAATAGATTAAGCGTTACTAATAGATAAGGATTTAATGATTGAGGGTTACAAACCTTATATACAGGAGCAAAACAGTGGGTGCTGCTGTGAAGAGATTATGCTAATGTTTGCCTTTCACCACTTGCTGTCATTATTTCACTTTTTAGACTTGTTTTGAAGGGGGTGGTCTTTTTTTTTTTCCTTACATCTTGTATTCCAGGGTTCGTTACTTGTTCCCCATCTTATTACTTATTGCATGTGTCACAGTGACAGTGACACAGTGCTTTTTACTCCTCATGCTGCATGTTGGACTCACTATATACCATGCCTGCTGACATTAACATGTTTACACTTCCCAATACTTTGTGCTTTATTTTTATGTAACACTGAGATTGGGAGAGAAAAAAAATTACTTTTTGTACGTTTCATTTTAAATACCTAAAAATGATTAGAAAAAAAAAATGCCTCAAATGAGCTTTGGAAAAAGCGCAATACTATCCTCAAAAAATGCAACCCTATCCTTCCATTTGGTCTCTCAGCTGCTGCAGCAACATCGTGTCACAGGGACACGTCACTGCTGCAGCCAATCACTTGTCACCACGTGCATACAGTAATTGTCTGCAGCCGTTACATTGAGAAGATGAAGTAGACACTAGGCAGTGCCAGTTCTCATCATTTTGCATTTTGGGAAGCAAAAAAATATCACCTAGGTTATGCTTCTGCATTTAATATTTACATGTTTTCTGCTGGCAAAGTCCCAGTGGAAGTTACTACTCCTTTTTACACATTAAGGGGGTTGTGTCCCATCTTCGGAAGTAAGACTGCACCCCTTCTCTGCCTCCTGCTGGATCGTCGGTGTGTATCAGTTTCACTGCCTGCTCAAACTGCTACATGTGGCACCCCCGCTCACTGTCGCCTCTCCCTAGAGCCTCGTTAGAATACCCTGGCTACAACATTGAACACCACTCAATCTACGATTCCAACCAGTGCTCAGAAGTGATGCAGCAGTGTCGGGAAGAAAGGAGGGTGTGGGTAAAAAAGACAAAGTGAACCTGGGGGGGTTCCCGCTTAGAGGGTAGTCTATACAATATCACTGGCCAAACCCGAATAGACCTTTAGGAAAGCATGTAATCAATACCACTGTAAAACAGAATGTACAAATACTGGTTCAATAACCAACAGATACCCAAACAAATAATAAAGCGATTGCAAATAATACGTTGGGACTCAATAGAGGGGTGTATATTATTACCTACTCTCCACAAGCCCTAATATGTTGAGAATCAATGGAGAGGTGTATATTATTACCTACTCTCCACAAGCCCTAGTCGTTTATCCCTATCTTATAATAATAATAATAATAATAATAATAATAATAATAATAATCTTTATTTAGCGCCAACATATTCCGCAGCGCTTTACAGTTTAACAGTTTCAAAACACAAGTCATAAGTAACAACGTTAACAATACAATAATTAAAGCAAAATAAGTCGAAATAAGACGACCCAGCTCGTGAGAGCTTACAATCTACAATGACGTGGGGGAGATACAGAGTACAGGTGTGTATTTACAATGATGTATTTACAATGAAGGTCCAGCCATCTTGAGGGAGTGAAGGATGGATGGAGATAGTGAATGGGCTACACACGCACACTTACACATAGAATGACTTTGATTAGTGAACGTGATAGGCCGCTCTGAACAAATGTGTTTTGAGGGAGCGCCTAAAACTATGCAAATTGTGGTTAGTCCTAATTTCTTGGGGTAGAGCATTCCAGAGGATAGGAGCAGCACGGGAGAAGTCTTGGAGTCGGGAGTGGGAGGTACGGATTAGTGCAGAGGTTAGTTGAAAGTCGTTTGCAGAGTGCAGTGATCGGCTAGGCCGATAGACAGAAATGAGGGAGGAGATGTAGGGGGGTGCCGCACTGTGGAGAGCTTTGTGGGTGAGAACAAGTACTTGCCGCAGAGGCTGGAACCTTAGATAATACGCAAAATGGAGCCCTCGCTTAACGTCGGCTATTCTTTTTTTTTTTTTTTTTTTTTTCCCCCCTCAACACTGATCCTCCCAACTCTCTATCACCCAAAGTGGAAAAAGGATGGCGGAAGGTGGTTAAGGGAGAGGGAGTAAGGACAGCTCATAAGTAATAGTCAATGAGATACCGTAATATGAAGATCCTAATCCTTACATATAGACTAGATTAAATGGTGTACAAAATTACCAAAAGTGCTATAGTTCCATGTATGGACAATGGGTGCCTAACCAAGCCAAGATAGAAATGAGAATGTGCATGATTGCAAAAAACACAAAGCATAAGGCTATGTGCACACGCATGCAGAAAATTTCTGCATGAAAACTGGACTCCTTCCCAGAAAACGCGCGTTATTTTCTGCGAGTTTTCCGTGCGGTTTCTGCTTGCGTTTTTAATCCGTTTTTTTCCGGAGCGGTCCCAGCCTCATAGAAAATAGCAAGAAATGCGGAATTTTCTGCAAAATTAATGAAATTTGTCCAAGCTATAGGTAACACGAGCGCAATAGGGTCTTACCCGGGTGACTTATAGGGTTTAATAAAGAAATATACTCACCCTTTCCAGGAGAGAGCAAAGCATATAGGATTAGTTTGTCAGCCTGCTGCACATCCAACAGTCCACCAGTGACCGACACATAAAACTCTTAGGAATAAAATCTTTGGATTTAAGTGCGCTGCCAGACAAATAATCAGATTCCAATCATGTAGATGAATTAATCTCTTCCCAACGCGTTTCAGGGGATGACATGTCATCCCCTGAGGAAGAAGTATGGACTTCGAAACGCGTTGGGAATAAAGAGATTAATTCATCTACATGATTGGAATCTGAATATTTGTCTGGCAGCGCACTTAAATCCAAAGATTTTATTCCTAAGAGTTTTTTTCCGCAAAATTAATGAGTATACTGCGTTTTTTTTCAGCAATGCGTTTTTTTGTTTTTTTTGCGGGAAAAAACGCATCAATATGCACAAAAAGTGCGGAATTCATTAAAATGAATGGGATGCTTTTAAGCGTTTTATTTGGTAAAACCGTGAAAAAAACGCATACGTGTGCACATACCCTTAGGGTCACCAGGGCAAGAAACCCCCGCAGTAATTGACCGTCACAACATGTTTAAGGTACTTCCAATGTGAGTTAGAGAGCAAAGACAAAACACTTCTTGTCTGGATAAACAGTATTGATCATACCCTTAAATAATACTGCTCATGTAAAGGTTCCCCACAGAAAAAAACAACAACTTATTGCACCATGCCCAGTTTAACACCAAACAATCAAAATTATCTTAACTGGGATCCATAGAAGAAAGTACCTCAACGAGTTTCCCTTTCATGATATGGGTTCAGCAGTGACATCCTAGTTGCAGGTGTAATCTCAAAAACTATAAAGCCCTCCTTTTTTGAGAGTATTTTTAATCAGTAAATTGCAAAGTTACTTCTCTTCACGGGTTATTGTCATAATCTATTTAGGAGTATGATGCTAAACCTTTAATGTTGTGTGCACCAGGATATTTATATATACTGTGAGACGTTACCTTTTAAGTGCCAGGCTTCTCTGTACCATGTTATAACTCGTTGACTTTTTAGTTTTGTAACTTGCTGCTTTTTCTTGTGCTTTCCGCTGCCTTTCCTATAACTTTTTCCCCATTTTGCCTGCGTAATACTGTACTCTGATTATTTCCTTCATCTGCTCCATCATTTCCTTTTTCATGCTAGCCAATGAGGAACAGTGGCCAAAGGTATGTAAACCCCGCCATTGTGTTTGTTCTTTTTTTTTTTTTGTTGTTGTTTATTAACGTATAGGTCGTCCTCCCAAATACAACACGGTCCTGGGTTTGAGCACCCTGCCTCCCTCCTCCCCTCCATCATCCAGTCATCCCGATTCCCCCGAATGTGAAAAGACGCAGATCACATGCACTTTCCCTGCAAGTGTCCTGCCTGTGCCCCTGCCTAATCCTTATTCCACAGACGTAAGTAACTCATCACGAAAGGCGCCCTGCTGTCACGTGGTAAGGTCCAGCAACCTGTATTGTGTCTGTGGAGCAGGCGCAGTAAATGCTGGCACTTACGGGACTGCCTGGTCATAAAATGTAATGGGACTGCATTTGTGTCGGGTTTGCATAGAGCCATTTTTAGCATTTTATTTTGCGCAAGATCCAGATTAATCTTGTATTTTCAGAAGTCTAGATAAGTCATTCTATTATAGGAACACTCAACTTAGAAATGAGTGATAGAAGTCCAGTGTGTGGGACTTAAATAAATGGGAAGGAGTTCTACATACAAATTCTGCAAAGGGGGGAGCTTCTGTTGCAGCCACAAGATAGTACTGACCACAGGCTGATTTCCAGGAGTAAAGGAAGAAAATTTCCCTTATATATTTCTTTGTTTCAGCTGTAATGAGACAAAATGTGATACAAAGATTAAGGGAGCTAGTTCTGGGAGATTTGTATTGTTTCTGCCTTTTCTAGGTTTGGTGTTCCTTTACATGGTGGTAAAAAAAACTGTCCAAAGTAATCCTAATTATTGCTGAAATGCCTAAAAAATTAATAAAACGGCAGTAACCGTTACTGATCCACTGCAGGTCCCATCTGGGCGATCATCTGGTTCTCGTTGGTCTGTGCTTCCTAGTTTGGTCCTGGACATATGATAAATAGCCAGACATCTGCTCAGTGGATTACTGGTCACCTGCCATAGCCAGTGAGCGGCGTCAGGGCCTTTTTCACTTTTTTGAGGACATTTGGACCAAGAAGCCCAAACGGGACTTGCAGGGGATTTTTTAAGCAGTCTACGACATTTCAGCAGTCATATATAAACCCCTTTCATTGCCAGAGAATGAGTGGATGGAGAAATATTATAAATGACCATTTTTCAGGTAATTTTTATTTGTGACAGAGCTGCAGTGCTAGATGCAGCCCGTGGATGAGGAGCAGAGCCTTCTCCTAATAAGGGAGTCTCGGCCATCAGACCACTAATCACAGACTGATGGGATATACCATCAGTATAATGCACAGGGGCCAACTCCTAGTGCAAAGGTGTATTTTATGGCTTAGAGGGGTGCACCTCTCAGACTAGGGATCGGACCCCCTTAAAGGTATATTATGTTTGCAGCATATAAGTTATTCACTGCAAAACATTTAGCAACTTTGTGTTAATTCCTCACTGATCTTGGGCACCTTTTTAAAAGGTTTTATGGTCTTATTGTGGTGATCACACAGGAGCATGGCTCTTAAAGGGATTGTCCAGTTGTGAAAAAAGAATAATCCTTAAATGTGTTAAAGTAGCAAGATCTAGAACTTGTATATTTCAGTTTATAAAGTACCTTGACCTATAAATCCCAGCATTGGTCCCGGAAGCTCTACTTTCATCTTTTTGTGTCAACACATAATTGGGGTCATGTGAAGGGGCTCATTTCAATAGGGAAGCCATCTCCATTCTCTGTCTGTGCATCGGCCGTAAAATAAGGGTACTGGCTATTGGAATGAGAAGTCAGCCAGCCCTCTTCAAACACAGCGATGATCTCTGGAGGCTGAGCTACCTTTGTTAACTAAATTATATAAGGGATATCTTGCTACTTTAACACTTTTTAAATGATTGTTTCTATCTGGACACAATACGGCTCTGGTAACAGTTCTGTAATGAGCTTTCACCTGATCAGGACAGATTGTCCCTTATAAGCAATGATGGTTCCGATCAGTGACAATAAGCAGAGATCTTAAAAACAGTTCTATAGGTGAGGAACTTGGCATTGCTGGGATGTATTATACTGGTACAGACAGTGTATATTACTGTGTGAGCTTGATAGAGCAGGGCTTGTTTACAGCCTCTTTTTTTCCTCTATGCTTTCCTTTATATCACATCTATATTTCTGCATTGTCTCCATATCTTCAGTCAGTAATCGGACAAAGTCACAGAACTCGCTGCCCCTCATGTGCTAACACTTGTTCTAATTGTATGATGCTCTGTCTAATACTTTTGCCTACTTCGGCTAACTTTTCTATTATCAGCATAAACTTTGACGTGTCAGCTGTCCTATGTGATCTAACCAGGCATCTATCATCCTGCAGATTCAGACTACTCTTCTGAGCATGGCAGAAGGGGGTGCATGGGTGTAACTGGCTCCCAGATTCCTTCACATAATAAATAAAAAATATATATATATTACACACACACACACACACACACACACACGTGACAGCTGATTCATCCTCAGTCGCAGGAGGCTGAGCAATATGATGCACACAATCTGTGTGCTGGGGTTTCCGTAGACTGCACCTACTAATTCTGCCTTAGGATATACAGTATTATGCTCCAACGTGCATTGCAGACATCCCACAGGGTATTTTACAGCTGTAAATTCCATAGGCAGACAGCACATTTCACTGCAGTGATATCCGGACATCTCCTGCACAATGCTGGTCTAGGAAAATGCACTGGATTTTTATGTCTGGACAGGGAATTATTTTTGCTCCATGGGAACGTGCTTACGGCTGTAATCCTGATGCCTGTCCCTGAGATCCAGGATACACCACCCGTAGAACCGTGGAGCCGCACCGTTGTATAAATTGTCTCATGCCGCAATCCACCAGTCATTGTAGTCAGAACATTACTGCTCAGTGCGCAGCTTACAGGAGGATATTAGTTGAAGGATGGGGTATATTAACCGAGTAGAAACTCTCCCGGGGAGCTGGGGGTGTGATAACTGTGTTCTGGTTGTCATTAGCCATCTGTGGATTCTGTTGATTCTGATGTAATTTCAGCACTTTCTTCTGTTTCCTGTGAAGTTCTGGACAAGTCTCCAAGTCGGCTGTCTCTCTGGTCTAATGCTCTCTGATTGAATGGCCGGTCGTGTGGTGTCTCTGAGATTGTGGGCACTTGTTGGCGTCGCTCTCACAGTGCTGTCTTTTTCTTAGACTCTCTTGCATCTCATCAGGCTGGCACCTCCTGCAGCATTTAGTTCTTGTTACTTGGCATCTAACCTTTCCTCACTCGCTGTCTTCCGTGATTCATTTGCTCTGGTGTGGCTTCTATCAGGTCACACACTGTCTCTTCTTTCCACACCATGTAACTATTTGGTCTACACGGGACATGAAGGTTGCGTTGTCACATTGCCACATAGTCTTTAATGTAAGTGGCATGCAGCTTGCACACCAGCAAGTAATGCATTTTTTTTTTAACCATGTAGTTCATACCTGTCACAATTGCTCTTGGTGGCAGCGTTCTAGAAAAAAAAAAAAATCACAGAAAATGCTGGGAAAGAAAGTCACAGATGACAAACGTGGCAAAAACCCACACTGTGTATATATAAACTTTTCAGCATCTCGTCATGGACTATAATGCAACAGTGTAAAGTCCTTTTAGGTTCTTTACCTCAGAGACTCGCACTTGTCTTCAGAACTGTGGTTCATTGTCTCAAGGGGTAGGGTGCACAGCAGAGGGGGCTAAGTAACCCCAATTCTGGAGATGGGTATCCAAAAGTGGGAACTGCATTCATCAGACATTTGTGTCATATGCTATAAAAGATGGATTTAAATGAGTCTTTTCATAGGCTGCATGAAGCATAGACGTAGAAGGAATCTCTGTAGCCACAACGTGCCCCGGTCTCTGCTCCATGCCCCCCTCCATACAGTACTGTATTACTAACCTCTAGAACATGTCATGCTCCTTCTTACATCTCAAAATCTTAATACAATGAATCTGATGGACAGACCGGACCGTTGCTATCCCAGGACATGAGAGCCTTTCCTTCTTTTGTGGTTCTGTTGGTGGAGGCCTGTGACTTACTGACTTTCTTCAGACATTGCTGCAACTTTTTTTCCGCTCTTTCTTTGTGTCTGCTACTTTTCTGATCTTGGGTTTTTCCTGCCTTGCTCCTTTCTGCTTCCTCTTTTTTACGCACTTTCTTCTGATTAGTTTCTAATTTTTCCAGCTTAAAGAATGAGGAAGGGAGTTTGTCAGATTTTTTTTTTTTTTTTTAGGCTGATTCTATTTTTTTTTCCTGCCTCCTTTTCCCTGTGATCCCATACAGGCTGATATCCATGAGGATTTCTGCAGCGTCTGCAGAAAGAGCGGACAGTTACTGATGTGCGACACATGTTCACGTGTATACCACCTGGACTGTTTGGAGCCTCCTCTGAAATCCATTCCCAAGGGCATGTGGATATGTCCTAAATGCCAACACCAGGTACCGTGTGATAAATACAGGAAACCACACACGCAACTAAGGTCTATTGCAAGCCGTTCCCCCTCACTCTGAGGTACAGCACAAAATAGGATCTGGGCAGTTTCAGCCAATAAAGTGGCCTAAAATGCACCCATTATCAGCTTCTGTGATAAATGTGGCACAATTTTAGACTGTTTAGTTTACACTTTCTTAAAAGTACACGTGTTTTGTAAATCAGCTCCATTGTTAATTCCAGCCCCTCTCATCCAAACCTACAATTTAGGCTTATTTTATAATGTGTCCTGAATATGATGGACAGGGACATAATGCCAATATGCAGGAAATGATGTCCTATATGTGATAACATCACGGGGCCGCTTGATTGATGTCATGGTGATTGCTAGATGTAAGATGTATATAATATCACGTGGCAGGGGCTGGTGTTGGGCTGTTATCATAGCTGTTAATGTTCTGATAAATGGGCCCCGATCTCCTCTTCCTGCACATTTAAATTTTAGCAGGTAAGATTCGTTGCGTCATCTCCTGTCTGGCTGTTTTCTAGTAGTGTCCAGTTTGGTATATCGAGCGGTGCTTTTTCAGCTCTGTACAAATTACTTCCAATCCTCACATGCAAACAGCTGATCCTTGATGTTGTCGGGTGTCATATCCCCACCAATCTGATATTGGTAACCCATCCTAAATCTAGGTAATCAGGGTCTAGGTCATGGAAATCATTTTAAAGGGAACCTGTCAGCAGGATTGTACCCCGTAACCTACAGACAGTATCAGGTATACTGCTTACAATGATACATATTGTATTTTTTTTTTTTTTGTCTTATTTTTGAAAGGGAAAACTGTGAGGGCATTATAATGTGTGTGTCAAGGGGCTGCTGGTGGGATACCATACTGTGTGTCTCCAGGGGTTGTGGGGGCAACATACTGTGTTTTGAAGGTGATGTGGGAGCAACCTACTGTGTGTTGAAGGGGATGTGGGGGCAACATACTGTCTGGGGGAGCTGTTGAACATGATATAACTACTAAATATCAGGAGCAAATGATTTATAAACTTATCAAAAGCAGCAAGTTACATGATTTTGAATTGCTGTACTGATGGAGCTTATTGCAACACATATTAGCAGCAGCAGCAGCGAGTCAACATGTAATTCTGCTCAATATTATGTGATGTAATTAAAGAAGCCCTCCACCCATCAAAATTTTAATCCTCTTGATATATTGGCCATCATATTATATAGCACTGTGCACTTACAATTGCTCGTTTTGCTCTTCTACCCAGCTAATTCTTCCCTTTTCCATTTTGTCTATGGCATCATGAGATTTAAAACTGACCTGTTTCTGCATAGAGCTTGGACCCCTCACGTCAGTGTCGGATATGTGTGGTGACAGTTTCCACACGTACTGGAGACACTTAGACACATAAACCCATTCAAGTGAATGGGTGTGTGCACATGTCAGTGTGTTTCCACTTGCCATGTGTTTGTGAGAAAAATACACTGACATGTCTGTTTTTTAACAGCAGGATGGGCCACAAAGTGTCCAGCACACTGAGACTAAGGGATGTTGTCAGTGTGACACGTACCGGCGCCTGAGAAGCAGAGGTACAGTTAGCACTTTTCCCCGGCACCGTGTGCTGAAGAAGGCTCCCCTCATTCTCCCCTGTTCTGCCTGCGATCAGCATGAGCAGGGGAGAATGTTGAGAGTTAGGCCGGGATTACACATGCAAGAAACTCGGGCGAGTGTCGCATGTCAATACCCGGAACTGCCGCCGACACTCGGGAGCGGAGCGTGCGGCTGCATAGAAATACATGCAGCTGCACGCTCCACTCCCGAGTGCCGGCGGCAGTGCCAGGTATTGACATTTGAGACTCGTCAGAGTTTCTCGCATGTGTGATCCAGGCCTTATATTCAACTGATAACAGTGAGAGTAGGCTCTGGCTGATGGGACTATTACTCCAATCAGCCTATACCTGCTGCTGCTAATAACATTGAGAGCAGGCAGCAGCTGATAGGACTATTATTCCCATCAGCCTATACCTGCTGCCACTAATAACAGTGAGAGCAGGCTGCGTCTCATGGGACTATTACGTCCATCAGCTAACACTTGATGCCGCTAATAATAGTGAAAAAAGGCTTCCGGCTGATGAGAGAATTCATCAGCCACCAGCTGCGCTGCTAAAAAAATAAATAAATAATAAAAAAAAATTTTGGGTTCCTTTTGTATTTTCGATAACGAGCCAGGCAAAACTCACAACTTCGGGCTGTTGTAACCCTCAGCTGTCAGCGTTAGCAAGGCTGGTTATCAAGAATAGAGTGGTCCCCTTTTTTTAAATAAGTAATGTAAAAAAAAAAAAAGCGTGTGGCCCCACCCAGTTTTGACATCCAGCCTTGCATAAAACATACAGCTGCTATTCTCGGGCTGGTAAGAGGCCATTGATATAGGCCTCCCCCAACCTAAAAATAACAGCCTGCAGCTGCCCAGGAAAGGCACATCTATTAGATGTGCTTATTCTGGCACTTACCCTCGCTCTTCCCACTTGCCCTGTAGTGGTGGCATGTGGGGTTCATATTTGTGGGGTTGAGGTCACATTTTCTCCTACGCCTCATTGGGGGACCCACTGTCTGAGTCCCCCAATGATTGGCTCAGAGAAAAGGATTTTGCGGTGAGTACACAAAAATCCCTGTTTTATCTGATGGGTGACATCAAGCCCACGTCTTAGGGTGGTATTACACTTACCATATTTTTGCGGGCCGATTTTGCGGCCCCAGTAGCTTTCTATGGGGCCGCAAAATCGGCCCGCAAAAATTCAATGGTGTCCCGTACAGCCTTGAGGGCTGTATGTACGGCCGTGAAAAAATATCTAGCTTATTTTATTAGAAACAAAGCAAAACACAGTTATCCATTTTTATGTAAAAACAGCAAGCAGTTATACTCACCTAACGCCCATTCCATTGAAGCCAACATCTCCTGCAATAAAACAAAAATTTAAAAAACAACAATATCCCTCACCTATCCGACGTTCTGTTCCACGCCATAATCCACGTCTGGGGGATAAATAATTTTCAACCTGGACGGTGCCAAGATGCAACTGTCCAGGCTGAGACAGCGAGCGCAGTGTCAGTGATTGGCGGTGACCTCATCGAGGTTACTGCAGGTCACTGAAGTTTTGTTCCAAGATGGGCTGACCTGCCGTGTGACCTCAGCACTGTGAGAAAGTCACAGAGTTTACTGCACTTCAGCTCTGTGAGTTCACTGCAGATCTTTTTTCTTTGCTTTGTGGTGAACTCACCGAGCTGAACTGTGGTGAACTCAGTGACTTTTTCTCACGGTGCTGATGTAACCGCAGTACAGGGGCCCGGCTGGTAACGCAGCCTCAGTGACCCCGCAGTAGCCTCGTTGAGGTATGATTTCAGCAGGGACAAGAGAGACTTCCTGTTTCTACATAGAGCAGAGAATAATTAGCTGGGTCAAAGGGCAAAATGATCAATTGTAAGTACATAGTGCTCCATAATATGATAGTATATTAAAGGGAATCTGTCACCTATTTTTTCGACTATCAGCTGTCGACACCGCCATCAGGGGCTTATCTACAGCATTCTGTAATGCTGTAGATAAGCCCCCGATGTAATCTGAAAGAGAAGAAAAACTAGTTATATTATACTCACCGGGGGGTCGGTCCGGTTTTGGTCCGGCGCCTCCCATCTTCTAATGGTGACATCCTCTTCTTTGCTTCCCGTCGTGGCTCCTGCGCAGGCGCACTGCTATGCCCTGTTGAGGGCAGAGCAGAGTCCTGCAGTGTGCAGGACCTCTCTGACCTTTCCCGGCACCTGTGCACTGCAGTACTCTGCTCTGCCCTCAACAGGGCAGAGCAGTGCGCCTGCGCAGGAGCCGCAACAGGAAGCAAAGAAGAGGCCGTCACTGCTAGAAGATGGGAGGTGCCGGATCGGACGGCGACACCCATCGGACCAAAACCGGACCCTGACCGCCCCTGGGTGAGTATAATATAACTTGTTTTTCTTCTCTTTCAGGTTACATCAGGGGCTTATCTACAGCATTACAAAATGCTGTAGATAAGCCCCTGATTGTGGTGCCGGCAGCGGATAGTCCAAAAAATAGGGTGACAGATTCCCTTTAAGAGGAGGTGTATTTCTTTAATATAAAATAATAAGCAGAATTAAGTTGGGCTTTTTTGGTTTGGCCCTGCACAAGTCAGTCTCTCGTGTGGCCCCTTGGGAAAATTACTTGCCCACCCTTGCTTGTAGACCATTTAATTTAACATAAGAAGTCTGATATTTAAAGGTAAAGTCTGCGATGGAGTGCACAGCTCATATGGATGATGGTTTATTTGTGGCTGAATCCAGATAGTTGGCAGCAAGTGACCGATATTATTTTGTGATGGCGGCGTTCTCATGTCGGGGACCGATGTACTGTGTCGTATCTGGGGTCTGTCAGGAATCCTCCCAAGGACCCTTGGTGCTATTCATTACTTGCTGCTACAGGCGGGAGATAATGTCACTGCACTGACGTACACATACATGTCCTTGATGAGGACCATTTAGGGTGAGTGCACGTGCTGCGGATTCACCTGCAGATTTTTCTGCGTGGATTTGCAGGTAAAGTGACCTGCGGTTTTCCTGTGGATTTGCCAGCGGTTTTCCCCTGCGGATTGATACCTGGACAATGGAACAGGTGTCAAATCGCTGCGAATCCGCAGAAAGAATTGACATGCTGCGGATTTAATACCGCAGCAAATCCACGTGGAAAAATCTGCAGCATGTGCACTGCGGATTTGAAATCCCATTGGCTAACATTATACTGTACAATGTCTGCAGAACTGCTGCGGATCCACAGCGTGTGCACATACCCCTTAGAGGGATGTTCATAAAGTTGAAATTTGTCATATCCATAGACTATGCTGTACATACCCAATAGATGGGGGTCCCTTTCCTTCCCCCAAACCCCTCGATGAGACTGCGATTTGTATCCAGGCACAGCGGTGGCTGCACATGGACACTTGGTTATGGAAATAGCTGAGCACTCATGTCAATTTGTGTCTTTTCTTTGTCACATGATACTTACTATTTTATCCAATATAAGCAGCTATATATTTTTTTAACTTTTTTGCATCCATTATGCCAAAATAGTCAGATGAATCATTTAAGGGGATGTTTTTTTGACTTGCATTTTGTAACCTGTATGTTTTTCATGGGTAGCTTTATATATTTACTAGGATGCCTTTATCCTACTTGTTTAATGCCTTTTGGGGTTTTGCTTTTCTTTTTTATTCCCTCCAGATGCTGAAAAAAGAGGAAGCAATTCCGTGGCCGGGGACGTTAGCCATTGTCCACTCATATATCGCGTATAAAGCAGGTAGGTTAAATCGCTCCTGACCACAGTAACATTGTGCGGCCAGCCAGAAATCCTGAAAATGTCATCTCTTCGTGGCTCTTGAAGATTGGAGATGGGGAACAAACGTGTGCGAATAATTGTGTGCAATATACTCACATTATAGAAAGTGAGAATCTGCGCAGCGCATGTTCCTCTGGGCCGTCCTCATTCCTTCTTGTAATGTCTTAAAGCAAAAGAAGAGGAGAAGCAGAAATTACTGAAGTGGAGCACGGACCTGAAACAGGAGCGAGAGCAACTAGAGCAGAAAGTAAAACAACTCAGCAACTCCATAACGGTGAGTTCACACAACCTCACTATCGCACTATGTGGAGGGTAATACACAAGCTTCTTATGTGCCCGGTGGATGCATCAGATCCTCTCTCCACCAACCGGTTCATTCATGGCCTATTTAGTCCACATGCTGCCTATGTGCCAGTGTTAAAGGGTTGACTGGTCAATGTAGGTGATAACGTTATAGAGCTGTGTGGACCCGTTGGGATGGAGCAGCAGTGCACACGCCCAACGGCGGCTGAGCGCTGCTCTCTTCTTCTTACTGCAGAGCCGTAGGAATCTAGCGAGAATAAAAGGCCCCCTTTCTGCTGATTGTGGGTTCCAGCGGTCGGACCCCCACACTCTACAAGTTATCGCCTCTCTTGTGGTTATGTGATATCTTAAGTTCACTGGACAACACTTTTAATGACTGAAGCACATCTTTGTTTCAGAGTAGACATGTACATGATGTGCGATGTGGGTCTTTTATGTTTTTCAGAAATGCATGGAAATGAAGAACAGCATCCTTTCCCGGCAAAAAGACATGCACAGCTCTCTGGACAAAGTGAAACGTCTTATCCGGCTGATTCAGGATATAGACCTCACCAAACCTATTAACTCAGAGGTGACCTCTAACCACAGCCAGGACTGCACCGCTACTGCCAACAGCCCCCCACCCGAGCCCACTCCAGCCACAGCCTCTTTACCCTCACCCACCTGTGTCCAGAACTGCACCCAGGCAGAAGAGACTAAGTGACCCACCTGTTGTCAGCAAGGGTACTCTCGGGAAAAGAAATAAGCCGCGTCTGAACAGTTCATGGGAGAGACTGGACCACAACCACGGTGACATCCCAGGACAGAGACGTAAGCACTGGAGTTTTGCCAATCAACCTTTTATTCTGTGTGTTCCACGTGTGAGCTGGTATGTCCTGCCGGCACCATGCCAAGTGACATAGAAGAAAAAATCTTTACTCTCTATCTTACACCAGTGTGTGCCTGCAGCAGCCTCCGCAGCAACCATAGATATCAATCTTTATTTTTTCTCTTTCTTTGCTATTTTCTTAAAGGTGGATGTGTGGACAAGGCAGGCTTCTGAGAACTCCTCCTTCTGTATACTTTTTTTTTTTTTTTTATTTCAGGGCAGTGAAGTGAGGGGGGCATACATACCACTCCAAAGACTAGGAAAGTTCCCCTGTCTACTAAACTCAGTGTGACGTACCAAAAAAAGGAAACAAATATATATATTCTCATATACGTTTCGGAGAGCGGAAAGGATGTTTAGTCAGTATTTAAGGTACTATTATCGTTGCTTTATAATAGTTCCTGGCAGGGGTGGCGATCGCCTCGCCAAACGCCCTGCTGCGTCCCATAGGAGAGGATGGAACGGGTGCCCATCTCAGCATCATTGTGTAGAAGTAGCTGTTTAGTTTGTTGTTTTGTTGTTTTTTTTTAAAGACATGCCAGCATCTCCATAAGTAATGGAAATTTGGGAATTTACCACCACAATCATTCCTACTCATAGCATTAAGAAAAAAAAAATTCTTGCAGAAGTATTAGCAAAGCAGACCAGGCCTGACTGGACCACAAGATATTGCAACGATTATTGCGCAGCCAACGTGTCCCGAACATGCAGACAGGATGCCGCTGGCAGGAGAAGGTCTGAGGGGAGGGCATGATCATTTTTAATTTTTTTTTTCTTTTTTGTGAAATAAGGAGGCCTAGGTACAAAATATTATAAACATGTCTTCCTACTGAATGGTGACTTCTCTGTGTGCTGGTATAGAGTTAATCCACCATTTCTCATTGAGAAGTATTTGCTGTTTGTTTTTTGTTTTTTTTTCCCCTTGGTCTGATGGTAACCCTAAGGCCGGGATCACACATGCAAGAAACACAGCCGAGTCTCGCATGTTAATACCTGGCACTGCCACCGGCACTCAGGAGTGGAGTGTTCAGCTCCATGTATTGCTATGCAACTGCACGCTCTGCTCCCGAGTGCCGGCGGCAGTCCCAGGTATTAACATGCGAGACTCGGCCGTGTTTCTCGCATGTGTGATCCCGGCCTGATGTTATTGCAATCCATTCAAATGGACATTGATGTGCGGCACAACCCAGAATCATGTGTGGTTACAGATTCATTATGATTCCCTTATTTATTGCTTTCCCCTAAAATGCCCTTCGGGAAGAGATGAATTCATCTCTTCCTGTTTTTAGGAGACAAGTTTTGCGTCATGTGTGGCATCACCTCTTAACAGCTCAGCTTCCAGGAGGTAAGTAGGGCTGGGCATGATTTCTTGCCCATGTATCTGGAATAAAGGCAAATGTCCCATCCCAGCGCCAGGGGAATAAAGGCAAATGTCCCATCCCAGCGCCAGGGGGAGCCATGGACCAGTATTTATATATAGGATGAAATCACATTAATATTCAAGACTGGAAATATCTGACTGTACCACTTTATATAGCGCCAACATGTTCCGCAGCGCCTTACAATAATGTAAATTAAACAGCATGGAATAGGCTGTGACTGAGCGTCTAATGCTTCTATATCTGACACTGGATGACCCCACACACAATCAGGCAGCAGCCGGTGCCATATCCCTCACACGTAATCCCTGTACTGTCCCTAGAAGGCTGACATCATAGCAATTCCCTGCTGCTTCCACTGGAGCAGGGTTCCCCAACTCCAGTCCTCAAGGCCCACCAACAGATCATGTTTTCAGGATTTCCTTAGTATTGCACAGGTGATAATTGCTTCACCTGTGCAATACAAAAGAAATCCTGAAAACATGATCTGTTGGTGGGCCTTGAGGACTGGAGTTGGGGAACCCTGCACTAGAGGGAGTGCAAATGATTTACTGCTAGCTGTATACAGTAATACCGAGGGCTCCACCTAGTGGCGACTGTGGGCAGACTGGAATATTGCATGTGGCTCAAACTGTGAAATGATTTAGGAACTTGAAGCAAAGTAAATAATATATATTTGACAGGCAAGAATTCGTACATTAGGAATTATTTCCCTGATCACCCCACAGATATAATTTTACTTATTTTTATGTATGCAATTACACTATGTAAGGCTGGTTTCACACTAGCGTTTTTTAGCGCTGCGCGTCCATGCGCATGCGTCCTGCGCCCCTATCTGTAACATGGGGGCGCATGGTCTAGCGTATGCACGTGTTCGTATGCGTTTTCGTGCGCATGCTTTTTTTGTAATGTGCGCCTAGGCGCGCTGGACGCAACCTGTTGCATTTTTGGTCCATCCAACCTGTCTCAAAAAAACGCTTGCACACGGAATGCGCAAAAAAATCACATTACAGTCAATGGGAACGCAGGCATGCGCATGGACATGCACACGCCTGTGTTTAAAATCGCATGCATTTTAAGAGTTAACATGGCTAGAAACTGGTTAAAACGCATGCGTCTAAAAAAAGCAAACGCATACAAAATGCTGACGCGTTTTTTGTATACGATTCTGTTGCGCACGAAACGCAGCGCAAAAAAACGCTAGTGTGAAAGTAACCTAACACATTTTTTGTTCCTGGCTTCCAAGTGTAATATTTCAACTGCTTATCTTTAAAAACTAGGGAAAAACGACTACACAAACTTTGATTTTATGACCACAGGCCAGAAAAATTTCATATTTATCGTGTCAAAAAAAAGGAAATTACTGTATTTTCGTTCATGCGGTATCACGCAAAAGGTTCAGAAAAGAGTAGTTTTTTTTAGGAATGCGAGTGTACTGCAAATCGCTTTCACGAAGAAGCCCCCAAATGTAGCCGCACCCCCCCCCCCCCCCCCAAAAAATCTTGTTTCCGTTACACTGTCATTGGTAACGAAGTTCAAAGTCCAATATATCTTGATGAAAGCGCTCGCCTTGCTCCTCTGAGTAAGCTCCCATGTTCTCCTTGAACTTGTCAAGATGAGCGTCAAGGATATGGGCTTTGCGAGACATTCTGCATCCCATTATGGCATAATTCTTTGAGACTCTGAACCAACTGCACATAGTTTTCAGCCTTGTGATTGCCCAGGAAGCCATGAACCACTGCAACAAAACTGTTCCAAGCCGTTTTCTCCGTCCTGTTCAGCAGCTTTGCCAACTCGTCACATTCTATGATCTTCTTGATCTGCGGGCTGATGAAGATACAATCCTTGACCTTTGCCTCGGACAGCTTTGGAAAGAGATCTTGGAGGTACTTGAAAGCTGCTGACGCCTTGTGAAGAGCCGTGACAAATTGGTTGATGAGGCTTAACTTGATATGCAGTGGTGGCATCAGCACCTTCAGAGGTTTTTCCCGTCAATATGGCCATGTCAGGGCTTATTTTTTGCGGGACGAGTTGTACTTTTGAAAGACACCATTGGTTTTACCATGTCGTGTACTTGAAAACGGGGAAAAAAATTCCAAGTGCGGTGAAACTGCAAAAAAAAAGTGCAATCCCACTCTTTTTTTTTTTTTTTTTCCTTTGGCTTTTTTGCTAGGTTCACTAAAAGCTAAAACTGACCTGCCGCTATGATTCTCCAGGTCATTACGAGTTCATAGACACCAAACATGTCTAGGTTCTCTTTTATCTAAGTGGTGAAAAATAAATCCAAAGTTTGCTTAAAAAAAAAAAAAAAAAAAAAATGCGCCATTTCCGATACCCATAGTGTCCTCTATTTTTCATGATCTCGGGTTGGGTGAGGGCTTATTTTTTGCGGGCCGAGCTGACGTTTTTATTGATACCGTTTTGGTGCAGATACAATCTTTTCATCGCCCTATAATGCATTTTAGCGACAACCAAAAAATGTAATTCTGGTGGTTTGACTTTTTTTGCCGCTACGCCATTTATCGATCAGGTTAATACTTGTTCTTTATTGATCGGGCGATTCTGAATGTGGCGATATCAAATATGTGTAGGTTTGATTTTTTTTTTTTTTTTTTTTTTTATTTTTTTTATTTTTTTTTTTGAATGGGGCAAAAGGGGGGTGATTTGAACTTTTATGTTTTTTTAATTTTTTTCATATTTTAAAAAACATACTTTTGGCATGCTTCAATAGTCTCCATGGGAGGCTAGAAGCTGCCGTAGCTCGATCGCCTATGCTACATAGAGGCGATGCTCAGATCACCTCTATGTAGCAGAATTACTGCATTCCTATGAGTGCCGACCACAGGGTGGTACTTATAGCAATCCGACATCAACAACCATAGAGGTCTCCAGGGGAGACTCTGGTGGTTATGCCGACGCACCGATGACCTCCGACCACATGAATGGGGTCGGCGGTCCACGAATTTCTGGCCCGGTGGCTGGAAGCGCTTGTTAAATGTCGCTGTCAGCGACATTTAACTACTTAATAGGCGCAAGTGCATCGTGACTCTAAACAGCTGACATGTCCTTGCTCTTTAATGCGGGCTCACTGCCGGAGCCCAAAGCGGGAGATACCAGCCGCGGCCAGTAACATTCTAGAAAGTTCTAAAAGTTACTAGAAGCTTCTAGATAATTCTGGAAATTTGTACAAACGTCTGCACCATTCTAGCAGTTCAACAATATTCTAGAAGACTACTCAGTATTGAATGCGACTCGAGAATTTTCCCAAAAACAGTAAAATTTCATTGTCCTGATCACAAAAGCAAAGTTTCTGTGTAACCTCAACTATTTTCTATTTTTTTTTTTTTTTTTATAGACATAACGGGTTAGGAAAACACACTTTGTACCCAGGAACAAAAAATAATTTGTTACATAGTGTTATTAACCCTGACATTACTGCATGGACTGGTCCATCAGTGCTCGCAGTCACTCGTCGCCAGCTGCAGGTGCATTTTCTTCATCTTTCTGTATGCAGGTGATGCCCCTAACCCCCTTTCCCTGGATTAGATGCAGTGAGCACGCTCCAAAGTGCCTTATTGCATTACCCCATCGCTTTCTTTTTTTTTTTCCTGTGCACGCCTAGATAACACCGGTGGTCATTTTTGTATTGAGGTCCGTGCCCAGCGCTTCTAGCAAACTGTGGAGGGGCTACTTGAACACAGCTCGTAATTAGTTATGTTTTTTTTTTTTTTTCCTTTGTAAGGGTGGTCAGTGTCACATGTACAGGATATAAAGGTGATCACACACATGCGCCGCATCAAAGACAATTATTTGCATGTCTGGCTAATTGGCCTTAAAGGGGCATTAAATGCAGGAAGAAATACAAGACTCTAGCATCAGCATGGGGGGGCCTATTGGTCCTTAGTGTCCCTTTTAGGGTGCATTTGTCACATGCATATTGGGGGACACTATTGGGGTACCCCATCCAATATGGCCACCCCCATTTGGAAGTGACATTAAAATAAAACTTTTTTTTTTTTTTTTTTGGATGTGTAGTGTAAATGTCTGTACTCATACGGCATCCTGCACACCATATCACATTTAAAGAGGTCTCCCCCACTCCCACCCGAATATCAGGCAATATCTGGCCGCAGCTCTGCCCCGTCATGGCTGCAACTCTTTGGTCGGGACATAAATGCTGTATACAACGTCGGCTTGTAGTCCTAGCTTCTCTTAATGCAGTGTTAAAGGGGTAGGCCTTCCTCTGTCCCTCCAGATATAAATGCAAGGGCTCTTTATGGATCACTTTAATTTTACTTTCCTGGTCACAAGACCTGTGGAGTTTTCCCCTCCTTGCATTAATTTACGTAGAACCAAACCGTGCCCACGGGTGTCTGTGCCCCTTCCTTTACATGTGAGCAGTATCTCCAACCTCAGTATCCCGTCCCCCACCCCCATGTTTCGCTTCGGCTCTCCGGGACCTTGTTTACACCCCTCCATCTTTAATTTTTTTTTTTTTTTTGTTCTCAGCCTAGGAGCAATAGTTAATACCGAAAACTTCCAGATAGTGTCTGGTATATGTATACTCTCACACTGCTCTGTGAGGAAACACTCACGTCTCTTGTGCTGCATTTTAGGGTTCAAAAAATAAAATTTGTCAAATGTCAATATCATAATTAAGAAAATATTGTAACATACCTTTTTTTTCTATAGAAAAATGTATAATTAAGTTTTCGTATGAAATGGAGAGGCGTTCCTTATCTATTGTAATGGGAACTTTTTTTAATTTGCTTTTTTTTTTTTTTTTAAATATACATTCTATTTTTATTTTTCAGGCCCAATGGTAGTGAACTGCAAATACTCTGCCTTCTCTGTAAAATTGGAAGTCTGTGTTTTCAGTTTTGGTAAAACTGTGCTTAGAGTTTAGGGAACAGGTAGGGTGGGAGGGTCGGGGAGGAGGGGGACACAGAGCGTCTGATCAATTTGTATCTATTTATTTTAACATTTTTATTAAATAAAACTGAATGAAATCGGCGGTGTCATTAATTCTGTATTCTAAGCCTTCAGGCGGCGGAGGTGACTGTGACCTGGCCAGACATCGGTTATGATTGTGTGCAGTCTGATCCCGCCGACTATTGAAGCGAGGGACCTCAGCGGCGCGGGATCAGACTACACAAAGGTTTGTTTGTAGTCTGTAACCATGGAGACACTTCTGTTTAAGCGCTGTAGATACAAAGTGACAAGTTTACACAATTGTTTAGAAATCCATTTAAAGTGAATCTGTCACCTATTCCATGCTGCAAGAAAGACGGGCAAAACGAAGTGCGGGGGATAAAATATGGCTTAAAAATCTATCTGGACCCAGGGAGCCAAGTCCTCTGTGTGGCTTCTTTATACTTTGCCCTTTCTTGAGTGATTTAACAGGTCTCTCCATATAAGTCAGAGTTGGGTTGGGACAAGCCAGAGGGGCACCCAGTAAACTTTTTTTTCCCTGTGCCTCACTCCTTTTCTTCAGAAAGCCGTTTTTTTTTTGGTACAAAAGGAGCCTCTTGGGATTTTCTTGCTGCCTGTGGTTTGAGCTGCAGGAAACTGCTCACAGGTTTTTTTAAACAATTGGTTGCTAACATGGAAATAACTTGGTAAACTCTTTCCCTACTTGGCACATTGCTTACTGATTAAACAACCTATAGATGATATCACTGGTTCTGATGTGCGCACGGTACAAAGACTGCTCCAGGTGATAACTGAGCGCTATGAAGACTATGTTTTTTAGTTATCAGACCTGAACATGTTTCCTGGTTCCCACCAGAGGGCGCTGGATAGTGGTAGACTGGACTGTGGCATCAGAACAGGTGAACGGGTTACAGATGCCCATCTGCTCTTGTAGACTCACTTTATCTATGGAAAGATGGCTTGCGTTTCTTGAAGCGTTTGTGACTTTTAATATAGTTCATGGCTCATGTCACACTATGCCCAGTATGCTTCTAGAATGGGCTGAGAGTTGTAGTTCAGCAGGATCCTCTCATCTCGGTATGGACAGATCTCTGCCTTAATTCAGAGAAAACAGTTAAGGCCAGACCTGAGCCGGCGATCTGGAGGACACTCTATTACTTAAAGGTAACTTTTCCATTTTTGTTTCCTTGCTGTTCCTTTAAAATGTCTTAAGTAATGTGTTGTGTACTGTCCTACCCCCTCCAAAACATATCACAGATTCCAAAAGTCAGAATCCCTGTGTCAGGTACGACCCGCCCTCTGACCCTGCTATACCGTATATCAGTTCTTTCTGGAGTTTATCCTGCACCTGTCATTTCAGAGTCAGGAGGTGAAAGGTGCGGATGTGGCCTCCTTTGTCTGCTTTTTGGGCTCTGGTGCATGTATCACATTGTCCATGCTGCTTCCACTGCAATGACAGGTACCTACTATAACATTTTTGCATTATTGGGCCAAATTATTCTTGAAATGAAAAAGCAGCAGAAAATAACTACCTGTTAACTCTTTCTGCGCTCCAGAACTGACTGAAGCATGAGACTGAGGGCAGTGATTGTCTGCAGAGGTCATGGACTATACACAGGCACTGCTCACTTCCAACAGGTGCGTAAGTGTTTTTTTTTTTTTGTTATATTTTTTTTTTTTTTTTTTTTTGGGGGGGGGGGGGATTCCAGACAATCCCTATAGCCATGTGTCAATCTCCTCGCTCTGCAGTTAGACCCTTATCGTTTTCATCTTTTGTTTGTTTTTTTTTTTGTTTTTTTTTTAAACAAACTACATTTGTTACATTTTTGTTTGTCCTTTTAGTTGGGTTTTTGCTCCAAACACTAATGGACAGTAATTGACAGGCATGTTACTCTCCACAAGGAGAAACATTACCCTTTAGATCACAAGCAAAATCCACTCAAAGTCCAATCAGACCTTGTACTTTGCACTGAGGAGAGGGGCTACACTGCGAAACACGTGTCTGAATTAAAAAAAAAAAAAAAAAAAAAATTGCAGGGATCATTAAAAGGTCAATATTGACATTTAGGATTACTACAACCCAGTAGGTGGCGCTAGGGTTCAAGCCTACGTTAAAAACTTTGCCTTCTTTAGCCTTTGTGTGGCACTGGCTGCAGAATGAAAGAACTGAACGTCCTATCACTGAGCTCAGGCCGATTTATCTTTCCCCTGAGCTCAGGGAAGGATTCAGCTCAACTTTCACGTGGTTGTAAATCAGAAGAGGGGGTGTGAGCGAGCCTCCTGCAGCCATCAACGCAGCACAACACAGGTTACAGACGGCAACCAAGGCAAGATTATCAAATGTCATTTTTGCATTTGGGTTTCATTAAAGGGAATCTGTCACCTACCCTTTGGCGGGCGATGAAAACTAGGTCGGTCCGGTCCGATGGGCGGTGTTCCCGATGTGTGCCGCCTCCCCATCCTTGCCCGCCGTCCGCAGGTTATTGCTGAATTGGAGTATGTGTATGTCATTTTTTGCGCGTGCGCTAAGCATTTATAGCTAGCGCACGCGCAGTATGCTTTGCCCAACTGCGGGAAAAGCCGGACTGTGCATGCGCCGGTTAACTAAGCCCCGGAAGTATTTTGCTGTGTTCCGGGGCTTAGTTAACCGGCGCATGCGCAGTCCGGCTTTGCCCCCAGTTGGGCAAAGCATACTGCGCGTGCGCTAGCTATGAATGCTTAGCGCACGCGCAAAAAATGGTGTACACCTACTCCAATTCAGCAATAACCTGCAGACGGCGGGCAAGGATGGGGAGCCGGCGCCCATCGGACCGGACCGACCTCTTTTTCATCGCCCGCCAAAGGGTAGGTGACAGATTCCCTTTAACTACAAATTCAGGCATTCATGACCAAAAAAGTATCCAACAATTTATCTTAAATGTAACGGGTTTTTTGGAATAAAGAAATCCGTATCCCCATCATAATCAAAAAGAGAGGTAAGCGGGTGCTTTACAAGCACATAATACCAAAAGAAGGATAAGGAATATCCACAAAACACCACTCAAGAAAAAGAATAGCGATATCATAAAATAATCAATTTTTATTAACAAAAATATACATGATTAAAACCATGACTCACAGATAAACATGTTACATGTGAAGAGGAATTCAAAAATAGTGGGAATACTCAAGTCAACATAGGAGGTGAAGCGGAAAGGAATCAGGCTGCAGATAATGGTAGTGATAGTATAAATACCTCCATATGGCCACGGGTCTAAAGATTATTAAGCAAGTGCACACAGTACCAACCCATATTAAACAGACCACATGGGAACAAATAATGTGGGTTGGTACTGTGTGCACTTGCTTATTATTCCTTAGACCCGTGGCCATATGGAGGTATTTATACTATCACTACCATTATCTGCAGCCTTATTCCTTTCCGCTTCACCTCCTATGTTGACTTGAGTATTCCCTCTATTTTTGGATTCCTCTTCACATCTATCATGTTTATCTGTGAGTCATGTATATTTTGTTATCATAAAATAATTTTTACTATTACTATTTTTTTTTTTTGTGTTTTGTGGATATTCATTATCCTTCTTTTGGCGTTAAATGTAGGCATTTAATGTTATTCTTTTAGTGATATAATGAAAAATTGCAATTACAAAATACCTGCCAGTTCAAGCAACTTGACAAGTAATGCTACATTCCCACAATCAGTTTTTTACACTGCATAATTTCCAAAAAAATGCATGTTACCTATTTACTTATTGCAACATGAAAACCTCATTGTTGGAACTTAGACTAAATTGCAATTTAAAGGTTCTCTCCATTTGTGAATGCAGGAAATGTGAATACTGTTTATTGTTGCCATAGTTACCGATCACCTCTGCAGTCTTGGAGGTGGCCTGTGTCCTAGGCAAGGAGCACAGTGCTTACAAGCTCTTTATAAGACCTGCTCTCTGAAGGTGGCAGGATCTGCCCGATTCTCTGTGCAAAGCTTTGTATTTTGCTTTAGATAGAGATCTGCAGCCCATAGCAATGTCCCTGCACATTCTGCTCTCTGCGGGAGCAGCCCATTGCTCCATGACTAGAAGGGCCCCTGCAGTGATGAGTGCACCCGGGGGCAACTAATAAGAAAACATTCAGGCTTTAAAACTAAACTGAACGTTGGAGATTTATCAAATTCCTTCAAGGATAATATGGAGAAGTGGGGCGTAGATTAGTACATTAACAGTGTGAACACTGACAAATAAGAATATGAAGTAAAGTAACAAATTGAACAGAATTTTATTGGCATGGGTTTAAAAAAAAAAAAAAAAAAAAAAAAATCAAGTATTAGCAGGAATCCTGTCCCGGCTGCACAAATCTTCTGGATATCAGTCATAAATAAATAAAATACATAATATTGGAAAAATCCAGCTGGAGCAGTGGTCAAGAGAACCCAGTGATTAGGACTACATCCCAGCATCTTCCTACCAGTGGTGAAATTCTGCTGATTGTCTTAAGATGCCTCCAAAAGGAGATTACAAAAAAAGAGTTCTGCTGATTCAGCGGGTCTGTAAAGAGGCACATTGATCCCTACGAAAATGCAGGCAACCCTCTTCAATAAGGCAGTGGAGCCCAAAGTTACAGGCACGGAGTGAATCAATACACTCAACCAAACCAGTGCAGTACTGGGCAGTGAAGCTCTGCACAGAGCGAAATCCTCCTAGGACAAGACGGGTGTCACCGGTTCCTCTCTGGTGCGATATACTTGAGAGCAGCAGAGCCGTAACGTCTGGACAAGTCCTGGTGAAATTCTTCTTTCAGCGTCTGCACACACAGGCGATAGTTTTCACTGGAGCGAAACTTGGAGATGTCAAAGCTGGGAGCGTGAGGCATGTGGATAATGAATGCATTGGGAAGCACCATCAGTTCGTAGCCCTGCGGAGAGAGGAGAGAACTTCTCAATCTGCTATATGGGTAAAGCTCATCCCCCTCCAACTAGAATCCTATAATCCTGGATTCATCAAATCGATTACGCCAGAATCATAAATTGCTTTGAAAAGTCATACATTTTTGGCATTTTCACACTGGTTTTGCTATAATGGAGGGGATGAGAAGTGTGACTTCACAGCTCCATTTAATTCATGACAAACTGGTGTATCTTTACGTCAGAAAGCTTACTCCAGTCCGTGCACACCTCTAGTCAAGTGCTCCCACGCTTAATCAGGAGTGTCTGTATCCAACGCGCACGCTCAAGACCAACGTTGTGCACAAATGTCTTGATGAATGAGGGCCTAAGACTTTGTTCCCCTTCATCCACCCAAAAAAAAAAAAAAAAAAAGACAATTTGGACTTTGGCTGTAGCCCCATGATATCTATGTACACCCCCTAGTATAAGTGTCCGTACCTTGGCATCCAGCTCCATGATATGAGACACTTTGTTCCAGCCAAAGCCCAGGAAACGCTGGTCGTATTCGGGACAGTCGCGTTGGACAACCAGGTAGGGTTCAAAGTTTGGTGCCCAATCCACACGATAGGACGTAGTCGCGGTTCTCCACTTGGCATAGTTGGTTGGCGCGTGTCCTTTCTCCCACACGTGGTATCTAAGAACAATGAATGTAACAGCAGAGAGAATGATCGCCCGAATACAGGCAAACGTCAGTCTATTCCTGGATTTTAACCCCTTAATGACCGAGCCAATTTGGTACTTAATGTTACCAGGCGTATTTTTTACAATTCTGACCACGGTTAGTTTGAGGTCATGGGAACCTCTAGAATGCTTCAACGTATCCCACTGATTCTGAGATTGTTCTTTTTTTCGTGACATATTGTACTTCATGTTAGTGGTAAAATTTCTTCGATATAACTTGTGTTTATTTGTGGAAAAAAACAGAAATTTGGCAAAAATTTTGAAAATTTTGCCATCTTAAAACTTAATTTGTGCCCTAAATCAGTGGTGTCATACAAAATAGTTAAATATTTCCCACATGTTTACTTTACATCAGCACAATTTTGGAAACATAATTTTTGTCTGTTAGGACGTTATAAGGGTTAAAAATTGACCAGCGATTTCTCATTTTTCCAACAAAATTTACAAAACCATTTTTTTTTTAGGGACCTCCTCACATTTGAAGTGAGTGGGGGGTCAAAATAACAGAAAATACCCAAAAGTGACACCATTCTAAAAACTGCACGCCTCAAGGTGTACAAAAAACCACATTCAAGAAGTTTATTAACCCTTCAAGTGCTTCACAAGAACTGAAGCAATGTGGAAGGAAAAAAAAATAATTTCACTTTTTGCACAAAAAATTTACTTTGGAACCAAACTTTTATTTTCACAAGGGTATCAGGAGAAAACGGACCGCACAGTTTGTTGTGCAACTTCCGAGTACGCCGATACCCTGTATGTGAGGGAAAGCCATTATTTGGGCGCAGAAGCAAGGGAGCACCATTCGAATGCAAAATTGGCTGGAATCGGTGGTGGCGCCATGCAGCGTTTGGAGACCCTCCGATGTACCTAAACAGTGGAAACCCCCCCCCAACCCTAACAGAAAAGTGGAAATACATTTTTTTAACTTTTTTTTTTTTTATCACCCCCTTAGCTAAAAATAGAAATCAAACACCCCCCCCTTTATTTTGATCACTATGCTAGGTTCTATCACAGTGATCAAAATGAACAGATAGGAAAAATCAATTGTTGTCTCGGCGGACACACTGCATGTTGGCCGGGACATCAGCGGTACCGTGGCGGGGTGGGATTTTTCGAGACCCGCAGCGTCTCAATTTTTCATGATCTTGGGTTGGGTGAGGGCTTATTTTTTTGCATGCCGGGCTGACATTTTTAATACCATTTTGGTGTAGATACGATCTTTTGATCGCCCATTATTGCATTTTAATGCAATATCACAGCGACCAAAAAAGTAGTTCTAGCGTTTTGACTTTTCTCGTGACATGTGCCTGCAATAGCAGAGAGCGGAATTGTGATCTGCCTGCGGCCATTAACTAGTTAAATGCCGCTGTCAAACTCTTGACAGCGGCATTTTAACAAGCACTGGGTACGCGCTCACCGGTGACCCCCCCCCCGTCACGTGATCGGGGGTTATCTGTTCGTCAGCATGACAACCAGAAATCTCCTTGAGACCTCTGGTTGTTCATGCCAGATTGCTGTGAGCCGACACCCTGTGGTCGGCGCTCATAGCAATGCAGTAAATCTGCTACATACAGGTGATCTGACCACAGCCTGTATGTAGCAGAGCCGATCGGGCTATGGCAGCTTCTAGCCTCCCATGGAGTCTATTGAAGCAGGCCAAAAGTTTATACAATTTTCTTTTTTTTTTCTTAACATATGAAAAAAAAAATAAACAAGTTCAAATCACCCCCCATTCAAAACAAAGAAAAATCAAAACAGACATACTTGGTATCGCCACTAAACGGCTAGCGAGAAAAAAAAAAACAACTTTTTTTGGTCGCCACGACATTGCATTAAAATGCAATAATGGACGATCAAAGGAACTTAGCTGCACAAAAGTTGTATCATTAAAAACGTCAGCTTGGCACGCAAAAAATAAGCCCGCACCCAACCCGAGATCACGAAAACTGAGACGCTACGGGTTTGGGAAAATGGCACAATTTTTATTTTTTTTTAACAAAGTTTGGAATTTTTTTTCACCACTTAGGCCTGGTTTCACATTTCCGGCTTTTAAGGTCGGTCCAAATCCGCCAGGTGGTTAAAAAACGGATCCGTTTCCGTCATGGCCCAAACTGATGCCACTGGATCCGTTTCCTATACGGATCTGCTGCAGCTGGCAAGAGTGTGAAATTTAAAGAGCGAGAGAGAGATTCTCCTGAGCAGGCGCAGTGAGAAAAAGCGGAATGTCAGTTTTTAGCGGATCCATCAAAAAACGGATGCAACGGACGATCATCTGTCAAAATCCGCCGCTAATGTAAGTCTATGGGGGAAAAAAGGGCCGGATCTGTTTTTTATTCAAAGTGCCGGATTTTGACTGACGTCAAAAAACTGAAGTGTAAAACAGGCCTAAGATTAAAAAAAAAAAAAAGAACCTACACTTGTAATGACCTGGAGAATCATAATGGCAGGTCAGGTTTAGCAATTAGTGAACCTAATAAAGTGAAACAAAAAACAAGTGTGGGATTGACTTTTTTTTGCAATTTCACCGCACTTGGAATTTTTTTCCCGTTGTCCAGTACATGACATGGTAAAACCAATGGTGTCGTTCAAAAGTGCAATTCGTCCCGCAAAAAATAAGCCCTGACATGGCCATAGTGACGGAAAAATAAAATTAGGGCTCTGGGAAGAAGGGCACGAAAACCGAAAAAAAGCTCCGGGGGTTAATGGGTTAAAGGCGTATCGGTGGACGTTAAGGGGGTTAAAAAAAAAAAACTAAAATGAACTTGGATACAAAGTAGTGTGAATGTAAGCTCACTGACCACTGAACAGAAAAACCCAAAGACAGACATAATAAGTAAAGACCCTGCAGTAAACAAACAGCAGTAGTGCATGAAAATAATATACCGTACTTGATCAACATAGTTGATGAAAAAAAAAATGCAAAAGCCATCCCACCACTTCACGGTGACCGTAGATGGGACAGTCCTAACTCTAATATTAAAACCTTACCGTTTGTAAAGTGACATGCATGTGGATATGGGCTGAGAAGTACTGGACACACAGTCATGGGAGACCACATCAATATAACGTCCAGCTCAAAGGAACGGCGGCCGCACCTTTATATGCACGTGGTGCAAACAGACCGCATCCCCAGTTCATTTCTTCAGTGTTTTTTCAGTCTGTTTGCACCATGTGCATATAAAGGTGCGGCCGCCGTTCCTTTGAGCTGGACGTTATATTGATGTGGTCTCCCATAGCTGTGTTTCTCCTGGCTGGGCTCAGTTCTTCCCATCCCTTATCCACATGTATGTCACTGTACATACAGTAAGGTTTTAATATTAGTCTTAATTAGGGTCACCGTGGAGTGGTGGGATGGCTCTTGCATTTTTTTTTATTCACAATTATGTAAACTAAGTACGGAATATTATTTTCATGCACTATTGCTGTTTATTTACTGCAGGGTATTTACTGTGCAATAATCACAACAGATTGCAGTTTTTCAGCGCATACACCTGATAAACAATAAATAAACACTTTCACACTGGAACATTACCAGCAGGTGGCAGCACCACAGTCATGGATCATATACAAGGCCCCACAATGTCTGGGCTGCCACCAAATGATTAATAAAGTAACACTGTACATGTATTACATCACATATCCCAAATAACATGCTGTATTATACCCCAGAGCTGCACTCACTATTCTGCTGGTGCAGTCACTGTGTACATACATTACTGATCCTGAGTTACATCCTGCATTATACCCCAGAGCTGCACTCACTATTCTGCTGGTGCAGTCACTGTGTACATACATTACTGATCCTGAGTTACATCCTGCATTATACCCCAGAGCTGCACTCACTATTCTGCTGGTGCAGTCACTGTGTACGTACATTACATTACTGATCCTGAGTTACATCCTGTATTATACTCCAGAGCTGCACTCACTATTCTGGTTCAGCGACTGTGTAAATACCTTACAGATCCTGAGTTACATCCTGTATTATACTCCAGAGCTGCACTCACTATTCTGCTGGTGCAGTCACTGTGTACATACATTACTGATCCTGAGTTACATCCTGTATTATACCCCAGAGCTGCACTCACTATTCTGCTGGTGCAGTCACTGTGTACATACATTACTGATCCTGAGTTACATCCTGTATTATACTCCAGAGCTGCACTCAGGCTCTATAATGTATTTACACAGTCGCTGAACCAGCAGAATAGTGAGTTACATCCTGTATTATACTCCAGAGCTGCACTCACTATTCTGCTGGTGCAGTCACTGTGTATATACACATTACATTACTGATCCTGAGTTACATCCTGTATTATACTCCAGAGCTGCACTCACTATTCTGGTTCAGCGACTGTGTAAATACCTTACAGATCCTGAGTTACATCCTGTATTATACTCCAGAGCTGCACTCACTATTCTGCTGGTGCAGTCACTGTGTACATACATTACTGATCCTGAGTTACATCCTGTATTATACCCCAGAGCTGCACTCACTATTCTGCTGGTGCAGTCACTGTGTACATACATTACTGATCCTGAGTTACATCCTGTATTATACCCCAGAGCTGCACTCAGGCTCTATAATGTATTTACACAGTCGCTGAACCAGCAGAATAGTGAGTTACATCCTGTATTATACTCCAGAGCTGCACTCACTATTCTGCTGGTGCAGTCACTGTGTATATACACATTACATTACTGATCCTGAGTTACATCCTGTATTATACTCCAGAGCTGCACTCACTATTCTGCTGGTGCAGTCACTGTGTACATACATTACAAGATGTAACTCAGGATCAGTAATGTAATGTATGTACACAGTGACTGCACCAGCAGAATAGTGAGTGCAGCTCTGGAGTATAATACAGGATGTAACTCAGGATCAGTAATGTAATGTGTATATACACAGTGACTGCACCAGCAGAATAGTGAGTGCAGCTCTGGAGTATAATACAGGATGTAACTCACTATTCTGCTGGTTCAGCGACTGTGTAAATACATTATAGAGCCTGAGTGCAGCTCTGGAGTATAATACAAGATGTAACTCAGGATCAGTAATGTATTATACTCCAGAGCTGCGCTCACTATTTTGCAGGTTGTTCTTGGAAATTACATAGGCTTGTGATCATAAACCCCCAACAACTGAGCTCCGCTTACCGGAAGGTGTAGAGCGCACCCATATCCAGCATGGAGAGCAGCTCCGCTTTGGATTTAGGGAAGGACAGACGGTAACGGAGAGTTTCAAACGCTGGGACTATGAGAGCTTTCTGAGTGTTGACCATATCTTCCTGAATTATGGATTTCCTAAGAACAAGTAGAAAAATATTGCTGTGAAGACAGAAGACAATGCATCGGTCAGCGCCTATGTGTTGCCATGCCATGTAGATGGATGCGTTCTGTGCAGCGCCCTCTAGAGGAAGGTCTTGTACTGGTACTGTGGGCAAATGAATGTGGATCGGTCGATTTTAGCTGCAACTTGTATCCACACGTTTATAACTGCAGAGAAACCTGCGGATGCACAACGCCTGTTCTATGCACTAGGAAGATTTTTCGCTGACGTTTGGGGGAATATATAAATATTAGGGAAATGTTCTTTTTTTTTTTTGCTATGATTTTCTTTGTACTGTTCATTTTTCCCACTAAACTCCTGTAATCCTCCAGGGTTTTCTGGTCGTGTGTTTGTGTGTATTTCATACCGGGGGGGTGGTTTTTGGACGCTGCAGGTTTATCTGTGGTCAGTTCCCCCCCCCCCCATTAATAATAGAAGTCACAGACGAAGCCGATTTAGATCTGCAATGCCCAGCAGGCATCCAACCACCGTGTGGGTCCAATACAAGGCATCGGCTTTGCCGCTTCTATCCTCAATGCTGCAAAATAGAAGACAGAAACGCCAATAAACCACGTCTGCCTTCTCATTAGGTTCCTCGCATGACACGGATACTTACAGATTGTCAGAGCACTAAAATCAGCGGGTGGTCAGGAAAGGCTAAAAGCGGTTGTACCATTAGGACTCGCCAATATTAAGCTGTATGGGAGACTTGATGGGCGAGCCCCTAATGAGCAGCAGATCTCACTTTGGAGGATTAAAGACATGAACAGCCACTCATTTGAGACATTCGACTTGCTGAGAATTCCTCCAGCATAAAGCGAGGATCTCAGGAGCCGAACTCATAGCAGTCATGTGATTGTTGCGTGTCACTCATATTTAAAGAGGTTGTCTACAATGGGATCACTCCTTTAAAATATTAGAAAATTATTTGATAAGACATGTATGACATCACATGAATGGGTAAGCGCAAAATGTGTTTTCTTTGGGGGTCTCGTCACTGAGGTCACAAAAACACCCTAGAGATATGGCAGATGTGAAAACGCCTGTGCTTGCGCCCTTGGCTGCGTCTGTAGCCTCAAAACGATAAATGGGGGCAGTAGCGGGGCCACATTGTAGGGGTGATGGTGGTCAGACGCCCGCGATCACATTCATCCGTTACTAACCTCAGGCTTTCATACAGTCCATACATGGGCAGGAAGTCAATGTCGGACAAGAACACGTATGGAGTCTGTGCGTTCCTCAGGGCCACATTTCGGAGGAGGTTCACGGGGTAGAGCTGCCCTTCCTTGTAGACTACGTGGTAGCCAATATTGGTCCGAGATTGCAAAACCTCAGAGGCTTGAGCGTAACGCAAGAACTGCTGAGCTTCTGCGTCCGACAGGTAAAGCGCCAGGCTGACCGGACCTTCCCAATGTCTGCAAATCAACTCCAGCATCTGCAGCCTGGAAAATACCAACACTTAGGGCTCCTCCTGCACCACCAGGTCTGGGCAGCGCAGGGACCCACACTCACCGGTCCATAGACAGCTGGGCCACCAGTGTCACATCCGTGGGGTCCTCTGGCAAGGTTTGGTGTGGGAGAAAGGAGAGGTGAACGCGGTGGGATGCAAGTCGCTCCCTGCGGAAATCATAGCAAATGTCTTCCTCGTCCAGCTGATCCAAGGCCTCCTGTGAGCAATGTAAAAAACGATGATAGCAGAGCAGGTGACGGATGTAGCAGAGCCGAGTGTGTCATTAGGCACAACTCATTCTAAGCAAGATGAGGCCCATAACAAAGGGCAATACTTTGTATAAGAGAAAAATTCTCCAATTTTCCACTATACTTTTATATGAATTCCTCAGGATTTTTAAAATTTCTGCTTGCTGTCATTAAATAAGAAACCTTCTTTGTTCGCTCCCACTGGCAATGATCACAACAGGGTGCGGCTCGTAGAATTTATCAGTCCCCCCTCGGTGCCATCGTCACATGAGCAGGTGAGCAATGAAGGTTCACACTGGATGACAGCAAGCAGAGATCTTGATCATCATGAGTGATTGATACAGAAAGTGGAAGAAAATTATATTGTTTCTCAAAGTTTGTTGAGCTGGATGTATACATCATAGTATTCACTGTGACCTGATACAAGTGCACAGGAAAGTGAGGGGACACCCCCCCCCCCCCCCCCCCCGATCGTGGCCCAAATATCAAGTTCCCTGTAATGTTCCCGTGGTGCACAATCCAAACTGATCTGTTCACGGCCTCCATGAGAAGTTATGAGGGGCAAGTGATCAGAGAGCGGGACCACCGCCATGGCGCTCCTCACCTCCTGCTCTTTGTCGCTGGGGCAGCCAATCAGCTCTCTGCGCAGGAGGCTCCCGTCGTACTCCAGGAACGTGAGATACAGAGTCCGGAACAATTCCACATGTTTGTTCTTGACGCGGAGTTTATGAGGGGAATTCCAGTGAATCACCTGCAGGCAGGAGCGAGATGTCACGTGCACAACCACGGCCAATGTAGCCCCCAATCTCCGGCACACGCATACGATTACTCAAGCACTCAACGTTAACAGAAGAAAAAAAAAAAAAAAAAAAAACAGACTTCTGTACAAAATTCCTTTAATTTGACACTTGATAATCGAGAAAACTGCTACCCCTTGTGGGGGCCATTAGCTGACTTACAGAGACTTCTAGACTGGCAATGCTCCCCGGGAAAAACTATGCAAATTATTTCCCCTCCTGGACGAAGAAAGCTGGATAGCGCCACCTACAGGAGTCAGATGCCTCGTAAACCAACGTCTGGGCCTTTAATGAACTGTGTATCATGTCCAGGAATATTTGCACAAACCAGAGTCACCTCTGAAATGAAGAGACCTTTGTTTCGGGGTTCGTGCCCCTCATCAGTTCAGACTAGGGTTGGATTGGAAGGTTATAGGGGACACTCGTCATGGGGAGACAAAGCTCCCTGGGGGAAAAAAAAAAAAAAAGTATGTAAATGAGCTCTCCCCCAGGTGTAAGACAGCGGCTCTAGAGCCCCCACAGAGGTGTACTATCCTTTTAAATCACAGCTCCCACTTCTCAGACTTATTCATTGTTTTGAAGGGCCGGCTCTATGTGGATACAGTCCGGTGGCCTTGGGAACCCAGGGACTCTTCTCTCCAGCACAAACTCTGCTTTATCACGGGTGTGAAATAATCGCTTCCTACAGCCGCACGTCTGGGGATTACAGACGCTTTTTATAAAATCAGACTTTACTAAAGAAAGAATAATCTGAATTTGCTCCAGATAATCCTATAACGAGGAGGTGCCATTTTAATTTAAGCCTCGTGTATTAATCCGTTTTCAGTATCTCTGCTTGTTGTCACATAGTCCTGGTCATGTGCCGGATACAAAGTACAGACTGTAACGAGCCGTACCCCTGTCCCCAACACATGGACCAGGCCAGGGGATAAGCATGGCGGGGTCCTACTCAGTGACAGCAAGCAGAGATCCTGAAAAACATGAAGAACTAATACAGAAAGTAATCCAAAAAATAAGAGGCACACTCCGTTTACCGTATCATGAAAAACCTTAGTCCTTTATTTTAGAAAAGTATACATGGACAAGGTTTTTTGAGGGCAGGACAAGTGTAGGCATGCAGACAGACAGGACTACGGCCGTTTCGCGCTTAACACGCTTCCATGGGTCCAAAATGTAATGTAAAAATTCTCTCCGTAAACATGAAAAAAAATTGTGGGATGTTTTTATTTTTTGGGTCAATCATACTTGCCCACTCTTCAGGAACATCTGAGGGTCTCCTGGAGAACTCTGAGACTTCTTGAAGATTTCTAGTGACGTCTAGGTGATTCAGTGATGGCGGCTGGGGCCAATGTCTGCCTCTTGTGCATGCGTGCGGCAAGATTTACCCGCTACTGTGCCACCAGTGGCCATTAACTACAAATGGTGTCATGACAGCGAGCAGAGAAGGGGTGAGGAGACTGCCCGTGGCATCACCCCCCCCCCCTCTGGTCATTTCCAAAAAGTAGGAACAATCCCTCAGGATTATCTGACCTGTGTGAACTTGGCCTAAACTGCACATTTGGAGAATGGGGGGGGGGGGGCTGAAGTCATATCTGCATAAACATGGTGGCAAAAGCCACCACAAGGGGGAGCCTGCCTCACACAGATTCTAATGTTATGGGGGGGACATCAGGCTGCGGGGGTGTCACCTTCAGATCAGCCAGCTCACTGTAGCATTGCTCGGAGCGTGTGTGGTCCGATAGCTGCACGTTCCAGTAACAGGGGAGCTCGTAGACCAGGGACGGGGCGCTCTTTATAACAGCATTGAATATATCCTAAATAGGAAGAGACAAATATCACCATCTATTCGTATAAGATGCATGCTGTCCTGCACACCCCCCACAGGGTCTCACCTGGTCCGCAAGGGAAGTGCTCAGCATACTCATTAGTTCCCTCTCTGCAGTCAGACGCCATGTCTCCTCCCAGCCAATCTGACGCAGCTTGTCCAGAAGGAGCAAGATGACCCCTGGAGGGAAGAAGGTCACCAATCAGGAACCATAGTGGATGATGTGGATGTAGTTGCTCACCTAGCGTCTCTGTTCAGCCAGGATTTGGCTACCTGTATTGAATCCGCGTCCTAATGCCGGCCAAGGCTTATGGTTCTTCCACAGGTTGCCCAGGTACCAGTCGCTTTGATTCTCCACCAGGCCCAGAACCTGCTCGCCTGAAACGAGAACAGGTGTAATGTCCGCTAGGAAGATGGACGCTCATGTAAACGCAGCGCGGCGGACCCGGCCCAGGTTACCTGTGAACTTCCTGAATATAGCCCAGAGCTCCGCTATGTCCGTGGCAAATGTAATGTCGGTGTCCAGGACTATGACCTTTGACAGGTCGGAGGGCAGCGCCTTGGTCAGTGTGAGCTTCATCAGGCCATAAATTCCAGAGTAATGTTTGTTCGGGATCCATGAAACTTCAGGCTGTGGAAAGAAAGCCACAATGTGAGACCAAATCACCAGGAAGACGGACCTGAAATACCATAATGGACACTATGTGAAGAAGGTGGTGAGGAATATTAGAGTAATGCTAGATTGTAGGAATTTATATTTTAGGCATCCACTTATGATACAATTGCAGTCAACGTATCTCATCCAGAGGAAGAAGCAGTTTCTCCGGTCCGACCCGAGGTGGCTCTACAGACAGACAGTGTATGTTCTCGCTGAGGAGAGCCATTCTGCTTTTCCCCAGATGGCATTTCTCTAAAGACCACCCCATCCCCCTATGAAACTCCTTAGGCCTGTTTCACACTTCCGTTTTTTCAAATCCGTCAAAATCCGTTGTTTTCCGTAAAAAAACGGATCCGCCATTTTTTGCAGGATCCGTTTTTTTTGTCCCATAGACTTCCATTACAGTTACCGCGGATCCGTCAAAAAAACGGATCCGTTTTTAAAAAAACGGATCCGTTTGCATCAGTTTCCGTCAAAAAAATGGAAACGGATCCGTTTGGCGGACACAAAAACGGAAGTGTGAAACAGGCCTTAGATGCCACAATTCTCTCTGACAGGGGCATCTGAGCAGTTAAACGTCCAGGATCAGAGTAAGGCCACGTTCACACATTCAGTAATTTTCATCAGTATTTGTAGCCAAAAACCAGGAGAGGAACAATCAGGAAAAGTCTAATAGAAAGATTTCCTCCTGCTCTGTGTCTTGGAAACGCTCCTGGTTGTGGCATAAAACACTGATGTGTGAATACAGACTGACTCCGATCCCGGCCGCTGCCGACAGCACAGTCACTTACCTTCAGTTCGCTGGCGTTATAGAAGCTGATCCGCAAGGACGGAACCATCCAGGTTTTGAATAAATTGCCTAAAATGCGTTGGGCGACAAAATCTGTGATCAAATGAAAATGAAGCGGGTTTCGCCTGTAGGAAAAAAAAAAATAAAAAGTATCTCAGGTGAGAAGGTAAAAGCCACAAACTATTAGCCACAAGGACGTTATTAGTAAGATGGAGAAACAAGTGTGAAGAGGAGACAAATCCGTACAATTGTGGCAGCAGTGACCCAGAGTGCTGGAATTAGAGATTTTTGAGTTCTGAAACCCATAAAATAATGAAAGACCACCAAATCCAGACCCTCCGCCTCCCAGGGCTCATACACCGACCGCACCTTTATTACTACACAAATGTGAAACCTACCTGTGAAACAGAATTGACTTCACCAAGGTCACAACGTCTCGGCTACTGTTATGTCCGGCACAAACAATGGCCACGTGAATGAGCTACGAGAAAGTCACAGAGACAGGAGGAACTAATGAGGGTGTCGGTGCAGATAGATAATGCCCACCACAGTCCAGTAGAGCGATCACCACAGAGTGCTGGGCATCAGCAGGAGGTGTATGATCTATTTTAAAGGGGTCGTCCAGGACTGTTATATTGAGAACTAATAGATGATGAATACCAGATGGGTAAGGGTCCGACGCTCTGCCCCTCCACCGCTCAGCAGTGATCAGCTCCCGCAGCTGTGGGGTCTATGTTGGATGCAGAGCTCCATACACTGTGTAGTGGCCATTCTTGGTACTGCAGCTCAGCTCCTATTAAAGTGAATGTGATCTGAACCGCAGTACTAAGAAAGGCCACTACATGGTGTATGGATCTGTGGTGACTCGGCTTCATATATGGTGACATCCGGCCCCGGCAGAAGTTGTAAACAGCTGATCAGTAAGTGTGCCGTACTCCCACTTACTATATACATGAGGCCCTTATTACAGTACAACTCCCAGCATGACGGGGAGTTGTAGTGCTGCAGGTTGCCGATCTCTGTGCCATATAAAAAAAAAAAACCCGTCCGATAAATACCATCCCGTCCTGACGAGCCTCCTCACTCAGGAATGTGTCAATATTTTTGCCTGGATGGTGAGATATGCGGCAGACAGATAAGCGGCCGGCGGTGGCACAGGTCACTCACCTCACATTTCTCAGTCAGACTCCTCTGGGAACAGCGACTACTGTTGTCTCCCGCCAGGTCCTCGCTCCGGAGTTCTCCCAGCTGAAGCCGCAGTCTCCGATTCTCCTCCTCCGCTTCCAGCAATTTCATCTCCAGATCTTGCATGGAAGGTGCTCGGGGTGGAAGCTGTGGCGTTAAGACCCCCGGAAATGGTCCATCTAAAGGAAGGAGCAGGAAATATGGCAGATCTGTGATATAAGTATACACGTCTGATGGGCGATTCATGGTGGAGCGCGGCCGAGCGCGAGAAAAACATGGAAAATCATCCCTGCTAAGAAGAAAGGATCAGCCATATTGGTACCGATCCTTGTTTCTCCCAACATCTGGGATCTGTGGAAAATCGGGAGACGACCAGGTACAGTAGGCAGAAGGACGAGGAAAGGAATGAAGAAAAGAAGATAAAAGGAAAAGAAACACATCCTGCGTCCTCCACACTGATGGACAGTAAGGAAGGGTGGATAGATAATAAACAGATAAATAATAAATGGATAATAGATGATAGACTGAGCCCTCGCGGGCAGGGTCCTCTCCTCCTGTACAGTCGTGACTTGTATTGCTTAAGATTATTGTACTTTTTTTTTTTTTTTTATTATGTACACCCCTCATCACATGTAAAGTGCCATGGAATAAATGGCGCTATAATAATAAATATATACATAATAAGATAGATAATACATAGATGTAACACTCACATCCCGCGTCGCCCACAGACAGGTACAACCAGGTGACGACGGACAGCAGGCACAGGGCAGCGCCCAGCAGTTTGGCTTTACTGCGACATGGGCACAACATGATTCCCAGCAGACAGGACTTCGGAGCCGTCAGGTGGGGAAATCCAAAATCACCGCTGGCAACATCCTAGAATCTGCAAATAAGAAAAGAAGTGTCCGGATCACGTTACTATGAGAGCTAATTATGAACGACCCCCTGGACCCGAGCAAACAGAGCAGACCCGCAGGGGTTAAACATTAAACCAGGAATCGCGCAATGGGGTGTAAAGAAAACGGCAGAATGTGATCATCCATAACTGTGCGACGTACTGAGCGGACACTGCGCCGCCACCGTCTATGGAGTGTGAGCAATCTTCTCCAGTCACAACCAAAGCAGCTGTCAAAGTTCTCCTGATTGCAGCAACACGCCTTTACAGGACGGTTCAACCACATACCGGTCACCGAGCTCCTGTTATTTTAAGCTTTGGGTGTGACTGGAGGAGAAGGCATTGATGTATTCACAGACGCTCAGCATTTTACTGTGGGAAGATGGAGGCGTCCGCTAATAACACATGACTGACCTCCGACCTGGCCGGGGAGATCTCATTATCGGCCTGAACGCCCCATACAAGGGGAGCTGTGACCATCGCTCTTATGGATTAGGATCAAAGCCGTCCCAAAAAATAACTGAAGATTTAGTGATTATCTGCACCGATGACTCCAATCCCAAAATTCCCAGACATTTGTGTGTTGGGAAAAGGGAGACAGAAAACGAAGCGAATGGGCCCAAAGTGTGAGGAATGAACCCGGCGATGTCCGGCGGCTGCATGGAGAGTGGATGGTGCATAACTGAGCTCATTCCAGTGGATTCTGGTGCAAACGAACAAAACAAACACAAATTAACAGGAAACTCCAGGAAGGAAAATGAGGAAATCCTTCCCGCTCCCCAACGGGTCACTTTGATTTGCTGCTGGAATTTTTCATTTCGCCATCATCGACCAGAACGACCAAGAAACTTTACGCCAAAAGAGCTGAACCTAAATGTCACTGTGCATTATAAGAGGCGGCAGATGAAGCAGAGCCGAGCTCGTCGGATGTAGCAGAGCACTACACAGAATGCACATTGCCTGCTGTCTGAGCCAATTACAGCCATGCATAATAGGGGACATTCTCTAGATTCTTTGCAGGACAAATAACTCCTTTCAGGCGCCTGCTCCAGCTCCCGGGAGGGAGACATTGCTGGAAATCACCTTTGTAAAGCTGCCAGCAAGTGTGGCAGGACCTGTACACATCTGGGCACAGACAGCTCCCTCTAGTGGCAGCTGCAGGCAGCCAGGATTTCATCATTTCACTCTTAAGCTCTTTGGAGAAGGGTCAGACCGGCACTTCTTATCAGGACCCTCGATCCAGCAATGGTTGAATAAATCTTTATAATAGCCCGACCCCTTTAATAGCGGATACAGCTTGTAAATTTATTATGTCGGCTCTGCTATATCCGTCTCATCCAACAAAAAGGTAACATCCGAGGTGAAGATGATGGCGTCCACCTGGCGCGGCTCCCGGACTTGAACTTGATCAGCCATTATTTGCTGATGATAATCCTTTTCCTGCGTTCACTTCCTTCACCTTTGTTTTGTTCACTCTGAAGTCTCAGCAGCCGGTTCCTGAAAAGAGCTGGGTGATCAAGCGATCACTGGATCTGATGACGGTGGGCACGAGTCCCAGTAATAAGTTGGGGGGGGGGGGGGTGAATAATTCTGCATTGGGTTGCTTTCCATTTTCAGAAACTCGACTTCACATTTCTGAGGATCAGAAGGAAAAAAAAAAAATGAGGTGTCGTGACCCCGACTTCAAGAAACGACGACACCTGGGATAAAGCTTCCTGGTGAAATCTTCGCTTTGTACAGAAACTATAAAAAAAGATGAAAAGTTTCATCCCATAAACTTGAGTCGCGGAATTGAGGGATTCTCAGTAATTCACTTCCCAACAAGCGATATAGGAGACGTGTCGGCGGAGGATCATCACTTACTCCATGGTCTGATCTTCCAATGTCCGGATTTATACACGGCACCATGGAAGATCATGCACACAGCATAGCCGAGACTGATGTCCCTTTAAAAGAGGTGTCCGCCAGAGTGTACGGTAAACAAGCAGCCACTTACGCTGTGGCTTCATCCTCCTAATCTGCAGGCAGATCACCATCGGCATTTTTGCTTTACATGTAAAGACAAGACATTAATGTCTACCCCCCCCCCCGATCTCCCATTCCACCTGGGAGGCCCTGAGACATGTGGGAAACTTCCCTGGAGTCACGTCTGAATGACAGCAAGTCATCAATGACACCAAGTCATCCATTTTTTTTTTTTGTGCAGAATCTGGCAAACCTTTTGATTTGCTGTTATTTCTGAGTTGCAGTACCGTTTTTCACCACTGGACAGTGAATGCTTTTCATAGACTCTAAGGCAACAGCGCCCCCAGTGTAAATCCACATTTCTCAGGGAAAGTGGTTTTTTTTTAGCTTCACCCAAGTCTCTCTCTATATACAGATAACTGGGTATACAGCTAAACATTAACTATAATAAAACACGCATAAGGCACATGTACAGAAGCCCTGCCTCGGATATAAGTGCTGCCCCTAATAGTCAATGTATTTTGTGCGTGTAGGATATAACGGGGTCTGCACCCTGTCCCTGCAGCCCATTCTTTGCATATATTGAGGTTTTTCAGCTTTTGATCATTTTTGACTCTTTAGGTAAAATCAATATTCACAGAGCGGTTATCCTGCAGCTTCATGTCCAGGAGACGACACTTCATTCCCCCCAATGGGCATAAACGGCCTCTCTGGAGACATCAGCCGTCCAGCCACAGAGCAGACCCCCGTTAGGTTCGGCTATTTCTGCACATTGTGACTTTGGCAATGAGATAAGCGACAACCAAACCCACAACCATCAGACGTCTGCGCACGGCGCCATCGAGCGCTCAGACCCCAAGGCACAAACTTTCCAACCTCACCAGATTACACAAGTAAAATGTCTCTGGCCCACAGCAATAATAAGGCAATAGCGCCATAAAAGGGAAATTATAGGTGCGGATTGCCGTGTCGGAGGTGAAGCAGCTAAGAGTCGTCTCCGAGGATTCTGCTCCCACTAAGTACATTAAGAAAGTTCTGTGAACTTTACAAATTCCTGAAACGCTTCACCCGCCTGGCACAGATCTCCACGCACCTATGACGCCGCCGCTCTCCTCACAGGGCCGTGTTTACCAACCTATAATCCAGGAACCAGAAAGCTCCGGTTATGGACTCATTATAGTCCCATCAGATCAGCCGGGGGGGGGGGGAGCAGAGGTTCTCCTGTATTACAGAGCGGACCCTCGTGCTGCGCTCACATCTGCACTGTGGATTCTGTGTGATTGACGCCATTGACGCCATTAAGACCCACCCCACCGACCTATAAATGAAGTCCGGGGTCTTCATCGGGGGCCTGTTCATAGGATGAAAACTACAAAATCAGGGGTAGAAGTAACAAAACCAACAATGCAGAAGAGAACACAACCCAAATATACACATTTATTTTCATATACTATAGGGAGAAACACATTAGGACCCACGTTAACCACTGAAGTCAGTCTTTTCCCTCCAGCCCCATCACCCCCAGGTGTACAACATCCGGCCACATTAACCCTGGTATATAATATCCGGCCCCACTGACCCCAATGTATAAATTCTGGTCCCATTACCCCCGGTGTATAACATCTGGTCCCATTACCCCCGGTGCATAACATCCGGCCACATTAACCCAGGTATATAATCTCTGGCCCCACTAACCCCAGTGTATAACATCCAGTCTCATTACCCCCGGTGTATAACATCCAGCCCCTCTCTCCCGGTATATAACATTCAGGCCCAATTGCCCCTAGTATATAACCTCAGGCCCCCACATGCCACCTTTACTACCGTGTGGCAGAGCGGCCGGTGGTGCAGAGCTCTCCTAAATTAGCACGTTCCTTTAATAGAAGCCACCAGGGTAAAAGTCCCTTCTTGACATTTCTTCCTCCCGGATCTCCCGCCCCCCCCCCCCCCCCCCCATCACCTGTGAGTGATATTACTGAAAAGTGGAAGGAACCACGAAGTGGAGACCCCGTAACGTTACAGAGTGGGGAGGCCAAGAGTAGAGGAGCAGAGAGCAGAAAGGTCACCACTGCTCTCCTGACCCCATAACTGCAGAGTCCAGACCTCTTCTGGTATTAGCACAAACACTGCGCCCCCCGCCAGGAGCTTCATGGCCGAGCAGCTGCATGCAGCCGTACTTCACCAAGCACAATGCCGAGCGTCGGATGGAGTGGTGTAAAGCCGCCACCAGTGGACTCTGGAGGAGACGTGTTCTGTGCAGTGACGGATCGCAATTCTCTTTCTGCAACTGATGGAGGAGTCTGGATTTGGTGATTCCAGGAGGACGTTACCCCCTGACTGCATTGTGCCCCCTTGTACAGATGGTGGAGGGGTATAATAAGGGGCAGACACACTGGATGTGCACCCGGCGCAGCTGCACCGGTGCCCGGAGGTGGAAGTGGGCCCCTGCATGAAGACTAACACTTAGGGTAATCTGGCCTGTTTATCCGACCCCAAGGCTCCAGGGGCCCCTGGCCAGATTGACTACATGTGCGGCGGGCAGGGAATGATCCCTGGCAGTGGAGCAAAGCTGCAGGGATCTGTCTTGTGCTCCTGCCCGCGCTTCCTGTCTGACACAGTCACACGGCTCGATGACGTCATCATTCTGCTCGCTTCTGTGTCAGAGAGAGGAAGCTTTCGGCGACGAAGATGCTGCAGCCGCAAGGAACGTACGGAGAGGTGAGTGGTGCTGTGTGTGTGAGTGTGTGCGCACGCTGCGGCTGACAGGAGGCGTGCAGAGAGGCGAGTGGTGCTCTGTGTGTGTAGATGGTGGAGAGGGCACTGATGGGGGTGTTGGGGGAGAAAGCAATGATGGGGTAGTGGAAAGGGCAATGATGGGGGTGGTCGGGTAGAAGACAATGATGGATGTGGGGGGATTGGGATGGTAGTAAGGGGGACTTATAATGGACTTATGAACATGAGGAAGGGAGGAGGACATTAGATATGTATGTGAAATGAACTGGGTGGTGGAGGAGGGTGCAAAGCCGCGGACAGTGTCCTCCCCATCTCACAATTCAGTGTGATGCTATCGGGGACTTAAAATGTAATGGGGAGAAGAAGCGATAAGATGCATAGGACCCTTTATAATGAACTGAAAGGTGGGAGGAGACGCTGTCGGGGACCTGTGATGAATTTGGACGTGGTGGAGAATGCTCAGTACCTGATGGCGTCTTCTGCCACCCCCAAATTCATTATGATGCTATCAAGGACTTATACTAAATAGAGGGACACAGGACAGAGACTAAGACTATGTGCACACGTTCAGGATTTGCAGGAGAAAATTCTGCTGCATGTCCTAATGTGTTGGCAGGAAGGACGCCGCGTAAAACATTTATTTTCTTCCACATTTTTGCCATGATTTTGTTATGTATTTTCCCCCCCATTAGTACGGGAGAAATATGCTGCAAGAATTGACATTATGCAGATTTTAATCTGCTGCAAATCTGCAAGGAAAAAATAAGCAGCATGTGCAGAAGACTTCAGGGATCTCATTCACTTTTCCTGTACTGTAAAACCTTGCATATTTTCCGTGCGCTCATAGCCTTACAGGTAATTGGGGGGAGTCACAGACTGAATAGTTTATATTATTGGAAGTCAGGGATTATAGTTAGTGGGGGACACAGTGCTGCTTATCACTTTATATTTATATTAGTGCGTGGCTAATAGTATATTAATGGTGGGGAACATACCTGTATTCAGGGGAAAAACATATAGTGCCTTGCGAAAGTATTCGGCCCCCTGGAACTTTTTCAACCTTTTCCTACATATCATGCTTCTAACAAAGATTCCAAATGTAAATTTTTGATGAAGAATCAACAAGTGGGACTCAATTGTGAAGATGAACAAAATTTATTGGTTATTTTAAATTTTTGTGGAAGGCAAAAGCTGAAATGTGGGGCGTGCAATATTATTCGGCCGCTTTACTTTCAGTGCAGCAAACTCACTCCAGAAGTTCATTGTGGATCTCTGAATGATCCAATGTTGTCCTAAATGACTAATGATGATAAATATATCCACCTGTGTGTAATCAAGTCTCCGTATAAATGCACCTGCTCTGTGATAGTCTCAGGGTTCTGTTTGAAGCACAGAGAGAGCATCATGAAGACCAAGGAACACAACAGGCAGGTCCGTGATACTGTTGTGGAGAAGTTTAAAGCCGGATTTGGATACAAAATGATTTTCAAAACATTAAACATCCCAAAGAGCACTGAGCAAGCGATCATACTGAAATGGAAGGAGTATCATACCTGCAAATCTACCAAGACCCGGCCATCCCTCTAAACTTTCATCTCAAACAAGGAGACGACTGATCAGAGATGCAGCCAAGAGGCCCATGATCACTCTGGATGAACTGCAGAGATCTACAGCTGAGGTGGGACAGTCAATCAAGAACCAGTCGTACACTGCACAAATCTGGCCTTTATCGAAGATTGGCAAGAAGAAAGCCATTTCTCAAAGATATTCATAAAAAGTGTCGTTTAAAGTTTGCACAAGCCACCTGGGAGACACACCAAACATGTGGAAGAAGGTGCTCTGGTCAGATGAAACCAAAATCGAACTTTCTGGCAACAATGCCAAACGATATGTTTGGCGTAAAGGCAACACAGCTCATCATCCTGAACTCACCATCCCCACTGTCAAACATGGTGGTGGCAGCATCATGGTTTGGGCCTGCTTTTCTTCGACAGGGAAGATAGTTAAAATTGATGGGAAGATGGATGGAGCCAAATACAGGAGCATTCGTGAAGAAAACCTGTTGGAGTCTGCAAAAGACCTGAGACTGGGACGGAGATTTGTCTTCCAACAAGACAATGATCCCAGACATAAAGCAAAATCTACAATGGAATGGTTCACAAATAAACGTATCCAGGTGTTAGAATGGCCAAGTCACAGTCCAGACCTGAATCCAATCGAGAATCTGTGGAAAGAGCTGAAAACTGCTGTTCACAAACGACCTCCATCAAACCTCACTGAGTTCGAGCTGTTTGCCAAGGAGGAACGGGCGAGAATTTCAGTCTCTCGATGTACAAAACTGATAGAGACATACCCCAAGAGACTGCAGCTGTAATCGCAGCAAAAGGAGGCGCAACAAAGTATTAAGGTACAGGGGCCGAATAATATTGCACGTCCCACCTTTCCAGTTTTTGAATTTCCACAAAAATTTAAAATAACCAATAAATTTCGTTCAACTTCACAATTGTGTCCCACTTGTTGTTGATTCTTCACCAAAAATTTACATTTGGTATCTTTATGTTTGAAGCATGATTTGTGGGAAAAGGTTGAAAAGTTCCAGGGGGCCGAATACTTTCGCAAGGCACTGTATATATACAATGTATATGATCTTGTTATTTTCCAGGCGGCGATGATCATCGTGACAAGTCATGGCTGGGAGATGTCGACATGAAGGTCTGACCGGATGGAGAACAGGAGAAAGCAGCTCTAATCAGACAAGACGTCAGCGGTAAGTGCCTGGATGTAGATGTTATTCTGTATCTGCACTGTGTGAAGTTGAGTGATAATGTTATCTGTACAATCCCTTATTCTACATTCTCACATTTGTGTGAAATGCCTGTGTGCTTCCAGATTATTTATCGGACGGCACACGGACTCAGAGTTTTATAGGTCCATTCACACATACATGAAAATCACGGATCTGAGAATGTTTAGCTCTAATCTGATTTTGAGGATCAGCATAGGACATGCTCAATGCTTCTGTAATAGTGCACAGCACACCGACACTGCACATGGATACAGGAACGTAGCCTTATTATTTATAGCACAGTCTCTTAGTATATAGTGTACTCACTTATTATGTATAACACAGTCCTTTAGTACATAGTGTACTCACTTATTATGTATAGCACAGTCCCTTAGTATATAGAGCACTCACTTATTATGTATAGCGCCGTCCATAGTTACATAGTTTCCTCTTTTATTATGTATAACATGCTCCCTTATTTCGTACCATCCTCTCAAGTTTTATATGGTGCCATCCCTTATTATATAGCTTCCTCTGCTGTTATGTACACTGCTGTCTCTTACATAGTTTATTCTTGTTATTTTTGTTATTCACAGCGCCTCTTTTATCACATAGTCCCCTCTCTTAGATATAAAACGACTGCTGATCGAGGAGCCGGTGATCAGCTCCTTCATTAGAAAAGAAGCTATCCCGTGGTACATCAGCCATCATTACATTATATATCTAACAGGACGGTATGTAATAAAGTAGTAAAGACAGGGTTCTATATAATCCAATATGTAAGGGACGGAGCTGTACATAACAAAAGAGGGCACTGTGTAATAAGGGACGACAATATACATAATAAAGGAGACTATGTAATATTTGGGCCTCCTTTCTGTCCAAGGGTGAAAATATTCCAGACTATTCAGCAATATATTTGTTTCCTTCTTACATAATTGTGATTTTTTTTCTCCTCTACGTTGAAATAATGGCTTATTTTAATATTAATAAATGTTGGATGCTTTTAGGCTTTTTTTTTTTTATTCATTTTTCTGTAATATTTCCAGCAGATAAATAATAAATCCCATTTCTGTGGAAACAAGTGACATCTGTGACGAGCGCATGTACTAAGCATCAGCGGAGAAAGTTTTGCCATTCTGAAGTTGTGATTAGGAAAGTTAACCCCGTCAGGTGAAGATCGGAACTTCAGCAGAAACTTTCTAAAAGGAGTCTTATTTTTACAGGATTATGTGACGCCCAAAAGTTTCGTAATTTAAAAAAAAAAATAATAATAATAATATAAATGAAACTGTCGATCTTCTGCCTTATTCTTCTGGTTATTATCCCTTTCCAAAATTCAAAAAGAAGACGTTTGCTGCAAGTTTCAGGAGAATGGAAAGAAAGCCCTTGACATCACAGAGCTGGCGAGCCGCCCTCCATTACTCTGATTTTATCGGCTTTTCTGATCTGCTCTGGGAACGGTAACCGGATCCGGCGGCTTTGTACATACCTGCGTCTCCAGATCCCATTCATGTGTGTAATGGGAGGAGGGGGTCCGGAGATGGATAGGTGTAAGAGGAGGGGGGCGGCCGCCGGAGACTTGTGGATGCAGAGGAGGAGAAATCAACGGGTCAGTAATTAAGAACTTATTAACTTCATGTTCAAGGTCAAAACTTTCCTGGCTGAGAGTAAAAATCCAAGATCCAAGGAGACGTGAAAGAGAGTGATCCTGAAGGTGGGATCCATCCTGTAAACCAGTGCACCGGTGTCACCCCCCAATCAGCCCCATATATACTGTATCTCTACACTGCTCAAGGCAGCATTCAATTCAACAGGATTTTTTTTGGGGGGGTGCGTATAGAGGGGTCCTAACCGGGGTATACCCCATAGTACCGGTCAGACATCAATTCTTGGGGGCCCAGCAATAAGTGGTCACGTATCTCCTTTAAGCGTCTGAGTCCGGTGTTCCCCTGTAGCCCCCCATTACATGATTTATGTCCTAGTAGCAATCTGAAGCTTTCCAGCTGTTGTGACACTACAACTCCCAGCAGGCACTGGCTCCACTGTCACACCAGCTGGAGATCCGCAGGTTGGTGATCGCTGCATGAAACCTACAAATCCACAGCAGATAGGAGCGACAACGATCCCTATAATATATGGAGGTGACGGCAGATTCCCGGCTCACTGCCGCGTCTCGTCTACATTGTTTCACACGACTTTACACAAACTTAATCTCGTCCAAGATTCAAGGTCAGAGAGCCGGCGACACGGAGACGTCATCCCTCCGGCACACAGCCGCCATTATCCTGTGTTCATACAATATGTATACGCGCCCACACCGTACATCGGACACACAACCGATTGTGTCTGCAGGATCCGCGGTGAAGAATCCGGCATTGTCTCATTCTGCTGGCACCGAACGCTGACAACACCGAAGAGGAAACGATGGACGTAGAAAGTACAAGAGCCGGATACAGACCTGCTGGAGAGTATATATATACTATACACACTGTATATAGACCACCTGGAGAGTACAGACCCGACTGTGTGTGCATGTACATCATACTGTATATAGACATGCCCGAGTGTACACACACATATATATATATATATACACACACACTGTATATAGACCACCTGGAGAGTACAGACCCGACTGTGTGTGCATGTACATCATACTGTATATAGACATGCCCGAGTGTATACACACATATATATATATATATATATATATATATATACATACACACACACTGTATATAGACCACCTGGAGAGTACAGACCCGACTGTGTGTGCATGTATATCATACTGTATATAGACATGCCCGAGCGTATACACATATATATATATATATATATATATATATATACACACATACACACACACTGTATATAGACCACCTGGAGAGTACAGACCCGACTGTGTGTGCATGTATATCATACTGTATATAGACATGCCCGAGTGTATACACTAATTTTATATATATATTACACATACATACACACACACACATACTACACACTGTATATTGGCCTGGCTGTGCCAGGGGGTCGGCAGAGTCTCACAATATATACCTACACATTAGCAGGAAAGCTGGGTGATAGCCATTATGGATGCCGCTCCACCCAGCTTTTTCAGACTCCAGAGCAGCAGATCTGCCCGGCGCTGCCTCCATGACTCCCATTCTGCAGAGCTGCCCTCGTTCCTGCCCTCGTGGCAGCGGTGACGGCGGTTTTGCCCTCCAGCTTTCCAAGGCAATTAGAACTGAGAAATGTCAATCATACAAACTCTTCTATTCCCATTCATCCTCTTTTTCCAAGATCTCTGCTTGCTGTTAGTGAAAACATTCAAGTTCACGCCGGAAACCCGTAAAGTCGCGTTCACGTGGTCAGGATCCTTTCTGCCAAGTGTCACCATTCGAACGTAACTTTCTATTGCTTACAGCTGAGGTTTTGCTACAGTGACGAGACAGTGTTGGCTCATTTATTATACCTGCACTGATACATTGTTGCAGGTTTGTGGTGCTTCAGAGGATTGTCTAGAACAGATACACAATTGAAGCAAACCCTCAGCTGTGAGAAACACCAACTTAGTAAAAGGTTTATTTAATGTCTGGGTGAAAACAAGAATGCATCAATTCACTGCCAGCAAGCGGAGGTGGAAAAATGTTTAGAAGCTGATGCATAAATTATAATAGACTTTAAAAAAAAAAAAAAATTCTTAAAGCTGTAAGCACGAGAAATAACGTCTGATGCGAGATCTTGTGCCGCAGAGCACTCACCTTCTCAGGAGCAGCCGAGGACGATGTCACAATCCCAGAGATTCCTGGCACTTTTCTTCTTCCAGATGTCTCCTTGCTGTGGAGAGAGGGAGGGACAGAAAAGAAGTGAAAAGAAGCAGAAAAGAAGGAACGTGCGGCCCCTCCCATACCTGCCCAAGCCCCTTCCCCCTCATCCTGACCTCCCCCAGTAATCACCTCCCTGCAATGGCAGATATTCAGCATTATCAGTCCGTGGCGGCCAGACGATCGAGGAACCAGAAATAACCGCGGCTACGACAAACTATATAAAGCGCGGCCACCCAATCCGGAACCTCACGTCCGCAGCCTAAACGTAGCGGAAAGTACATATATACCTGGACGCAGGAGACATTATTGTTATTTATCAAAAGGGGTAGAAAATGTGGAAATATTCAAATTGAAAAAAAGTAAATAACTGTATCAATAATTTTCATTTAGAGTTTTATATTCTTTTAGATTAGTTTTCATTATTACGTTCTTTTTTTTTATTTGCTTCTTAAAACAAGTAAAATAAAAAAAATAAAAAAAGACAGCGCCACCTGGTGGTCGATATTGTGAAAAAAAAACAAAAAACAGTTTATCAGGTGTAATGAAGAATATTCAGGATTGAGAGTCCTCAGTAGTTGATACCTTTTAATGGCTAACTGAAAAGATGGTAACACATTGCAAGCTTTCGAGACTACTCAGGTCTCTTCATCAGGCTAGACTAAGTTAACACATTGCAAGCTTTCGAGACTACTCAGGTCTCTTCATCAGGCTAGACTAAGTCTAGTCTAGCCTGATGAAGAGACCTGAGTAGTCTCGAAAGCTTGCAATGTATTACCATCTTTTCAGTTAGCCATTAAAAGGTATCAACTACTGAGGACTCTCAATCCTGAATATTTTTCTATCTACTGGCTAACACGGTACAAAGATATACATCTTTCCTGTATCAGGTGTAATGGGAAGACACAGCCTGCGGAAATAAAATGTGAAAAATGCTCCCGTGAAATGGTTAAAAGTGTAAAGAGAAAAGTAAAATGAAACACTATTTCATCATATTATGTAAAAACAAATAAAAAAAAAAAAAAATTAAGAATGTCGCCAACGCCACCTAGTGGTCAATTCTCAAGAAATTGAAAATATATTACATCCAGTAAAAGATTCACAGCTGTGCTTTTTTTTGGTAGGGAAAGATGCAGAACAGACTGCATGACTGGTGACAACTATCACCCCCAATGCCCTCAATAAAGACTGTTAGGCTGTGGGTGGATGAATAGATAAGGGGGAAGTCGAAAGTTTGGTGGACATAGCAGAACAGTATGCAAGTGCACACCACGGACTGGGGGGGGAGGGGGGGACGCGACACGCCACGGACTGCGAGGGGGGGGGAGCGACACTCCATGGACTGCGGGGAAAGGGGGGGGGGGGGGGAGCACGACACTCCATGGACTGCGAGGGGGGGGACGCGACACGCCACAGACTGCGAGGGGGGGGGGACGCGACACTCCATGGACTGCGGGGAAAGGGGGGGGGGGGGAGCACGACACTCCATGGACTGCGAGGGGGGGGGGACGCGACACGCCACGGACTGTGGGGGGGACGCGACACGCCACGGACTGTGGGGGAGCACAACACTCCACGGACTGCGGGGGAGGGGCGGGGGAGCACGACATTCCACGGATTTGGGGGGGACGCGACGCACCACGGACTGCGGGGGAGGGGGGGCACAACACTCCACGGACTGCGGGGGGGGGAGCGATACGCCACGGACTGCGGGAGGGCACAACACACCACGGACTGAGGGGGAAGGGGTGCACAACACTCCACGGACTGCGGGGGAGGGGCGGGGGAGCACGACATTCCACGGATTTGGGGGGGACTCGACGCACCACGGACTGCGGGGGAGGGGGGCACAACACTCCACGGACTGCGGGGGGGGGAGCGATACGCCACGGACTGCGGGAGGGCACAACACACCACGGACTGAGGGGGAGGGGGTGCACAACACTCCACGGACTGCGGGGGAGGGGGGGACGCGACACTCCACGGACCGCGGGGGAGGGGGGGACGCGACACTCCACGGACCGCGGGGGAGGGGGGGACGCGACACTCCACGGACCGCAGGGAAGGATGGGCATGACACGCCACGGACTGCGGGGGGGGGGGAGCACAACACACCACGGACAGAGGGGGAGGGGGGGACGCGACACTCCACGGACTGCGAGGGGGGGGAGCGACACTCCATGGACTGCGGGGAAAGGGGGGGGGGGGGAGCACGACACTCCATGGACTGCGAGGGGGGGGACGCGACACGCCACGGACTGCGAGGGGGGGGGGACGCGACACTCCATGGACTGCGGGGAAAGGGGGGGGGGAGCACGACACTCCATGGACTGCGAGGGGGGGGGGACGCGACACGCCACGGTCTGTGGGGGGGACGCGACACGCCACGGACTGTGGGGGAGCACAACACTCCACGGACTGCGGGGGAGGGGCGGGGGAGCACGACATTCCACGGATTTGGGGGGGACGCGACGCACCACGGACTGCGGGGGGGCACAACACTCCACGGACTGCGGGGGGGGGGGAGCGATACGCCACGGACTGCGGGAGGGCACAACACACCACGGACTGAGGGGGAGGGGGTGCACAACACTCCACGGACCGCGGGGGAGGGGGGGACGCGACACTCCACGGACCGCGGGGGAGGGGGGGACGCGACACTCCACGGACCGCAGGGAAGGATGGGCATGACACGCCACGGACTGCGGGGGGGGGGGGGGAGCACAACACACCACGGACAGAGGGGGAGGGGGGGACGCGACACTCCACGGACCACAGGGGGGGGGGGGGGGGACGCGACACTCCACAGACCGCAGGGAAGGATGGGCATGACACGCCACGGACTGCGGGGGGGGGAGCACAACACACCACGGACAGAGGGGGAGGGGGTGCACAACACTCCACGGACTGCGAGGGGGGGGGAAGCACAACACTCCACAGACCGCAGGGGAGGGGGGGACGTGACACCACAGACCGCAGGGGAGGGGGGGACGCGACACCACAGACCGCAGGGGAGGGGGGGACGCGACACCACAGACCGCAGGGGAGGGGGGGGACGCGACACCACAGACCGCAGGGGAGGGGGGGACGCGACACCACAGACCGCAGGGGAGGGGGGGACGCGACACCACAGACCGCAGGGGAGGGGGGGACGCGACACCACAGACCGCAGGGGAGGGGGGGACGCGACACCACAGACCGCAGGGGAGGAGGGGGGACGCGACACCACAGACCGCAGGGGAGGAGGGGGGACGCGACACCACAGACCGCAGGGGAGGGGGGGGACGCGACACCACAGACCGCAGGGGAGGGGGGGGACGCGACACCACAGACCGCAGGGGAGGGGGGGCATGACGCGCCAAAGACTGCTGGGGGGATGGGCATGACACGCCACGGACCGCGGGGGGGGATGGGCATGACACGCCACGGACCGCGGGGGGGGATGGGCATGACACGCCACGGACTGCGGGGGGGGGATGGGCATGACACGCCACGGACCGCGGGGGGGGGGATGGGCATGACACGCCACGGACTGCGGGGGGGGGATGGGCATGACACGCCACGGACCGCGGGGGAGGGGGGGCGCGACACTCCACAGACCACAGGGGAGGGGGGGACGCGACACGCCACGGACTGCGGGGGGGATGGGCATGACACGCCACGGACTGCGCGCGGGGGGGGGGGGGGTTGATGACGTGACACGCCACGGACTGCGCGGGGGGGGTTGGTGACGTGACACGCCACTTGTATGTACCCCTTGCCCCGGGTGTACTCCTGCACATCATCCCCACAGTCCCTATGGCAATGCTACTGTGGATCTGGTCCTGATAATAAAGCATCTCTGGTTGGACTGACGGGTTTATAATTGCTTCCATCATATTTCGAGGAGGCAGCTTTGGCGAACATGGAGGAATGTGTCACGTACATGTGAGGACAGATCCCGCCACACATTTCTCTGCACACATCCTGGAAGACTCTGCTGGGACAAGAAGCAGCAAGAGCCCTGAGAGGAGCCCCGAGGAGCGATGCTACAAAGAGGGAGATCTGGAATGTGCCCATTACCTGCAGGTCCCTGTGTCAAAAGTGAAAAAAAAAAAAGTAACCGGCGAGCAGTAATAACATCCACACAGGTTACTGGTCTGGAGGATTGGGAGAACATCTCCATAACTGATCTCCATAAGCCTCGGCGGGGAGGGTCACAAGGAACGTCGCTCTGCGGAGAACCTGACAAGTCCATGTATTGTACAGGCAGATCATTCATGAACTTGTATATTGAGAAAAATTTGCGCCCCCTCCCCCTCCATATTCTTCTCCGGGGGCTTCTCTGACCTCCATCCTACATCCACAGACATTAATATGGAGTCGCTCCTCTGCAGATATAACGGCGCCGCTCTTCTGGGAGGATTTCTACGAGAGGCGTCTGTGGGAATTATTGCCCATCTGTAGGGTCAGGCCCTGATGTTGGGGGGGGGATCACAATCTCCATTACAGGATGGGGCTGGGGTCCGGGCTCTGTGCGGCCGCTCATGTCCACCCTCCATGTCTGTATGGAGCTTGTGCACTGGGCACAGTCATGGGGGGCAGATAAGGGTCTTCCCCAAACTGATCCCACGAAGCAGAAGCTACAACTGTCCACAATGTCTTTTTATGAAGATTTCCCATCACTGGGGCATTCGGCTTTCAGTTTGTCCACTGCTGGAGAAAATGAGATCTGCACTCTTATTGGCCGTCAACCAATCAAGAGCTCAGCTTTAATTTCCTAACTTGCTCTGAGGTAAAATGAAAGCTGCACTGTGATTGGTTGGCGCACTGTTGTCCACAGAAACCAGAGTAACACAACACAGAAATATTTAAAGGGGTTGTCCACTTTAGCAATTTTTACACAAATTAAAAAAAGAACGTTATCTAAAAAGACAAAAAAAATACAGAAGTCAGGGCTATTGATCCACCTGACGCAAAAAAAAACAAAAAAACAACCCTACACAATAAAAAAAAGAATAGAAACAGCGGGATCTGGCCGGCTGGGGGGGTCTCCCAGTGTGAGGGCGGCGGCTGTGTAATGAGCTTTTCAGAGCAATTCTTTGTCCTGCGCTCACCCCAGGACACCATGCTGGCCAGCTCACACCTGTCACTTTCGCCTCCACCAGTCCTACACCGGACATCATTGTCCTTCCTTGCAGCCTACGTTCTGCTGACAAATCAAATTTATGTAAAGGAAGACGTCGAGGAATAATGGTAGTAAGTCAGCGGGATGGTATTACACAGGTTACAGACCTATAGCTCGTAACCATGGAGACACATAGGTCTGTATAGCAACTGGAGACACAAAAACGGTAAGCAATTTTTTGATGGTGAAACTAAGACCTGGTTACAAATTGCCGTATGTGTCCACCATCACTGGCGCCATGGGTGGTCATGTGTCCACCATCACTGGCGCCATGGGTGGTCATGTGTCCACCATCACTGGCGCCATGGGTGGGCATGTGTCCACCATCACTGGCGCCATGGGTGGTCATGTGTCCACCATCACCGGCGCCATGGGTGGTCATGTGTCCACCATCACCGGCGCCATGGGTGGTCATGTGTCCACCATCACCGGCGCCATGGGTGGTCATGTGTCCACCATCACCGGCGCCATGGGTGGTCATGTGTCCACCATCACCGGCGCCATGGGTGGTCATGTGTCCACCATCACCGGCGCCATGGGTGGGCATGTGTCCACCATCACCGGCGCCCTGGGTGGTCATGTGTCCACCATCACCGGCGCCATGGGTGGTCATGTGTCCACCATCACCGGCGCCATGGGTGGTCATGTGTCCACCATCACTGGCGCCATGGGTGGGCATGTGTCCACCATCACTGGCGCCCTGGGTGGTCATGTGTCCACCATCACTGGCGCCCTGGGTGGTCATGTGTCCACCATCACTGGCGCCATGGGTGGGCATGTGTCCACCATCACTGGCGCCATGGGTGGGCATGTGTCCACCATCACTGGCACCATGGGTGGGCATGTGTCCACCATCACTGGCACCATGGGTGGGCATGTGTCCACCATCACTGGCACCATGGGTGGTCATGTGTCCACCATCACTGGCACCATGGGTGGTCATGTGTCCACCATCACTGGCACCATGGGTGGGCATGTGTCCACCATCACTGGCACCATGGGTGGGCATGTGTCCACCATCACTGGCACCATGGGTGGGCATGTGTCCACCATCACTGGCACCATGGGTGGGCATGTGTCCACCATCACTGGCACCATGGGTGGGCATGTGTCCACCATCACTGGCACCATGGGTGGGCATGTGTCCACCATCACTGGCACCATGGGTGGGCATGTGTCCACCATCACTGGCACCATGGGTGGGCATGTGTCCACCATCACTGGCACCATGGGTGGGCATGTGTCCACTATGACAATGTTATACAGGGAAGGGCAACGAACTGAACCTTTCCAGGGGGTAAAGGTAAACTAGTTACAGCCCCGGCAGTGAATTTTGGGAATTCCCGCATTAGTAGTATAAGAAGGATTTTTTAATTAGGAAATTGCAGCTTTCCCTTAAAATCAAGAGGTGCCCCATACAATCAGGAGCCGGGCGGCGGCCACTGCAGGGATGGCATCAGCGCAGGGTGAGGTCACGATAATTATACACAGAGCACCATCACGTAAGCGCTGGAATCGCAGCCAAGGCTGGAAGGATTCCTGCTGAATTTAGGGAGATGGCAGGATATACTTGGTATGATGGTGACGCCGCGTCTCTGCCTTACAGCAATTATTATCTCTCGACGGCGTGGACAGAAATGCAGATTATTTACTCATTAGAAAGTGACTCTCTGCCTTAAAGGCAAAAAGAAATCTGATCCTTCCAGCCACTAAGTGAATTTTCAGTGATACTGATAGGATAAGTTGGCCGTAGACATAAAGTAAAGTAGAGAGGAGCCACAAATTGTAAATGTTAAAGCGAAAAAAGTGACGGCCATAACTGTGTCATTCTTAAGGGGGTATTCCCATCTCCAAGATCCTATCCCAATATGTCGTAGGTGTAATAATAATAATAATAATATTTTCAAATAGCGCCAATTAAAAAATGTAGTATAGTTCTTCTGATTCACCATCTCACTTACCCCTGGTGCAGCATTGCAGTAGATTAGGTATCCATGGTTACGATCTCTCATATAGTTACAGCTAGTTGCTAATGGTCATAACCATGGATATCTTGCACATGGGGTAAGTGACAGAGGTTATCAGAAGAACTATACTAGTTATAATTGGAGGCATTTGCTAATATTATTACTACATCATAACTTAGAACTAAGAGATCGTGGGGGAGGCAATGGCTCTCAGAACTGATGGATGACATACTGAAATCTTTTAAAAGCAGCTGTTATGATTAAGAGGTCCAAATGTCCAGATCGAAGCTCGCTCCGATCGCATCAGTCACTCAGGTGTCGGCCATGTTATACAGAAATATAGAAAACATGGCTTCCTTCTGACATAAACAGGGAAAGGTTATAGCATCCAATCAGAGCGCAGCTTTCATTTTACCAGAACAGCTTAAACAACGAAAGCTGCGCTGTGATTGGTTGCTATGGGCAACAGGTAGTTTCCCCACATTCTAGTCATTTTTTGATCATTGAGGCCTACATCTACTTTACAAGGTTTAACAAATGAAAAATATATAAAAGACCCGGACAAAATGCAGAACGGAAACTCCCGACCACTAATGTGTTAGCCAGCACTTACAGGAAGCCGTGTGGCGTCATTTATTGTGCTGGAATAATGGACTATGAACCTGGGCAGCAGCGAGAATCACACGGCGTGGAGTTAGGAGGGTGTGCAATGCGGGAGAGGAGCGCCAAATAAGAACTCCACGACCGGCCGCAGCCACTCAGGCATGTTCTTAGGCCATGTTCACACACAGCAGTTTTGCATGAAAAACGCCAGAGAACCGCAGCATGTGGCCACACGTATTGTGCCAGGTGATGAAGAGCACCCCACGTAACGACGGGACCCCGCACATGTGCCAAACTCCACGCTGTCAGCGCCCAGTTAATCGGCCATCAGGAGAAACACAACTACAACGTACAGGGGAACACCGGCGAAACGATTAGTCACATTAGCTGTGGTTGCTAGGCGAGTTTCCAAAGTTTTGGCGGTTGCCTAGCAACAGACACTACAGCAGGCGACATTGCTCCGGCAGGGGCTGATATTTATATATTATATGGCGCCACTATATTCAGTAACGCTGCGCATGGATTTAACTCCTTCCTGTCAAATGTTGCACATTTATAACTTTTTTTTTTGTTGTACTTTTATGCAACACTGCTCATTTTACCATACAGCGTCCTGAAAAAAAGAAAAAAAAAAAAAAAAAAAAAAAGTATAATAATGAAAAGCCGGATTACTTACCGGTAATGCTCTTTTAATGAGTCCACGACAGCACCCACTGGAGGTATCGGATCCGCCCATTTGGAACAGGAAACCCTACAGGAAAGATAAAAGGGGCGGTCCGCCTTTCCTCCTCAGTTTTACGTTTCAGAGTACCAGAAGGACCGCCAAGGATTAGGCAATGTTCTCTTATTTTAACATCTTTCTTATCCATTATTTGGTTGATATACTTTAACTATTGATATCTTTAGGGAGGGAAGTGAGCGGGTGCTGTCGTGGACTCATTAAAAGAGCATTACCGGTAAGTAATCCGGCTTTTTACTCTTCGCCACGACAGCACCCACTGGAGAGATTCCAGAGACCATCACCTGGGTGGGACCACCGTGTCAAGGACAGTCCTGCCAAAGCTTAAGTCAGAGGTTGATGAAAGATCAAGTCTATAGTGGTTATAGAAGGTAGAAGGGGATGACCAAACTGCCGCCTTACATATAGTTTCAATCAGAACATCTCCCTTTTCCGCCCAAGAGGTTGCCATTGCCCTGGTGGAATGCGCCCTGATGTTCCCTGGAGGATCTTCGTTTTTTGCGGAGTAGGCTAAACGAATGGCCTCTCTGATCCACCGGGAAATGGTGCTCTTCGTGACTCCATACCCCTTCTTACAGCCCTGAAATGAAACAAATAGGGCCCTACTCTGCCTCCAACTGTTGGACCTCTCAATATATTTTAGGACAGTTCTTTTGACGTCCAGAGTATGGAACTTCTGCTCTTCCGGAGTAGAGGGATTTTTATAGAAGGTTGGGAGGAGTATCTCCTGAGATCTATGGTACTTTGTTGCCACTTTTGGCAGGTAGGCAGGGTCTGGTTTTAATACCAATCTGTCTTGGTATTCTTGAAAAAAAGGTGGATCTATTGACAAGGCCTGGATATCACCCACTCTTCTAGCTGAGGTCAGTGCTACCAAGAGGGCCATTTTAAGTGCTAAGTATTTGAAGGGTATTGTGTCGATCGGCTCAAAGGGGTCTACCGTTAGGGCGTCTAAGACCAGATTTAGATCCCATGTAGGGACGGAGGGTATGTGGATTGGAGCTATTCGTTCACATGCTGTAATGAATCGAGTTATCCACTTGTTGCCTGCTATATTATGGCCATATAGTGCTCCTAATGCCGATATTTGTACTCTTAGCGTATTTACTGCTAAGCCTAAGTCTTTCCCTTTCTGCAGAAATTCCAAGATTGGGATTATCGGAACTTCTGCTGTATGAGGTACTGTATGGAATTGAAGAAATTTTTTCCATGTTCTAGTGTAAATTTGGGTTGTGGACTGTTTTCTACTTTGTAGTAGTGTAGTAATTAAAGACTCAGAGAATCCTCTTGTCCTCAATAACTGCCTCTCAAATTCCACGCCGTCAAGTGCAAGCTGAGCACTTGAGGGTGGAAAAAGGGGCCTTGGGAGAGTAGGTTGGGAGTCGAAGGAAGGACCCAAGGATCTGTTATTGACATAATTTGCAGCCACGAAAACCACGGTCTTTTTGGCCAGAACGGTGCTATTAAGATTATCCTTGCTTTGTCGTCTCTGATCTTCCGAATTACTTGAGGTAGGAGGATCAATGGAGGGAACGCATACGCCAGGTTGAAATTCCATGGAGCTAGAAGGGCGTCTAGTATGTCTGGGTGATCTGATGGAGATAGGGAGGCAAATGTTTTTATCTGCCTGTTCTCCTTTGTGGCGAAAAGGTCCACCTCGGGTTGTCCCCATAGGGCTACTATGTCCCTGAAGACCTTCTGATTGAGGCACCACTCTCCTTGCCGTAGAGTGTGTCGGCTTAGGAAGTCTGCCTTTTGATTGCTCTCGCCTCTTATATGAAGGGCCGAGAGGGACAAAAAATAGTTTTCTGCTAAGTTTAAAATTCTTGCCGCTGAAGACATCAGAGTCTCTGATCGAGTTCCTCCTTGTCTGTTTATATAGGCCACTGTGGTGGTGTTGTCCGATAGGATCCTGACATGCTTCTGTTGGAGCTGCGGAAGGAAGTTGTATAGAGCATAGAACACTGCAGTCAGTTCTTTTAAATTGGATGAGTACTCGCATTCCTCTCTATTCCACCTTCCCTGATGAAACCCATTCTCCATGTGGGCTCCCCAGCCCTGGGGACTGGCATCGGTGGTTACGATACAGGATGGAACTATAACCCATGGAACTCCTGAACATAAATGGTCATCATCTAACCACCACTCTAGAGAAGTCAAGACTTCTTGTGACAGGGTTATTTTGCTCTGTAAATGACCACTATGTCGCTTATCCTCTTGGAGGATCTGGTGTTGTAGTGTACGGACATGGTACTGGGCCCACCGGACTGCCGGGGTGCAAGAATTTAGTGATCCTAATAGTGACATTGCTCCTCAAGGACACACGTGGTCTATCTATAGCTGCTCGTATTTTTTGTTTCGTGAGGGTGATTTTTACCTGAGGTAGTAGACATCTCTGGGTCAAGGAATCTAGTTGAAATCCTAGAAATGTCTGGAGAGATTGTGGATCGAGTCTGGACTTTTGGATATTGATGATCCAGCCAAGGCTCTGAAAAGAGGAGATTGCGTCAGTCACGCGTTCGGTACATTGTTTGACTGAATTCCCAATTATTAGGAAGTCGTCTAAATACGGCACGATCAGTGTGTCCTTTTGGCGAAGGTAGGCCATCACTTCTGCCATCACCTTGGTAAATATTCTTGGTGCCGTGGAAAGCCCGAAGGGCATGGCCGCGTATTGGAAATGACGAATCCTGCCCTCGACTTCCACTGCGACTCTTAGGTATTTCTGGAATCTATTGTGAATAGGGAGATGATAATAAGCATCTTTTAAATCAATCCCTGCCATTATGCAATTTGGGAAAAGAAGCTTTATAGTGGATCTAATTGATTCCATTTTGAAGTTATAATTTTTTATAAATGAATTAAGCTTCTTTAAATTAATAATGGTTCTAAACGTACCGTCTGGTTTAGAAACCAAAAACAGGGGAGAGTAAAAGCCTCTACCCTCTTGTTCCTCAGGGACGTCAACTAAAACTTTTTTAGCTAGTAGGACTCGAATCTCGTCTTCGAGAGCCTTTTGCTGAACTGAGGAATTAAGGCGAGTTATAACAAAGAACTCATAAGGGATCTGAAGGAATTCAATCTTTATTCCTTCCTTGATTATGTTCAAAATCCATGGGCTTAACGTAATTTGTTCCCATTTGGTAACAAAAAATTTTAATCTACCCCCAACTGGTGGGTCTAAACTCTTAATTTTTATCTCTCCTATATGTTGGCCCTCTGAAGATGGTACCCTTCTGCTTTTCGTCTTTCGTGGCCCATCTATTCGTTCTGTCCGACTGTCTTCTTCTCCCGAATGGCCGTCTCTTAAAGGTTTTCCTATAAAATGGAATGGGAGAATCACTGAAGGCCTTTTTCCTCTCTTTTGCCTTGGCGAGAATTTCGTCTAAGGCTTTCCCGAAGAGGAACTCACCCTCGCATGGGGTTGCACTAATTTTGGATTTTGATTGTGCGTCCCCTTTCCAGCTTTTTATCCACAGCGCGCGTCTGGCGTTATTCACCAGGGCTGCCGACCTCGCTGCCAGTCTTAGGGTGTCCGCTGAAGCATCTGCCGTAAAGGCAGCTGCACCTCTTATCAACGGGATGGCTGCACGCAGTTTCTCCCTTGACACTCTTTGCTCGATCTGCTGATCTAATTGATCTAGCCATACCAGCATTGATCTAGCAGTACATGTGCTGACTATTGCGGGTTTGAATACCCCGGTGGTGGACTCCCAGGACCTTTTGAGCGAAGATTCTGCCTTTCGGTCTAATGGGTCTGCTAACAATCCTGCGTCCTCGACCGGGATCGAGGTCTGTTTGGAAGTGGAGGCTATGACGGCATCCACCTTTGGTATTTTATTCCATTTCAATAGGTCTTCATCAGTGAAAGGATACTTCCGTTTTGAGGCTGATGGGAGAAAACCCCTCTGGTCGTGTTTTTCCCACTCTCTTTTGATGAGGTCCTTAATTGCCGGTATCACCGGAAATGATCTCCTCTTTTTTTCTGCCAATCCCGCAAACATAATGTCCTGCGCGGTCTGGGCTCCCCTTTCCTCTTCACACCCCATAGTATTTCTAACCGCTTTTACCAGGTTATCTACGCTGTCCAGTGGAAAACATGCGCGTCCTTCCATCTCCGAGGATGACGATGAGGACGTGAATGCGGAGCCTGAGTTTAACTCCTGTTCTTCCTCTGACTCTGAACTAACAACGACCTGTTTCTTATGACTGGACTCTGAGGGAGTGCTGGCGCGGTTGATGGCTTGTATCTCCTCCCTAATTATGGCTCGGATATCTTTAGAAGATATCGTCGACCCCTGCCTGGTCTCTTTCATGCATTGTTTGCAGAGTTTTTTTGGGTAGGAGTCAGGGAGAGGCTCTGAACATAATGCGCATTCTTTATGTTTAGTTTTTTCTTTGACTGAAGTGGGGGGTCAAAGGTAAAGAGAGGGGGAGGGGGTTAGCTTAATAGGTAGAGTATATACTTTGCACACTCACCCAGTGAAGCTTAATACCGGGTCGGATGGCTGAGACGGTCTGGATCTGGTTTCTGCTGCCTCGCTCCTGCGGGCAGTCTCTGTCCTGGCGCTGCGGTCCCTGGTGGAATTGCCCCCAGCTGAATCCCCTGCTGGGGCCTGCGACTCCGTGGGGGACGACATGGTTCCATCGTTGCAGCGCTGTTTTATCTTCACTCCTGTCGTGCCCCCGGAAGTCGCCCTGTGTCAGGGCGCATGCGCCGCGTCATCGCCATCCTACCCCGGAAGTTCAACCATTACTTCCGGGGTATAGGAGCGTCGGGCGCCGGCCGGCTCCTGCGCCACCGCTACTCACACGCTCATGGCTTCACCTCCCACGCTGTATCCCCACCGATGGGGGGGGGGGGGGGGGGTGTTCTGCCTCCGGATGCCAGACCGGCCCGCTCCCTGGTAAGACCGGGCGGCCCTCCCCGGACCCGGTCATCACCGTTATGCCACCAGACGAGGGGGGAGCCGTCAAACGGAATCTCCCCCGACGCTGCTTCCGGACCGCAGCCCCTGCCGTTCCCGAGGAGACCGCACAGGCGGATGCATGGCCCAGGTAAGATCCTGCAGGATCCTGCTCCATTTGGAACAGGAAACCAAAACTGAGGAGGAAAGGTGGACCGCCCCTTTTATCTTTCCTGTAGGGTTTCCTGTTCCAAATGGGCGGATCCGATACCTCCAGTGGGTGCTGTCGTGGCGAAGAGTAAAAAAACAATTTCACCATTTGTTTTTGTGTTTTGCGGCATTCATTGTGCGGTAAAAATGAGCTAGAGACATTATTCTCCAGGTTGATACGACTATGGAGATACCAGACTTGGACAGTTTTACTTTTTTTTTTTTTTTTTCACATTTCAGCAATTAAAAGAAAAAAAATAAAATAGTGTCTTTTTTTTTTTTTTTTTTTTTTTTTATTCTTTAATTTTCCATTGACGGAGCCGTACAAAGTTTTGTTATTTGTGCCCCAAGGGAACATTTTTAGCATTACCATTTTGGGGTGCAGACGATTTAAAAAAAATCCCCAAAAATGACAATTTTGGCCATCTGATCCATTTTTTTTTTTCTCTTAGAAATTAATGTACTGGTGAAATTATTCAATAGACGCACCAATGTCATTTTTTTTTTTTAATCCTATGAAGCCCAGATCGGAGCACCAAGATGGCGGCAGCAACTACGGCAAACGGGTGGCTCCTCGTAATACCGTCACAAGCCAAAAATGACTGTGCGGATCTACAAATAAGTGCTTAATAAAGATGAAGGTAGCTCTATATACCACCACCTGCCTGCGGCTAACAAGGATGAGGCTTGCACTCCTTGCCTATACCTGTAGGGAGAGTCACTACAAGTCCCAGCACGGAATAGTAAAAGTTCACAATAGGGCAAATGTTCCTTGCCGAGCACCAGGCGCTTACGTGACAATGACGACCTTTCAGAAGCGCAGTCATGTAGTTACAGACTCCTGGCGGATCCGACGCTGCAGATCAAAGCTCCGGGGTCCGGACACTAAACTTTCCCAAGACGTCGGGAAAGATTAAACCTGAGCCGGAGATTAGAGAGCGGGGCCGGCATCAGAACAATCCTTGTGTTCTCTGCATCCGAGTCCCACATAATCCCTGGCACCACTAATAACCGGACGCACGGAGGTGCAGGTGCGTCCCCATGCGGACGGCGGTGGCGGCCCTCGGTCTTCGTGCCCAGTAATGATGTGTTTTGCTGAATCTATGGGCAAAACTTGGATGAAACGAAAGCAAATCCTCTTAATCTTTAATTTTCTCCCATGACCAATTACTGAAATCCCACAAATCCCTATAGGGGGGCGCCGGTAGTACCCCCCCTCCGGAGACTCCAGAGATCAACAGTAAGAAATTATTTTATGAGTTTCTATACATATTTCTAATTATGTTTGATTTTCTCAATGACGATTTTTATTCTATTTTCGGTACAGGATTATGGGGGCGGCAGTCTCTTCTGAGCAGCTGATAACAGCACTTAGAGATCTGCCTTACAGCAGCCACATGGAGCAGAGACAGCAAAAAGTCCATTGACTTCTATGGGGGAAGTGTTGCGGGCACGCTCTGTGACCATCATCTATCACCTTCTATGGGGGAAGTGTTGTGGGCACGCTCTGTGACCATCATCAATCGACTTCTATGGGGGAAGTGTAGTGGGCACGCTCTGTGACCATCATCTATCGACTTCTATGGGGGAAGTGTAGTGGGCACGCTCTGTGACCATCATCTATATCACCTTCTATGGGGGAAGTGTTGTGGGCACACTCTGTGACCATCATCTATCACCTTCTATGGGGGAAGTGTTGTGGGCACGCTCTGTGACCATCATCTATCGACTTCTATGGGGGAAGTGTAGTGGGCACGCTCTGTGACCATCATCTATATCACCTTCTATGGGGGAAGTGTAGTGGGCACGCTCTGTGACCATCATCTATATCACCTTCTATGGGGGAAGTGTTGTGGGCACGCTCTGTGACCATCATCTATCACCTTCTATGGGGGAAGTGTTGTGGGCACGCTCTGTGACCATCATCTATCGACTTCTATGGGGGAAGTGTTGTGGGCACGCTCTGTGACCATCATCTATCACCTTCTATGGGGGAAGTGTTGTGGGCACGCTCTGTGACCATCATCTATCACCTTCTATGGGGGAAGTGTTGTGGGCACGCTCTGTGACCATCATCTATCGACTTCTATGGGGGAAGTGTAGTGGGCACGCTCTGTGACCATCATCTATCACCTTCTATGGGGGAAGTGTTGTGGGCACGCTCTGTGACCATCATCTATCACCTTCTATGGGGGAAGTGTTGTGGGCACGCTCTGTGACCATCATCTATCACCTTCTATGGGGGAAGTGTTGTGGGCACGCTCTGTGACCATCATCTATCACCTTCTATGGGGGAAGTGTTGTGGGCACGCTCTGTGACCATCATCTATCACCTTCTATGGGGGAAGTGTTGTGGGCACGCTCTGTGACCATCATCTATCACCTTCTATGGGGGAAGTGTTGTGGGCACGCTCTGTGACCATCATCTATCACCTTCTATGGGGGAAGTGTTGTGGGCACGCTCTGTGACCATCATCTATCACCTTCTATGGGGGAAGTGTTGTGGGCACGCTCTGTGACCATCATCTATCACCTTCTATGGGGGAAGTGTTGTGGGCACGCTCTGTGACCATCATCTATCACCTTCTATGGGGGAAGTGTTGTGGGCACGCTCTGTGACCATCATCTATCACCTTCTATGGGGGAAGTGTTGTGGGCATGCTCTGTGACCATCATCTATTGACTAAAGAATTTGGTGGTAAAAAAAACAAACCTGATTACTCACTCACACCGCCCCCCCCCCCCCCCCCCGCTGATCTCCTGCAGCCAGCAACGACTTTAAAAAGTCATCAGTGCTATGTCAGTGGGGGGCCAACACCAGCATCGATCAGCTGGTTTCATGGTGTGTGAGTAAACACAGTGTACAAAGCCAGAAGAAGCCTAGCGTAGCCTCTGTGGCAGTTCTTGGATTGCAGCTCAGATCACATTCACTTCATAAGGAGCCGAGCTGCCGTACCTGACCAGACCTGTGATTAGAACACAAGAATAAGGCCACTTTTACATGAACCCTTGCTAAAATTTGATCAAGAGGCAGCATGTCGGGTACCCAATGCACGGCGCTACATTGAACACTACCGACTGCCAGCAGCAAATGCCCCACAGCGACCAATCACCTACAGAATAGAGCGGCATCCGCTGAGAGTCGTAGTGCCCGCTATATGTCATTAGTGAGCTGCCGGCTCAGGCGGACACGTCATTGCTTCCCAAACACGCAGCGGCGCTCTGCAGGTCGCCCACGTTGGCACACTTGATACCAGCCTGACAAAAACACACTACGAGAGCGCCAGGAAAGTGTACACAGCTCTGCCAATATTGACCCTGACCTGCAGGCTGCAGTTAGCGTCTGATTACAGGAGAAGCGCCGGCTGTCACCCGCATGGTGGATACACAAAGCGTCATCCCGTCCAGCTGTGCTCATAGGACACGAGGCTGCGAAACGCGTCCTGCAGAGCCGCACGCGGACGTATATACACACCCACCAGAATGACACCTAGTGACTACACAAGTGCACCAGGTGCAGGAGCAACGTGTGAGCAGCACCGGAGTCCAGGATCCCAAACGCCTCATCTGTACAGGGTTTGCTTATTGCCCCCAGTGTTTGCTTGTTTTTTTTTTTTGGATACTCTGTTTCACTCCCACACTCCAAAAACACAGTTTACTGCGGATATCGCTGCTGTCAATTTGCTGAGACAATCACCCTGTGAAAATAAAACTTCAGATGTGAACATAACCAAAGCCCAAAATCGGAAACCAGACTACACCATTACTGTAAGTGAGGTCCGTCGGTGGATGGAGCCGCCGTGAGCATCAATTCTGCTCCTCAGATCCTGACAAACGTAAAAAAAAAAAAAAAAAAACAGATTTCAGAACGCGGATGTTCTCTATGGGGTGATTCACCAAGATCGGGGTCAGTATTAATGCAGGGACTGCTGCCGGGCGCCAATGTGACAAATCTCCAAGCGTTGGGGGCTGCAGCACATTTTCCCCATAATTTACTAATGTCGGAAGCGCTCGGCCTCCTCCCGGCTAAATCCTGAAAACTTCTCATAAAAGTTGAGCGCGGATAAAAAAGGCAAAAAGTTACAAACGTGTGCAATATTTCAGTGTTACAGGAGATTTCTGGCGCAAACTCTGATGACTCGGCGCCTCTGATAATCCAATAATTTCCAGATTATCGAGATTCGGAATTATTGGAAGACAAGTTTATAAAAACGTACTCACGGCTCAACGTCCTGATCAGTCATCGATCGTCACTCGGAAACCCAACGTTCCTCACGCCGCCCCAAAATCCACCTGTCCGGACCTTCATAAACCACTCCACCTGCAGACGCCCCTGCTAACCCACAATGGGACGGTATTTGTCGCAGCCCACTCACTTCCGGATTAGTGGACGTTCATTTCACTCAAAACGTTCTACTTCTTCTTTTGCGGATTATTCAAATCTATAAAACTTCAAAACGGCCTTGGCGGAGCGGATAATCCCGGGTGCAGTAATTCCATTAATCCCGCACCTTCGTCCTCCTCAGTTTTCTTCCACGTCTGTCATCCTGCGGGACACAAGGACAGATGGCCACAGAGGCTGACCTCACGTCTCACAGCAACCCAGAGATATACATAGAGGCGCCCAAATATACCTCATGGCGGTCACTGATCTCGGAACCATTTAACCCTTCAGACCCTGGGGAGGCTACACGATACTGCAGATTTGACAGTGCCGAACCACCCGCTACACTCCCGTTCTGGCCGGGGTCCTCCCACAGCAGAAAGTGTATTTTTAGGAAGTGAGGTATCGGAGAAACAGATGGTATTTTTGGAAGCAAAAAAGGGGAAACTTTTTTTTTTTCCTTTCTAAAACCACAAATGTCTCCTCATCGTACGGTTATACTGCCCGCGGGGGGCAGACGGCCCACGCTAATATAAGCCACAGAAACCGCAGTGCCTGTAAATAGCGTCCACCTCATCCCAGAATGTAAGTGACTGTGCCCAAGTGAGAGAGAGACACAATCTCCAAACCACAAGCGGCTCCGAGACCGTCCGGTTATAGAAAGACTGCACGGTACAAAATGGCAGCACTAATAGCCGCAATCAGACACCACCGGCTATTTCGTGTGACTCCACTAAATACAGATGTAGACAGAGAAACGGACAGTGGCGGAGAGGCAGGGGCAGGCGGAGAGGCAGGGGCAGGCGGAGAGGCAGGGGCAGATCATATCTTGTGTTACAAATACCAACAGCTCTGCTCCTATTGAAGTGAATGTGATCCGAGCTGCAGTACTGAGAACGGCCACTACACAGTGTGTGGCGCTGCGCTTTCCTTTTTCTAGACACTGTGTGGGAGTGGGGGGGGTGACATAGGGTAACCAAAAACAGAAAACAAATCAGAATATCTATATTCCATTTTGTGCACACAGCTCATCCGCAGACCTATGTGTCTCCATAATAATAATAAATTTTATTTTTATAGCGCCGACATATTCCGCAGCACTTTACATTTCGGAGGGGATTTGTACAGACAATAGACATTACAGCATAACAATAATCACATAGATCATAACAGATACCAAGAGGAGTGAGGGCCCTGCTCGCAAGCTTACAATCTATGAGGAAAGAGGGGAGACACGAAAGGTGGGTGGTAACAGTTGCCCTGATTGTATGGACCAGCCATAATGTTAAGTGTGTATCAGTACAGACACAGAGGGCTAATGGATGCATAAAGCATGTGGGAACATGATGCGGGGAACCTGGTTATGGTAAGGCCTGTTTAACACTTCAGTTTTTGTGTCAGTTAAAATCCGCCAAAGAGGCGGAAAGCGGATCCGTTCCTAACTAGAGAGAATTTTTTTTTTCTCTGTCCGCCAGAAATGATTTCAGGGTTAAATTTCCTCCTGACTTCATTCCTCCGGGTCAAAAACGGAAGTGTGAAACAGGCCTAAAACTTTTGGCTGTGCCACACAGGGATAGATTAGGTTAGTGCGTTGAGGCGATAGGCCAGTCTGAATAAATGCGTTTTCAGGACACGCTTAAAATTGTGGGGATTGGGGACTAATCGTATTGACCTGGGAAGAGCATTCCAAAGAATTGGCGCAGCACGTGTAAAGTCTTGGAGACGGGAGTGGGAGGTTCTGATTGAGGATGCTAACCTCAGGTCATCAGCAGAACGGAGGGCACGGGTAGGGTGGTATACTGAAACAAGGGAGGAGATGTAGGGTGGTGCTGAGCCATGGAGGGCTTTGTGGGTGAGGGTAATAAGTTTGTACTGGATTCTGGAGTGGATGGGTAGCCAGTGTAATGACTGGCACAAGGTAGAGGCATCGGTGTAACGATTGGTGAGGAATATGATCCTGGCTGCAGCATTCAGGACAGATTGGAGAGGGGAGAGTTTGGTAAGAGGGAGACCGATTAGAAGAGAGTTACAATAGTCCAGACGAGAATGAATAAGAGAAACAGTAAGAGTTTTTGCAGAGTCAAAAGAAAGAAAAGGTCGAATTCTAGAAATGTTTTGAGGTGCAGATAACAAGAGCGAGCCAGTGATCGAATGTGGGGGGCAAAGGAAAGCTCGGAATCAAGTATGACCCCAAGACAGCGGGCCTGTTGCTGGGGAGTAATAGTGGAGCCACCCACAGCACAACCCCTGTGGAGCGCAGTCTTGCCGTCACCCTCTCTTCCATGACACCAGAGGTGTATTAGAGAAAGATGACAAGATCCATCTACCCGCATATCGCCTGGACACACATCGGTCTGCACAGGAGCTGCGTACACAGAACGGACAGCACTGACTATTATACATAGAGGTTGAATCATGTCGCTTTCCAAATTAAAAAAATATATATATATATTAGTAACAATCCGATACATAAACATAAAACCAGGAGGAAATAACGAAAGCACAAAATAGAAAAAAGCAAAATAAAATAAATCAAGGCGTCCGGGTGATTTCCGTTCCCTTTAATAAGAGGCGGCGTGCAGCAGCCCCATGTAACAGTCCCATGCCAGCCTCTCTGCCCACTCCACCCCTCATACCTCCGGTTCCCCGGGGGTCATTGCTCCCGGCGTCTCCCGCGGTCACACACTCTGGTTTGCAGCCATAGAAATGATGAGCAGCGCAGGAGACGGTCACATCGATGCGCTCTGGGATCGTTTACACAGGGTTCTGACTCAGTCTCACACCAGAGCGAGTGAATGTTGTGCGCCTGCGCAGTACGCTCGTACTGTTACCAGGCTTGGCTTTCGATTAACTTGCCCTCTTAAAGGCGCCGGTACTTAAAAATATCTGTATATGAAATATCCAAGAGTAGGTATAGAGATGCACATAAATACACAGATGATTAGTAAATATATAAACAATGTAAAAATATCTAGAAATCATATGCAATTAATATCTAAATATGTATATATATAATAAAAAGCATTTTCAACTGCAGCAATAGAATTCTTGTATGGAATTTGGAATTTCAATTTGCACAGGTAGGTGAAGCCCTTTGAATATGAGTCGATGCGTTCCTAGCAGAGCGTCGGAGCACTCAGGGTCAGGTGAGGAGACCCCGCCAGTAAAATCGGCTCCGCGCCATCATACTTCCAATAATCTCCTCAATGATTGGACGCAGTATAAAGAGATTTAATTAAATGTCTAGAAACGAAGGAATCTGCACTAACGTAAATAAATCACAACTAATAAGGTGACGGTGTCAGAATCCATACGTGTTGGGAAGGTTTTGGATGAGCTAAAAGAGCTCAGGTGGTGATGGTGGCTCCTCCGACCCCATAACACTCACCCCCGCTGTATGTACCTGTCTGCTCAGTGTCGCCCCCGCTGTATGTACCTGTCTGCTCAGTGTCACTCCCGCTGTATGTACCTGTCTGCTCAGTGTCACTCCCGCTGTATGTACCTGTCTGCTCAGTGTCGCCCCAGCTGTATGTACCTGTCTGCTCAGTGTCACCCCCGCTGTATGTAAATGTGTGCTCAGTGTCGCCCCCGCTGTATGTACCAGTGTACTCAGTGTCACCCTCGCTGTATGTACCTGTGTGCTCAGTGTCGCCCCCCGCTGTATGTACCTGTCTGCTCAGTGTCGCCCCCGCTGTATGCACCTGTGTGCTCAGTGCCGCCCCCGCTGTATGTACCTGTGTGCTCAGTGTCGCCCCCGCTGTATGTACCTGTCTGTTCAGTGTCGCCCCCACTGTATGTACCTGTGTGCTCAGTGTCGCCCCCGCTGTATGTACCTGTCTGCTCAGTATCGCCCTCGCTGTATGTACCTGTCTGTTCAGTGTCGCCCCCGCTGTATGTACCTGTCTGTTCAGTGTCGCCCCCGCTGTATGCACCTGTGTGCTCAGTATCGCCCTCGCTGTATGTACCTGTCTGTTCAGTGTCGCCCCCGCTGTATGTACCTGTCTGTTCAGTGTCGCCCCCGCTGTATGTACCCGTGTGCTCAGTGTCGCCCCCGCTGTATGTACCAGTGTGCTCAGTGTCGCCCCCCGCTGTATGTACCTGTGTGCTCAGTATCGCCCTCGCTGTATGCACCTGTCTGCTCAGTGTCGCCCCCGCTGTATGTACCTGTGCGCTCAGTATCGCCCTCGCTGTATGCACCTGTCTGCTCAGTGTCGCCCCCGCTGTATGTACCTGTGTGCTCAGTGTCGCCCCCGCTGTATGTACCTGTCTGCTCAGTGTCGCCCCCGCTGTATGTACCTGTGTGCTCAGTATCGCCCTCGCTGTATGTACCCGTGTGCTCAGTGTTGCCCCCGCTGTATGCACCTGTCTGTTCAGTGTCGCCCTCGCTGTATGTACCTGTGTGCTCAGTGTCTCCCCCGCTGTATGTACCTGTGTGCTCAGTGTCGCCCCCGCTGTATGTACCTGTCTGCTCAGTGTCGCCCCCGCTGTATGTACCTGTCTGTTCAGTGTCGCCCTCGCTGTATGTACCTGTGTGCACAGTGTCGCCCCCCGCTGTATGTACCTGTCTGCTCAGTGTCGCCCCCGCTGTATGTACCTGTCTGCTCAGTGTCGCCCCCGCTGTATGTACCTGTCTGCTCAGTGTCGCCCCCCGCTGTATGTACCTGTGTGCTCAGTATCGCCCTCGCTGTATGTACCTGTCTGCTCAGTATCGCCCTCGCTGTATGCACCTGTCTGTTCAGTGTCGCCGCCGCTGTATGTACCTGTCTGCTCAGTGTCACTCCCGCTGTATGTACCTGTGTGCTCAGTGTCGCCCCCCGCTGTATGCACCTGTCTGCTCAGTGTCGCCCCCGCTGTATGTAAATGTGTGCTCAGTGTCGCCCCCCGCTGTATGTACCTGTCTGCTCAGTGTCACCCCCGCTGTATGCACCTGTGTGCTCAGTGTCGCCCCCGCTGTATGTACCAGTGTGCTCAGTGTCGCCCCCGCTGTATGTACCAGTGTGCTCAGTGTCGCCCCCGCTGTATGTACCCGTGTGCTCAGTGTCGCCCCCGCTGTATGTACCCGTGTGCTCATTGTCGCCTCTGCTGTATGGACCTGTGTGCTCAGTGTCGCTGCCGCTGTATGTACCCGTGTGCTCAGTGTCGCCCCCGCTGTATGTACCTGTCTGCTCAGTGTCACTCCCGCTGTATGTACCTGTCTGCTCAGTGTCACTCCCGCTGTATGTACCTGTGTGCTCAGTGTCGCCCCCCGCTGTATGTACCAGTGTGCTCAGTGTCGCCCCCGCTGTATGTACCTGTGTGCTCAGTGTCGCTGCCGCTGTATGTACCCGTGTGCTCAGTGTCGCCCCCGCTGTATGTACCTGTGTGCTCAGTGTCGCCCCCGCTGTATGTACCTGTGTGCTCAGTGTCGCCCCCGCTGTATGTACCTGTCTGCTCAGTGTCACTCCCGCTGTATGTACCTGTCTGCTCAGTGTCACTCCCGCTGTATGTACCTGTGTGCTCAGTGTCGCCCCCCGCTGTATGTACCAGTGTGCTCAGTGTCGCCCCCGCTGTATGTACCTGTGTGCTCAGTGTCGCCGCCGCTGTATGTACCCGTGTGCTCAGTGTCGCCCCCGCTGTATGTACCTGTGTGCTCAGTGTCGCCCCCGCTGTATGTACCTGTCTGCTCAGTGTCGCCCCCGCTGTATGTACCTGTCTGTTCAGTGTCGCCCCCGCTGTATGTACCTGTCTGTTCAGTGTCGCCCCCGCTGTATGCACCTGTCTGTTCAGTGTCGCCCCCGCTGTATGTACCTGTCTGCTCAGTGTCGCCCCCGCTGTATGTACCTGTCTGCTCAGTGTCACCCTCGCTGTATGTACCTGTGTGCTCAGTGTCGCCCTCGCTGTATGCACCTGTCTGTTCAGTGTCGCCCCCGCTGTATGTACCTGTGTGCTCAGTGTCGCCCCCGCTGTATGTACCTGTCTGCTCAGTATCGCCCTCACTGTATGTACCTGTGTACTCAGTATCGCCCTCGCTGTATGCACCTGTCTGTTCAGTGTCGCCCCCGCTGTATGCACCTGTCTGTTCAGTGTCGCCCCCGCTGTATGTACCTGTCTGTTCAGTGTCGCCCCCGCTGTATGCACCTGTGTGCTCAGTGTCGCCCCCGCTGTATGTACCTGTGTGCTCAGTGTCGCCCCCGCTGTATGTACCTGTCTGCTCAGTGTCGCCCCCGCTGTATGTACCTGTGTGCTCAGTGTCGCCCCCGCTGTATGTACCTGTGTACTCAGTATCGCCCCCGCTGTATGTACCTGTCTGCTCAGTGTCGCCCCCGCTGTATGTACCTGTCTGCTCAGTGTCGCCCTCGCTGTATGTACCTGTGTGCACAGTGTCGCCCCCCGCTGTATGTACCTGTCTGCTCAGTGTCGCCCCCGCTGTATGTACCTGTCTGCTCAGTGTCGCCCCCGCTGTATGTACCTGTGTGCTCAGTGTCGCCCCCGCTGTATGTACCTGTGTGCTCAGTGTCGCCCCCGCTGTATGTACCTGTCTGTTCAGTGTCGCCCCCGCTGTATGTACCTGTCTGTTCAGTGTCGCCCCCGCTGTATGCACCTGTCTGTTCAGTGTCGCCCCCGCTGTATGTACCTGTCTGCTCAGTGTCGCCCCCGCTGTATGTACCAGTGTACTCAGTGTCACCCTCGCTGTATGTACCTGTGTGCTCAGTGTCGCCCTCGCTGTATGCACCTGTCTGTTCAGTGTCGCCCCCGCTGTATGTACCTGTGTGCTCAGTGTCGCCCCCGCTGTATGTACCTGTCTGCTCAGTATCGCCCTCGCTGTATGTACCTGTGTACTCAGTATCGCCCTCGCTGTATGCACCTGTCTGTTCAGTGTCGCCCCCGCTGTATGCACCTGTCTGTTCAGTGTCGCCCCCGCTGTATGCACCTGTCTGTTCAGTGTCGCCCCCGCTGTATGCACCTGTCTGTTCAGTGTCGCCCCCGCTGTATGCACCTGTCTGTTCAGTGTCGCCCCCGCTGTATGTACCTGTGTACTCAGTATCGCCCTCGCTGTATGCACCTGTCTGTTCAGTGTCGCCCCCGCTGTATGTACCTGTCTGTTCAGTGTCGCCCCCGCTGTATGTACCTGTCTGCTCAGTATCGCCCTCGCTGTATGTACCTGTGTACTCAGTATCGCCCTCGCTGTATGCACCTGTCTGTTCAGTGTCGCCCCCGCTGTATGTACCTGTGTGCTCAGTGTCGCCCCCGCTGTATGTACCTGTCTGCTCAGTGTCGCCCCCGCTGTATGAACCTGTGTACTCAGTGTCGACCCCGCTGTATGTACCAGTGTGCTCAGTGTCGCCCCCCGCTGTATGTACCTGTCTGCTCAGTGTCGACCCCGCTGTAAGTACCTGTCTGCTCAGTGTCGCCCCCGCTGTATGCACCTGTCTGCTCAGTGTCGCCCCCGCTGTAGGCCCCCGTGTGCTCAGTGTCGCCGCCGCTGTATGTACCCGTGTGCTCAGTGTCGCCCCCGCTGTATGTACCTGTGTGCTCAGTGTCGCTGCCGCTGTATGTACCCGTGTGCTCAGTGTCGCCCCTGCTGTATGTACCCGTCTGCTCAGTGTCGCCCCCGCTGTATGTACCTGTGTACTCAGTATCGTCCTCGCTGTATGCACCTGTCTGCTCAGTGTCGCCCCCCGCTGTATGCACCTGTGTGCTCAGTGTCGCCCCCGCTGTATGTACCTGTCTGCTCAGTGTCGCCCCCGCTGTATGCACCTGTCTGCTCAGTGTCGCCCCAGCTGTATGCACCTGTCTGCTCAGGGTCACCCCCGCTGTATGTACCTGTCTGCTCAGTGTCGCCCCCGCTGTATGTACCTGTGTGCTCAGTGTCGCCCCCGCTGTATGCACCCGTGTGCTCAGTGTCGCCCCTGTTGTATGTACCCGTCTGCTCAGTGTCGCCCCGCCGTATGTACCCGTCTGCTCAGTGTCCACCCCGCTGTATGTACCTGTGTACTCAGTATCGCCCTCGCTGTATGCACCTGTCTGCTCAGGGTCACCCCCGCTGTATGTACCTGTGTGCTCAGTGTCGCCCCCGCTGTATGCACCCGTGTGCTCAGTGTCGCCCCCGCTGTATGTACCCGTGTACTCAGTGTCGCCCCCACTGTATGTACCCGTGTGCTCAGTGTCGCCCCCGCTGTATGTACCTGTCTGCTCAGTGTCGCCCCCGCTGTATGTACCTGTCTGTTCAGTGTCGCCCCCGCTGTATGTACCTGTGTACTCAGTGTCGCCCCCGCTGTATGCACCTGTCTGTTCAGTGTCGCCCCCACTGTATGTACCCGTGTGCTCAGTGTCGCCCCCGCTGTATGTACCTGTCTGCTCAGTGTCGCCCCCGCTGTATGTACCTGTCTGTTCAGTGTCACCCCCGCTGTATGTACCTGTGTACTCAGTATCGCCCTCGCTGTATGCACCTGTCTGTTCAGTGTCGCCCCCGCTGTATGTACCTGTGTACTCAGTGTCGCCCCCGCTGTATGCACCTGTCTGTTCAGTGTCGCCCCCGCTGTATGTACCTGTGTGCTCAGTGTCGCCCCCGCTGTATGCACCTGTCTGTTCAGTGTCGCCCCCGCTGTATGTACCTGTCTGTTCAGTGTCGCCCCCGCTGTATGCACCTGTGTGCTCAGTGTCGCCCCCGCTGTATGTACCTGTGTGCTCAGTGTCGCCCCCGCTGTATGTACCTGTCTGCTCAGTGTCGCCCCCGCTGTATGTACCTGTGTGCTCAGTGTCGCCCCCGCTGTATGTACCTGTGTACTCAGTATCGCCCCCGCTGTATGTACCTGTCTGCTCAGTGTCGCCCCCGCTGTATGTACCTGTCTGCTCAGTGTCGCCCTCGCTGTATGTACCTGTGTGCACAGTGTCGCCCCCCGCTGTATGTACCTGTCTGCTCAGTGTCGCCCCCGCTGTATGTACCTGTCTGCTCAGTGTCGCCCCCGCTGTATGTACCTGTGTGCTCAGTGTCGCCCCCGCTGTATGTACCTGTGTGCTCAGTGTCGCCCCCGCTGTATGTACCTGTCTGTTCAGTGTCGCCCCCGCTGTATGTACCTGTCTGTTCAGTGTCGCCCCCGCTGTATGCACCTGTCTGTTCAGTGTCGCCCCCGCTGTATGTACCTGTCTGCTCAGTGTCGCCCCCGCTGTATGTACCAGTGTACTCAGTGTCACCCTCGCTGTATGTACCTGTGTGCTCAGTGTCGCCCTCGCTGTATGCACCTGTCTGTTCAGTGTCGCCCCCGCTGTATGTACCTGTGTGCTCAGTGTCGCCCCCGCTGTATGTACCTGTCTGCTCAGTATCGCCCTCGCTGTATGTACCTGTGTACTCAGTATCGCCCTCGCTGTATGCACCTGTCTGTTCAGTGTCGCCCCCGCTGTATGCACCTGTCTGTTCAGTGTCGCCCCCGCTGTATGCACCTGTCTGTTCAGTGTCGCCCCCGCTGTATGCACCTGTCTGTTCAGTGTCGCCCCCGCTGTATGCACCTGTCTGTTCAGTGTCGCCCCCGCTGTATGTACCTGTGTACTCAGTATCGCCCTCGCTGTATGCACCTGTCTGTTCAGTGTCGCCCCCGCTGTATGTACCTGTCTGTTCAGTGTCGCCCCCGCTGTATGTACCTGTCTGCTCAGTATCGCCCTCGCTGTATGTACCTGTGTACTCAGTATCGCCCTCGCTGTATGCACCTGTCTGTTCAGTGTCGCCCCCGCTGTATGTACCTGTGTGCTCAGTGTCGCCCCCGCTGTATGTACCTGTCTGCTCAGTGTCGCCCCCGCTGTATGAACCTGTGTACTCAGTGTCGACCCCGCTGTATGTACCAGTGTGCTCAGTGTCGCCCCCCGCTGTATGTACCTGTCTGCTCAGTGTCGACCCCGCTGTAAGTACCTGTCTGCTCAGTGTCGCCCCCGCTGTATGCACCTGTCTGCTCAGTGTCGCCCCCGCTGTAGGCCCCCGTGTGCTCAGTGTCGCCGCCGCTGTATGTACCCGTGTGCTCAGTGTCGCCCCCGCTGTATGTACCTGTGTGCTCAGTGTCGCTGCCGCTGTATGTACCCGTGTGCTCAGTGTCGCCCCTGCTGTATGTACCCGTCTGCTCAGTGTCGCCCCCGCTGTATGTACCTGTGTACTCAGTATCGCCCTCGCTGTATGCACCTGTCTGCTCAGTGTCGCCCCCCGCTGTATGCACCTGTGTGCTCAGTGTCGCCCCCGCTGTATGTACCTGTCTGCTCAGTGTCGCCCCCGCTGTATGCACCTGTCTGCTCAGTGTCGCCCCAGCTGTATGCACCTGTCTGCTCAGGGTCACCCCCGCTGTATGTACCTGTCTGCTCAGTGTCGCCCCCGCTGTATGTACCTGTGTGCTCAGTGTCGCCCCCGCTGTATGCACCCGTGTGCTCAGTGTCGCCCCCGCTGTATGTACCCGTGTACTCAGTGTCGCCCCCACTGTATGTACCCGTGTGCTCAGTGTCGCCCCCGCTGTATGTACCTGTCTGCTCAGTGTCGCCCCCGCTGTATGTACCTGTCTGCTCAGTGTCGCCCCCGCTGTATGTACCTGTCTGCTCAGTGTCGCCCCCGCTGTAGGCCCCCGTGTGCTCAGTGTCGCCGCCGCTGTATGTACCCGTGTGCTCAGTGTCGCCCCCGCTGTATGTACCTGTGTGCTCAGTGTCGCTGCCGCTGTATGTACCCGTGTGCTCAGTGTCGCCCCTGCTGTATGTACCCGTCTGCTCAGTGTCGCCCCGCCGTATGTACCCGTCTGCTCAGTGTCGCCCCCGCTGTATGTACCTGTGTACTCAGTATCGCCCTCGCTGTATGCACCTGTCTGCTCAGGGTCACCCCCGCTGTATGTACCTGTCTGCTCAGTGTCGCCCCCGCTGTATGCACCCGTGTGCTCAGTGTCGCCCCCGCTGTATGTACCCGTGTACTCAGTGTCGCCCCCACTGTATGTACCCGTGTGCTCAGTGTCGCCCCCGCTGTATGTACCTGTCTGCTCAGTGTCGCCCCCGCTGTATGTACCTGTCTGTTCAGTGTCGCCCCCGCTGTATGTACCTGTGTACTCAGTGTCGCCCCCGCTGTATGCACCTGTCTGTTCAGTGTCGCCCCCACTGTATGTACCCGTGTGCTCAGTGTCGCCCCCGCTGTATGTACCTGTCTGCTCAGTGTCGCCCCCGCTGTATGTACCTGTCTGTTCAGTGTCACCCCCGCTGTATGTACCTGTGTACTCAGTATCGCCCTCGCTGTATGCACCTGTCTGTTCAGGGTCACCCCCGCTGTATGTACCTGTGTGCTCAGTGTCGCCCCCGCTGTATGCACCCGTGTGCTCAGTGTCGCCCCCGCTGTATGTACCCGTGTACTCAGTGTCGCCCCCGCTGTATGTACCTGTCTGTTCAGTGTCACCCCCGCTGTATGTACCTGTGTACTCAGTATCGCCCTCGCTGTATGCACCTGTCTGTTCAGTGTCGCCCCCGCTGTATGCACCTGTGTGCTCAGTGTCGCCCCCGCTGTAGGCCCCCGTGTGCTCAGTGTCGCCGCCGCTGTATGTACCCGTGTGCTCAGTGTCGCCCCCGCTGTATGTACCTGTGTGCTCAGTGTCGCTGCCGCTGTATGTACCCGTGTGCTCAGTGTCGCCCCTGCTGTATGTACCCGTCTGCTCAGTGTCGCCCCGCCGTATGTACCCGTCTGCTCAGTGTCGCCCCCGCTGTATGTACCTGTGTACTCAGTATCGCCCTCGCTGTATGCACCTGTCTGCTCAGGGTCACCCCCGCTGTATGTACCTGTGTGCTCAGTGTCGCCCCCGCTGTATGCACCCGTGTGCTCAGTGTCGCCCCCGCTGTATGTACCCGTGTACTCAGTGTCGCCCCCACTGTATGTACCCGTGTGCTCAGTGTCGCCCCCGCTGTATGTACCTGTCTGCTCAGTGTCGCCCCCGCTGTATGTACCTGTCTGTTCAGTGTCGCCCCCGCTGTATGTACCTGTGTACTCAGTGTCGCCCCCGCTGTATGCACCTGTCTGTTCAGTGTCGCCCCCACTGTATGTACCCGTGTGCTCAGTGTCGCCCCCGCTGTATGTACCTGTCTGCTCAGTGTCGCCCCCGCTGTATGTACCTGTCTGTTCAGTGTCACCCCCGCTGTATGTACCTGTGTACTCAGTATCGCCCTCGCTGTATGCACCTGTCTGTTCAGTGTCGCCCCCGCTGTATGTACCTGTGTACTCAGTGTCGCCCCCGCTGTATGCACCTGTCTGTTCAGTGTCGCCCCCGCTGTATGTACCTGTGTGCTCAGTGTCGCCCCCGCTGTATGCACCTGTCTGTTCAGTGTCGCCCCCGCTGTATGTACCTGTCTGTTCAGTGTCGCCCCCGCTGTATGCACCTGTGTGCTCAGTGTCGCCCCCGCTGTATGTACCTGTGTGCTCAGTGTCGCCCCCGCTGTATGTACCTGTCTGCTCAGTGTCGCCCCCGCTGTATGTACCTGTGTGCTCAGTGTCGCCCCCGCTGTATGTACCTGTGTACTCAGTATCGCCCCCGCTGTATGTACCTGTCTGCTCAGTGTCGCCCCCGCTGTATGTACCTGTCTGCTCAGTGTCGCCCTCGCTGTATGTACCTGTGTGCACAGTGTCGCCCCCCGCTGTATGTACCTGTCTGCTCAGTGTCGCCCCCGCTGTATGTACCTGTCTGCTCAGTGTCGCCCCCGCTGTATGTACCTGTGTGCTCAGTGTCGCCCCCGCTGTATGTACCTGTGTGCTCAGTGTCGCCCCCGCTGTATGTACCTGTCTGTTCAGTGTCGCCCCCGCTGTATGTACCTGTCTGTTCAGTGTCGCCCCCGCTGTATGCACCTGTCTGTTCAGTGTCGCCCCCGCTGTATGTACCTGTCTGCTCAGTGTCGCCCCCGCTGTATGTACCAGTGTACTCAGTGTCACCCTCGCTGTATGTACCTGTGTGCTCAGTGTCGCCCTCGCTGTATGCACCTGTCTGTTCAGTGTCGCCCCCGCTGTATGTACCTGTGTGCTCAGTGTCGCCCCCGCTGTATGTACCTGTCTGCTCAGTATCGCCCTCGCTGTATGTACCTGTGTACTCAGTATCGCCCTCGCTGTATGCACCTGTCTGTTCAGTGTCGCCCCCGCTGTATGCACCTGTCTGTTCAGTGTCGCCCCCGCTGTATGCACCTGTCTGTTCAGTGTCGCCCCCGCTGTATGTACCTGTCTGCTCAGTGTCGCCCCCGCTGTATGTACCAGTGTACTCAGTGTCACCCTCGCTGTATGTACCTGTGTGCTCAGTGTCGCCCTCGCTGTATGCACCTGTCTGTTCAGTGTCGCCCCCGCTGTATGTACCTGTCTGTTCAGTGTCGCCCCCGCTGTATGTACCTGTCTGCTCAGTATCGCCCTCGCTGTATGTACCTGTGTACTCAGTATCGCCCTCGCTGTATGCACCTGTCTGTTCAGTGTCGCCCCCGCTGTATGTACCTGTGTGCTCAGTGTCGCCCCCGCTGTATGTACCTGTCTGCTCAGTGTCGCCCCCGCTGTATGAACCTGTGTACTCAGTGTCGACCCCGCTGTATGTACCAGTGTGCTCAGTGTCGCCCCCCGCTGTATGTACCTGTCTGCTCAGTGTCGACCCCGCTGTAAGTACCTGTCTGCTCAGTGTCGCCCCCGCTGTATGCACCTGTCTGCTCAGTGTCGCCCCCGCTGTAGGCCCCCGTGTGCTCAGTGTCGCCGCCGCTGTATGTACCCGTGTGCTCAGTGTCGCCCCCGCTGTATGTACCTGTGTGCTCAGTGTCGCTGCCGCTGTATGTACCCGTGTGCTCAGTGTCGCCCCTGCTGTATGTACCCGTCTGCTCAGTGTCGCCCCCGCTGTATGTACCTGTGTACTCAGTATCGCCCTCGCTGTATGCACCTGTCTGCTCAGTGTCGCCCCCCGCTGTATGCACCTGTGTGCTCAGTGTCGCCCCCGCTGTATGTACCTGTCTGCTCAGTGTCGCCCCCGCTGTATGCACCTGTCTGCTCAGTGTCGCCCCAGCTGTATGCACCTGTCTGCTCAGGGTCACCCCCGCTGTATGTACCTGTCTGCTCAGTGTCGCCCCCGCTGTATGTACCTGTGTGCTCAGTGTCGCCCCCGCTGTATGCACCCGTGTGCTCAGTGTCGCCCCCGCTGTATGTACCCGTGTACTCAGTGTCGCCCCCACTGTATGTACCCGTGTGCTCAGTGTCGCCCCCGCTGTATGTACCTGTCTGCTCAGTGTCGCCCCCGCTGTATGTACCTGTCTGCTCAGTGTCGCCCCCGCTGTATGTACCTGTCTGCTCAGTGTCGCCCCCGCTGTATGTACCTGTGTACTCAGTGTCGCCCCCGCTGTATGCACCTGTCTGTTCAGTGTCGCCCCCACTGTATGTACCCGTGTGCTCAGTGTCGCCCCCGCTGTATGTACCTGTCTGCTCAGTGTCGCCCCCGCTGTATGTACCTGTCTGTTCAGTGTCGCCCCCCGCTGTATGTACCTGTGTGCTCAGTGTCGCCCCCGCTGTATGCACCTGTCTGCTCAGTGTCGCCCCCGCTGTATGTACCTGTGTACTCATTATCTCCCTCGCTGTATGTCCCCGTGTGCTCAGTGTCGCCCCGCTGTATGTGCCAGTGTGCTCGGTGTCGCCCCCGCTGTATGTACCTGTGTACTCAGTGTCGACCCCGCTGTATGTACCAGTGTGCTCAGTGTCGCCCCCCGCTGTATGTACCTGTCTGCTCAGTGTCGCCCCCGCTGTAAGTACCTGTCTGCTCAGTGTCGCCCCCGCTGTATGCACCTGTGTGCTCAGTGTCGCCCCCGCTGTAGGCCCCCGTGTGCTCAGTGTCGCCGCCGCTGTATGTACCCGTGTGCTCAGTGTCGCCCCCGCTGTATGTACCTGTGTGCTCAGTGTCGCTGCCGCTGTATGTACCCGTGTGCTCAGTGTCGCCCCTGCTGTATGTACCCGTCTGCTCAGTGTCGCCCCGCCGTATGTACCCGTCTGCTCAGTGTCGCCCCCGCTGTATGTACCTGTGTACTCAGTATCGCCCTCGCTGTATGCACCTGTCTGCTCAGGGTCACCCCCGCTGTATGTACCTGTCTGCTCAGTGTCGCCCCCGCTGTATGCACCCGTGTGCTCAGTGTCGCCCCCGCTGTATGTACCCGTGTACTCAGTGTCGCCCCCACTGTATGTACCCGTGTGCTCAGTGTCGCCCCCGCTGTATGTACCTGTCTGCTCAGTGTCGCCCCCGCTGTATGTACCTGTCTGTTCAGTGTCGCCCCCGCTGTATGTACCTGTGTACTCAGTGTCGCCCCCGCTGTATGCACCTGTCTGTTCAGTGTCGCCCCCACTGTATGTACCCGTGTGCTCAGTGTCGCCCCCGCTGTATGTACCTGTCTGCTCAGTGTCGCCCCCGCTGTATGTACCTGTCTGTTCAGTGTCACCCCCGCTGTATGTACCTGTGTACTCAGTATCGCCCTCGCTGTATGCACCTGTCTGTTCAGGGTCACCCCCGCTGTATGTACCTGTGTGCTCAGTGTCGCCCCCGCTGTATGCACCCGTGTGCTCAGTGTCGCCCCCGCTGTATGTACCCGTGTACTCAGTGTCGCCCCCGCTGTATGTACCTGTCTGTTCAGTGTCACCCCCGCTGTATGTACCTGTGTACTCAGTATCGCCCTCGCTGTATGCACCTGTCTGCTCAGTGTCGCCCCCGCTGTATGTACCCGTGTACTCAGTGTCGCCCCCGCTGTATGTACCCGTGTACTCAGTGTCGCCCCCGCTGTATGTACCTGTCTGTTCAGTGTCACCCCCGCTGTATGTACCTGTGTACTCAGTATCGCCCTCGCTGTATGCACCTGTCTGTTCAGTGTCGCCCCCGCTGTATGCACCTGTGTGCTCAGTGTCGCCCCCGCTGTAGGCCCCCGTGTGCTCAGTGTCGCCGCCGCTGTATGTACCCGTGTGCTCAGTGTCGCCCCCGCTGTATGTACCTGTGTGCTCAGTGTCGCTGCCGCTGTATGTACCCGTGTGCTCAGTGTCGCCCCTGCTGTATGTACCCGTCTGCTCAGTGTCGCCCCGCCGTATGTACCCGTCTGCTCAGTGTCGCCCCCGCTGTATGTACCTGTGTACTCAGTATCGCCCTCGCTGTATGCACCTGTCTGCTCAGGGTCACCCCCGCTGTATGTACCTGTGTGCTCAGTGTCGCCCCCGCTGTATGCACCCGTGTGCTCAGTGTCGCCCCCGCTGTATGTACCCGTGTACTCAGTGTCGCCCCCACTGTATGTACCCGTGTGCTCAGTGTCGCCCCCGCTGTATGTACCTGTCTGCTCAGTGTCGCCCCCGCTGTATGTACCTGTCTGTTCAGTGTCGCCCCCGCTGTATGTACCTGTGTACTCAGTGTCGCCCCCGCTGTATGCACCTGTCTGTTCAGTGTCGCCCCCACTGTATGTACCCGTGTGCTCAGTGTCGCCCCCGCTGTATGTACCTGTCTGCTCAGTGTCGCCCCCGCTGTATGTACCTGTCTGTTCAGTGTCACCCCCGCTGTATGTACCTGTGTACTCAGTATCGCCCTCGCTGTATGCACCTGTCTGTTCAGTGTCGCCCCCGCTGTATGTACCTGTGTACTCAGTGTCGCCCCCGCTGTATGCACCTGTCTGTTCAGTGTCGCCCCCGCTGTATGTACCTGTGTGCTCAGTGTCGCCCCCGCTGTATACACCTGTCTGCTCAGTGTCACCCCCGCTGTATGTACCTGTCTGCTCAGTGTCGCCCCCGCTGTATGTACCTGTGTACTCATTATCTCCCTCGCTGTATGTCCCCGTGTGCTCAGTGTCGCCCCCGCTGTATGTGCCAGTGTGCTCAGTGTCGCCCCCGCTGTATGTACCTGTGTACTCAGTGTCGACCCCGCTGTATGTACCAGTGTTCTCAGTGTCGCCCCCCGCTGTATGTACCTGTCTGCTCAGTGTCGCCCCCGCTGTAAGTACCTGTCTGCTCAGTGTCGCCCCCGCTGTATGCACCTGTGTGCTCAGTGTCGCCCCCGCTGTAGGCCCCCGTGTGCTCAGTGTCGCCGCCGCTGTATGTACCCGTGTGCTCAGTGTCGCCCCCGCTGTATGTACCTGTGTGCTCAGTGTCGCTGCCGCTGTATGTACCCGTCTGCTCAGTGTCGCCCCCGCTGTATGTACCTGTGTACTCAGTATCGCCCCCGCTGTATGCACCTGTCTGCTCAGTGTCGCCCCCCGCTGTATGCACCTGTGTGCTCAGTGTCGCCCCCGCTGTATGTACCTGTGTGCTCAGTGTCGCCCCCGCTGTATGTACCTGTGTGCTCAGTGTCGCCCCCGCTGTATGTACCCGTCTGCTCAGTGTCGCCCCCGCTGTATGTACCTGTGTACTCAGTATCGCCCCCGCTGTATGCACCTGTCTGCTCAGTGTCGCCCCCCGCTGTATGCACCTGTGTGCTCAGTGTCGCCCCCGCTGTATGTACCTGTCTGCTCAGTGTCGCCCCCGCTGTATGTACCTGTCTGCTCAGTGTCGCCCCCGCTGTATGCACCTGTCTGCTCAGGGTCACCCCCGCTGTATGTACCTGTCTGCTCAGTGTCGCCCCCGCTGTATGTACCTGTGTGCTCAGTGTCGCCCCCGCTGTATGCACCCGTGTGCTCAGTGTCGCCCCCGCTGTATGTACCCGTGTGCTCAGTGTCGCCCCCACTGTATGTACCCGTGTGCTCAGTGTCGCCCCCGCTGTATGTACCTGTCTGCTCAGTGTCGCCCCCGCTGTATGTACCTGTGTACTCAGTGTCGCCCCCGCTGTATGCACCTGTCTGTTCAGTGTCGCCCCCGCTGTATGTACCTGTGTGCTCAGTGTCGCCCCCGCTGTATGCACCTGTCTGCTCAGTGTCACCACCGCTGTATGTACCTGTCTGCTCAGTGTCGCCCCCGCTGTATGTACCTGTGTACTCATTATCTCCCTCGCTGTATGTCCCCGTGTGCTCAGTGTCTCCCCGCTGTATGTGCCAGTGTGCTCATTGTCGCCCCCGCTGTATGTACCTGTGTACTCAGTGTCGACCCCGCTGTATGTACCTGTGTGCTCAGTGTCGCCCCCCGCTGTATGTACCTGTCTGCTCAGTGTCGCCCCCGCTGTAAGTACCTGTCTGCTCAGTGTCGCCCCCGCTGTATGCACCTGTGTGCTCAGTGTCGCCCCCGCTGTATGTACCCGTGTGCTCAGTGTCGCCGCCGCTGTATGTACCCGTGTGCTCAGTGTCGCCCCCGCTGTATGTACCTGTGTGCTCAGTGTCGCTGCCGCTGTATGTACCCGTGTGCTCAGTGTCGCCCCTGCTGTATGTACCTGTGTGCTCAGTGTCGCCCCTGCTGTATGTACCCGTCTGCCCAGTGTCGCCCCCGCTGTATGTACCTGTCTGCTCAGTGTCGCCCCCCGCTGTATGCACCTGTGTGCTCAGTGTCGCCCTCGCTGTATGTACCTGTCTGCTCAGTGTCGCCCCCGCTGTATGTACCTGTCTGCTCAGTGTCGCCCCAGCTGTATGCACCTGTCTGCTCAGGGTCACCCCCGCTGTATGTACCTGTCTGCTCAGTGTCGCCCCCGCTGTATGCACCCGTGTGCTCAGTGTCGCCCCCGCTGTATGTACCCGTGTACTCAGTGTCGCCCCCACTGTATGTACCCGTGTGCTCAGTGTCGCCCCCGCTGTATGTACCTGTGTACTCAGTGTCGCCCCCGCTGTATGTACCTGTGTACTCAGTGTCGCCCCCCGCTGTATGTACCAGTGTGCTCAGTGTCTCCCCCGCTTTATGTACCTTTGTACTCAGTGTCGCCCCCGCTGTATGTACCTGTGTACTCAGTGTCGCCCCCGCTGTATGTACCAGTGTGCTCAGTGTCTCCCCCGCTGTATGTACCTGTCTGCTCAGTGTCGCCCCCGCTGTATGTACCTGTGTACTCAGTGTCGCCCCCGCTGTATGCACCTGTGTGCTCAGTGTCGCCCCCGCTGTATGTACCAGTGTGCTCAGTGTTGCCCCCGCCGTATGTACCCGTGTGCTCAGTGTCGTCCCTGCCGTATGTACCCGTCTGTTCATTGTCGCCCCCGCTGTATGCACCTGTGTGCTCAGAGTCACCCCCGCTGTATGCACCTGTGTACTCAGTGTTGCCCCCGCTGTATGTACCCGTGTGCTCAGTGTCGCCCCCGCCGTATGTGCCCGTCTGCTCAGTGTCGCACCCGCCGTATGTACCCGTCTGCTCAGTGTCATCCCCCTGCTCGGTGTGCAGCATATAATGGTACAGAAAAGGGGACAACAGTGGAGGCTGACAAGTGGTGGATGACGTGCCCATTACAATGACTCGGACCCCTGCGATGCCTCCTGGGGTCGGTCCCCTGTGTACCGGCCATATTTGCTGATGCAGTGGCCGGATCACATGTTGTGGCCATGGACCATTTTATCTCAATCGTTACATTTTGCTGTACAAAAAGACAAATTGTAGCAGAAAAGTGTGAACGCTGCCCTGTGCTGCAAGACAATAAATATTGCAAATTGTTGGGGTGTACTTATTTGTCACCAGCTTATAAAATGCACCTAATAAGTGAATAAGAGAGAAGGGAACAGACAAACTGCAGCCGACTCAAGTGTATGCAGCCCACGCGTCCCAGAAGGGAACGGACAAACCGCGGCCGACCCAGGTGTATGCGGCCCTCGTGTCCCAGAAGGGAACAGACAAACCGCGGCCGACCCAGGTGTATGCGGCCCTCGTCCCAGAAGGGAACGGACAAACCCTGGCCGACCCAGGTCTATGCGGCCCTCGCGTCCCAGAAGGGAACGGACAAACCGCGGCCGACCCAGGTGTATGCGGCCCTCGTGTCCGAGAAGGGAACAGAAAAACCGCAGCCGACCCAGGTGTATGCGTCCCTCGCGTCCCAGAAGGGAACGGACAAACCACGGCCGAACCAGGTGTATGTGGCCCTCGGGTCCCAGAAGGGAACGAACAAACCGCGGCCGACCCAGGTGTATGCGGCCCTCGCGGCCCAGAAGGGAACGGACAAACCGCGGCCAACCCAGGTGTATGCGGCCCTCGTGTCCCAGAAGGGAACAGAAAAACCGCGGCCGACCCAGGTGTATGCAGCCCTCGCGTCCCAGAAGGGAACGGACAAACCGCGACCGAACCAGGTGTATGCGGCCCTCATGTCCCAGAAGGGAACGGACAAACCGCGGCCGACCCAGGTGTATGCGGCCCTCGCAGCCCAGAAGGGAACGGACAAACCGCGGCCGACCCAGGTGTATGCGGCCCTCGTGTCCCAGAAGGGAACGGAAAAACTGCGGCCGACCCAGGTGTATGCAGCCCTCGCGTCCCAGAAGGGAACGGACAAGCCGCGGCCGAACCAGGTGTATGCGGCCCTCGTGTCCCAGAAGGGAACAGACAAACCGCGGCCGACCCAGGTGTATGCGGCCCTCGCGGCCCAGAAGGGAACGGACAAACCGCGGCTGACCCAGGTGTTTGCGGCCCTCGTGTCCCAGAAGGGAACGGACAAACCGCGGCCGACTCAGGTGTATGCGGCCCTCGCGTCCCAGAAGGGAACGGACAAACCGTGGCTGATCCAGGTGTATGCGGCCCTCGTATCCCAGAAGGGAACAGACAAACCGTGGCCGACCCAGGTGTATGCCGCCCTCATGTCCCAGAAGGGAATGGACAAACCGCGGCCGACCCAGGTGTATGCAGCCTTCTCGTCCCAGAAGGGAACAGACAAACCGCGGCCGACCTAGGTGTATGCAGCCCTCGTGTCCCAGAAGGGAAGGGAGAAACCGTAGCCGACCCAGGTGTATGCGGCCCTCGTGTCCCAGAAGGGAATGGACAAACCGCGGCCGACCCAGGTGTATGCGGGCTCGCGTCCCAGAAGGGAAAGGACAAACCGCGGCTGACCCAGGTGTATGCGGCCCTCGGGTCCCAGAAGGGAACGGACAAAACGTAGCCGACCCAGGTGTATGCGGCCCTCGCATCCCAGAAGGGTACGGACAAACCGCGGCTGACCCAGGTGTATGCGGCCCTCGAGTCCCAGGTGTATGCGGCCCTCAAGTATCAAGTGTATTATGCGGCCCTCGTGACCCAGAGGGAACGGACAAACTGCAGTCGACCCAGGTGTATGTGGCCCTTGCAGCCCAGAAGGGAACGGACAAACCGCGGTTCACCCAGGTGTATGTGGCCCTTGAGTGCCAGGTGTATGCGGCCCTTGCTGCCCAGAAGGGAACGGACAAACCGCGGCCGACCCAGGTGTATGCGGCCCTCGAGTTTCAGGTGTATGCGGCCCTCACGATCCAAGTGTATGCGTCCCTCGCGACTCAGGTGTATGCGTCCCTCACATCCCAGAAGGGAATGGATGAACCGCGGCCGACCCAGGTTTATGCGGCCCTCGCGTCCCAGTCAGCCCCTTCACTATTGATTTCTGCTCCTCGCCATACATGCTTTTTATTTTCCGCTCCATAGTGTTGTATGGCTTATGTTGACATTGGACCTTGGCACTTGCCCGGGCTTCGCTGACACCAGTCCAGGGCCAAACCCTCTGGTCTGACACCCGGCACCCCAGCTGTTTGCTGCTTCCATGGTGGCCGAATATACAGTGCATGTACCTGGAACAGCACAGCGCCATACACTATGTAGTGACCGTTCTCGGTACTGCAGCTCAGCTTCTATAGAAGTCAATGTGATCTGATCTGCAGTACCGAGAACGGCCATTACACAGTGTATGGCGCTGTTTTAGTCACCCAGCTTTCCAAGACCGGCCTAGTTGTGCAAATAATAATAATAATCTTTATTTTTATACAGCGCTAACATATACCACACAAATCTTATCCGCTTGGACAACTAATTAATAAGTGATGAGACGTAGTAAAAAAGAAGTAATATCGTGCAAAACCCAAAGCTTTTTTTTTCCTTTTTCTATTGATACATAAACATACAGGCGTTAATAAGGGGAATAAGTCCAAAACCTCCAGGAGTTGCCGCCCCCTGCTGGTCACAGGGTGGTTTTACAGGTCACACAGCGCACAAAAAATCAATGCAAAAAAAATATGAAAAATAAATAAGTAAATGAATGAAAAATAAATAAGTGTAGGAACAATATCCTTTCGTAGTTTCTTTTTTTTATTAACTCCTTCTTCTCCTACCCTTGGTGAATATGGGGATTGCTTTACATACAATCACAATAAATGATAGAAGCTGGAGAAGTACAAATGTATGCATAGAAGCACAGATGACAATGAAAGGGTTAATCCCGACCGTATTTGGCGCAGTTTGAGCTACACAAGTCCTGTGCAGGGAATGAGGGGTTAATGTATACTCCCCGCCCACACTGGGGCCGTCCCTAACCAGGAAGAGAAGCTGCAGGCAGGAGAATGGCAGCCAGCTGCTGGGGGAGGCTGCAGGAGCTCACACACAAGTACAAGGAGTTCGTGGTGCAGAATCCCACAGGGGCCACACAGCTGGAGGGGGCTGTGCGCATGCTGTCCTACCTCATTGCAGGTGGGTGATGGAGGGGGGGTCTTGACTGCAGATCACACCTGTCCTGAGATGCACCATGCCACCGAGCTGCAGCCCCACACCTGAACCTTTAACCCCTGAGGGTGTGCATGCAATGCAGATATGGCTGCATCTGCTCCTGGGAAAGCTGGGTGACTGCCAATATGGCCGCCGCCGGTGTCTTCCAGAGAGTGCCATTCACATTGGCAGCTGTACGGTGCGTCTCTCCATGTGCGGTATGTCCCCAGCTGACATCAGGGGGAGAGAATTCAACCCCGTCTTCTTATAGGATGCACCAGTACGCCCTGTGTCGGGTGTATGGGCCAGAATCAGGTCCTGTGTCCTACAACCGCTAACAGCCGAGACCAGAGCGATCGCTGCCGTTTAAACGCTGCCATCAATCACTGCGCCAATTAAGTGATCGAGCCACAAAACCGTCCTGCTCCCATTGACCCTGGCTGCGGATTAGCTGGGGGTGGGAGAGAGGAAGGGCTGCTGCAGACCCCCAGTCACCGCTGCAGCCACATACTGAAATATTGCAGTTTATCGATCGAGAGCTTCCATGATCACTGGTTTATTTTCTGGAGGAGGGAATAGAGAAAACCAAGAATTTTATATATAGAATGTTAGAGTTGGAAGGGACCTCCTGGGCCATCTGGTCCAACCCCCTTCTCAAAGCAGGATTCGCTAAATCATCCCAGTCAGATGTCTGTCCAGCCTCTGTTTGAAGACTTCCATTGAAGGAGAACTCCCCACCTCTCGTGGCAGCCTGTTCCACTCATTGATCACTCTAACTGTCAAGAAGTTTTTTCTAATATCTAATCTGTGTCTCCTCCCATTCAGTTTCATCCCATTGCTTCTAGTCTTTCCTTGTGCAAATAAGAATAACGATGATCCTTCTACAATGTGACAGCCCTTGAGATATTTGTAGACAGCTATTAAGTCTCCTCTCAGTCTTCTCTTTTGCAAGCTAAACAATCCCAAATCCTGCAACCTTTCCTCATAAGACAGGGTTTGCAGACCGGTCACCATTCTGGTCGCTCTTTTCTGAACTTGCTCCAGTTTGTTGATGTCTTTTTTTAAAATGCGGTGCCCAAAACTGGACACAATATTCCAGATGAGGTCTGACCAAAGAGGAGTAGAGGGCAATAATGACTTCACGTGATCTAGACTGTATGCTTCTGTTAATACATCCTAGAATTGCATTTGCCTTTTTTGCTGCTGCATCACACTGTTGACTCATATTCAGTCTGTGATCTATTAGTATACCCAAGTCTTTTTCACATGTGCTGTTGCTTAGGCCTATTCCTCCCATTCTGTATATGCTTTTTTCATTTTTATTGCCCAGATGTAGTACTTTGCTTTTTTCCCTGTTAAAAAACCATTCTGTTAGTTGCTGCCCACTGCTCCAGTTTATTTATATCTTTTTGAATCCTCTCTCTCCTCTCTAGTATTAGCTATCCCTCCTAGCTTTGTGTCGTCAGCAAATTTAATTAGTTTACCCTCAATTCCTGCATCTAAATCATTGATAAAGATGTTGAACAATACAGGGCCCAGGACAGAGCCCTGTGGTACCCCACTTGAGACATTCTTTCAACGGGATGTGCAGCCATTTATGACCACTCTTTGGGTCCGATCACTAAGCCAGTTATGAATCCTCCTAACAGTTGCCTTGTCCATTCCATACTTATTGAAAAAATGACTAAGGATTGTGTGAGATACTTTGACAAATGCTTTGCTGAAGTCAAGATATCTACAGCATTTCCCTGATCCACCCAGTCAGTGATTCTGTCATAGAAGGAAATTAAGTTAGTCTGACATGACTTATTAGTTACAAACCCATGCTGACTCCGGTTAATCACTTGATTGTTATCCAGGTACTTACAAACATGTTGTTTAATAATTTGTTTAAAGATCTTTCCTGGTATAGAAGTCAGACTCACCAGCCTATAGTTCCCTGGTCCACCTTCTCCCCCTTTTTTGAACATAGGAACAACATTTTCTCTTCTTCAGTCTTCTAGGACTTCTCCTGTTCTCCAAGAATTTTCAAAGATTATGGAGAGGGGTTCAAAAATTTCTTCTGCTATCTCCTTCAATAGTCTGGGATGTAATTCATCTGGACCTGGAGACTTGAATTCATTTATGTTAGCTAAGTGTTTCCTCACGATCTTTCTGTTTATAGATATCCTGGATTCTTCTATTCCCTTAATATCACAGTGAAGAACAGTTGATGTTACATTTCCTTTCTGAGAGAAAACAGATGCAAAATAGAAATTGAAAAGTTCGTACATCTCAACATCCTGTCTTACCATTTCATCATTATCATCCTGTAAAAATCCTATAGCATCATATCCCCAAAATCCTTTATTATTGCTTTTGACGTATCTTGCAAGCCTCAGTTCATTGTCAACTTTAGTTAATCTGATTTGTGCCCTGCAGGTTCTGAAGACCGCATTAGATTCTTCTTTAGATATGCCTCTTTCCAATTTATAAAGACTTCTTTCTTCCTTTTTAGCATGTGCTTAAGTTCTGTGTTCATCCATCCTGGTTTCCTTAAATGCTTCCTATTCTTCCGTCTTTTTGGAATTGTTAACAATTAACGATTGTGCTTTGGGAATCTTTTTTTAAGATTTCCCATCCTTCCTGGACATTTTTGTCCTTAAGGATATCCAGCCATTGGATCCCTCCAATTCTCTTTCTGAATTCCTTAAAATCTGCCTTTCTGAAATCTAACCTTGACGTCTGAGTCTTCACAGGTCTTCCGCCTCTAGTTATCCAAAATTCTAACAGCATAGTCGCTACCTCCTAGGGTCCCAGCCACTTTTACCTCCTCAACCATTTCCTCCCTGTTTATAAGGATTAGATCCAAGGTAGCAGATCCCCTTGTTTTCTCCCCTACCTTTTGTAAGATAAAGTTGTCAGCAAGAGAGGATAAGAATTTCCTTGACCTGTTAGTTTTGCCTGAGAGAGATTCCCAACAAATGTCTGGATAGTTGAAATCTCCCATGACAACTGTCATATTTTTTTGGCGAACTTGGCCATTTGATGCATAAAGAGTTCATCCATGTCTTCAGCTTGCACAGGTGGCCTGTAGTAAATGACTACAATGGTGTCCTTTTCCATTGTTCTGTCCTGTTTCTTGCAGATAAGTTGTATCCTTCTAGTCTTGTATTCCAATCATGTGTATCGTTCCACCAAGTTTCAGTGATTCCAATGGCATCATATTTCTTTTCCTGTGTTAGTAGTTCCAATTCTCCTTGTTTGTTGCCCATGCTTTGTGCATTAGTATAGAAACATTTTAGTTTGTGATTGGTTTCTCTATCTCCAATATTTTTATTATTTAGATTCTTTTGTCTTTGTTCTTCCTTTCCACTTCTAATAGCAGAGTACTCAATAGTATTTGTCAGGTGTATGGCTTTTTCTGGCCTTTTGCTTCCCTTCCCGCATTGCTCTAGTGTAAAGCTCTCCTGATGAGTGTAGCAAGGTGACTTCCAAATACATGCTTTCCAGTCTTTGTATGGTGCACCTTTTTCAGTGTAGCTAACCTCTCTTCTAGATTTTGCAACTTTTCCTCCAACAGGGACACAAGCTTGCATTTGTGGCAGGTGAAGTTTGGCTTTTCCACTGGTAAGTCTGTGAACATGTAGCAAGAAATGCAGCTCACCAAATGGCTCCTGGCCTCTTCCATGTTCTTACTGTTAGAGATATGAAAGCGGTGAAAAACATGCCAAAATTACTTTTAAACGTCGTTCAATCTGTGTTATGGTGACAAACGATTTCTGCCTTAGATTTATTTATTTTTTTTAATTTATATTTTTAGGTCGCTTTACAGATTCCCATGAATTGTCCGAGCTCGGTAAGTGCATGTGTGAAATATAGGATCATGTATCGATGCTTCCGCAGCGCCGCCCTACTCTGCAGCGCGGCACACAGGATGTCATCACTCATCATTTTCTGATGCTACATTGTAACAAAGCACAAGTGACTGGGGTCCCGTTGTGTCCAGCGAGGTCCCGTGACTTGTGCCGAGTTTTGCGAGTCACTTTTTCTGGCACCTCAGTTGTTGCGATGCTCCCGTTCACTTGCGCTATGCTGGGATGCAGCGGTGCCATAAAACTTCAGTCGATGTTTCATCATTATCTCTTTTCAGTTTACTCGACTTCCAATCTCCTGGTTTTACTAAATGATGGAATCCTAAGGAAAGAATTTCTGAAGCCGCCCCCTACTGTAAGTGTCAACGACAAGGATAGAAAAACATGGCTGCTTTTTTCATAAAACAACGCCGCCCCTGTGCGCAGGTTGTGTACAGTATTGCAGTTTGGCCACACTCACTTCAATGGCTCTAATTTTGCAATGCCAGACACGAGCCGTGCCCTGGAAGTGACACTGGGGGTGGGCGCTGTTTTTTGGTCAGCACCAGCCTTGTTTTCTTTTCCTCACCCCCACATTACCCTTTCATTTAACTCCGTTTCCATCTGTCACAGGACGGCCCCCAGCGGCGTCTAAAAAATTGGTTGGGTGTCCTGGAAAGTTTGGAAGTTTTCATTGAGATCGGATCGGCACGTGCCTGGGGCGACAAAGTCCGATGGGCGGCCATACTGGTTATACAGCTGCTGAAGTGAGTATCGTCAGCTACCTTTTTAGGCTCGTTGGTGGAAAAATGAGACACATCGGCTTCCTAAAATCGAGGGTCTCTTCTTTTTCCCATTAGGGCCTGTCTCCGTATTGTGCTGCTTCTATGGTATAAGTCCGGGATCCAGACCTCTCCCCCTGTGACCCCACTAGACCGAGAGGGGGGCCTCAACCAGACAGGTCTGACGTCATGTTGTGTGTCCTCTTAAAGGGGTTTTATGGGAAACACTTTTTATTTTATCTAGTTAATGACCAGGCGCATTCTTCTTTAATTTCTCGTTTGGGCATTCAAAGCAATTAATTATTATTTCTGATTTTCCCTTTATCACCGCACGTCCTCCAGATCACATTCTGTACATTGAACACACGGTCTGTGCTTACTTTCACTCCCACAATTAAGGCCCCATTCTTTGCCTCCCTTAAAGGGATCCTGTTGGGAAGATGTTACTACCAGATGCAAATTATACGTCTGCCTCGGTCTGAGCACAACAATAAATATGGTACCTGTCTTGTAGTGATCTGATGATCCTGTGTGGAGAAATCCAGCCAAATGTAAATCAACCTGGAGGTGCGTTGGGGGGGGTGTCCTCATTCTCAGTGCATGGACACGCCCTTATTGCACGTTAAGGCTGATTTGCGCGTGACTTTAAAGCTTGATTTCTCAGAGCTGGCACATCGCTTCACTGCAAGGCAGGTACCATTTTTATTGTTGTATTATGACCTATACAGCCGTACCAATGGTTTCAGCACTAAAATCTGTTCTCTTTAAAGGATATGTAGAAGCTGAAGTCTGATGTCGTGATGAGCGAGCGTGCTCGGATTAACCCCTTATCTGTCGCTCGCTCATCACTAGTCTGGTGCTTTCCATCGACCGATCCGGTCTCCACATCAGCGTCAAATGTGTTCTTCAATTTTGCAAAAGTAGCGACGAATATACGGAGCATCTTCTCCGACCGCTCTCACTCCTGTCTTATCTCATGATTTTGCTTTCAGGAGAGGAAAGCGATGGAAAACAAGACGCCTGTTTTGTGGGCAAGCGCTCGAGCCGCGCGGTGCGATCCCTCAGTGACAGTAAGGACTCGGCTTTCGGCGTCCATTGTATAGGATGTCTATAATACTATACAGATAACTTTTTTTAATTTTATTATAAGCCCCCTCTGGCCGAAGTCGCTATTGGAGAAGCCCCCATGTCCCAGAGCAGAGGCGAAACGGACATCATGAAAGGAACGGACAACCTTCTGATCTGGGCGCGCTGGGCACCGCCGCCGAAATGGTTCACATCCTGCGGCCCGTTACACACTGTATCCTTTATTTTTCGGAGACGTCAGGGGATTGTTTGCCATCGCTCCCATCCTTTCCTGTCTGATTTTTTTTCCCCACCTATTGCACCTTAACCCTTTATTTTACAGTGGCCAGCCTGGCTGTATGGGGTCAGAAATCGTGGAAGCCGTGGTTGATGGCCTCTGCATTGGATGTTGCAAGGTTAGGATCCACCATCGGATATTCTGCATGCTACCAGAGTAACACTCCGCGGATAGGAACATTACTCCTATTGGACACTTTCGGGGGAACGTATTTTGGGATAAAAATAATTTCTCCTACGCCTCATTGGGGGACACAGGGACAGTGGGTGTTATGCTGCTGGCCACTAGGAGGACACTAAGTAAACCAGAAAAAAGTTAGCTCCTCCCCTGCAGTATACACCCTCTCGCTGGCTGGGATTTCTCCAGTTCTTTGCTTAGTGTCTGTAGGAGGCACTTGGGTCTGGTTTCAGACCCCACCGTTTTTATTTTATTTTTGAATTTTCTGTAAATTTTTTATTTTTTAATTAACGGACTGAAGGGGGCGACGGTTCCTTTCTACAGCCCGCTCTCCCCCGAACCAACAACAGGCAAGCATGCGGAGTATACCTCCCCGTACACTTTCCTGCGACGAATGGGGCTGATTCCTCTGACAGTGGTTCCCTTACGGTCGGTACTCCACGGATACGAGGGCTAGCGCAACAGGACGTAGCACAGGAGTGCATGGAGAAGGAATTGAGCAGCGCTTTTTCGGATGCCCTGAATCAGCCCCAGAGCGCTCCATCCCCCTACCACAGGGTGGATCGATTTAGCATACCCCTTTAAGACCTCCTCCAGCTCTGCTACATCGCCCGGAGGATGAAACAAGAAGACCCCGGACAGCGACGACCTGCCTGAGCACAGGAGTGGAGGTATGGGGTCGGGTCCTGCCCCCCGGGAGAAGCGCTGACTTAACGTCAGCGGCGGTGCACCATCGCCCACTAGAGCCGCCCTCTCTCCGCCCCCGGTGCCTACCACGGGTAGGCCAAAAATTTAGTCCCCAGCTTTTCCGGCCTACTAGGCCGCAACTTGATTAGCGCTGCCCGCGCTAACGTCACCGCCCCTCCTCTTGGCGCCTCTCATTACTTACGAGACGCGGAATTCTATTCTCGGGGGGCCATGTCTTCAGCTTCCGTTAACCCTTTTATGAGCGCTATGCCTGCTCTGGACTGCCGGATACCGGGTGACACCACAAGGCCACCGGTTTTTTCCTCCCGAGGGACCCAGCACAGGACCGGGTAAGCTGCATCTGCCCTCAGATTAAATCTTAACCCCTTCACGGCACATTCCCTGCAGCTGCAGACAGACTGCCGTTAGCCCTTTCAGGAGCGTTATGCCTCAATCCAAGGAGGCTAAACAGGCTGTTAAAAAGCACACTGCGTTTTTTACCGTGTGTACCACTTGCAAGTCTGCCTTACCCAGTGCACAGACTGCAACCCGACCTGCGCGCCAATGTCCCTCGCCGCCGCTGCTGACGGGCCTCCTGCGTTTAGTAGGCTGCATCCCTGTCACGGTTGGTGGAGTCTCTGACCCAGGCAGAAAGCGTCCTTACCTCCCGAGGAGGGCTCTGGCGTCGGCCGGGAACCGCCCCCCAGCAGGGGCCATACTCGTCCAAGGGACGGTCAGCGCCTCAGCATCGGCGGCTCCTTTCTCTCGCTCGCCCTCTCCTGAGGTTCACAGCGAGCACGTCCCTGAATTCGAATGACACGTCAGCCCCTCGGAATTCCCCAACTGATCAGGAGTCGCTTGATTCTCTTATGGAATCAGTCAACAGGATTCTGAGGTTGGATGAGGAAAATAGTCCCGCTCCAGCACACCCTAGCTCATTTAAGGAAACCTAGCGTGTGCGCACGTTATTTACCAGCCGTCCAGTATCATAGGGATCGTCCACATGAGCGGTTCACAGGGCAAAACTCTACTCGGGCTAAATACCCTTTTCATCCAGACCTAATGTAGGATTAGTTACAGTCCCCTCCGGTGGACCCTCCTGTATCGCGTCTTGCTTCTAAAACGCTCCTATCTGTTTCTGAAGGTTCCTCAGTCAGAAACCCCTTCCGATTGTCAAATTGACTACCTTGCCTGTTCAGTCTTTTTGAAGCTTCAAGAGCAGCATTTTTTTTCCATCTTTCGCGGCAATTAGGGTCACTAAGGCAATGGCCGCTTGAGCAGAAGTCTTGATTGATTACTCCCTTCCAAGGCACCAATCTTCCTCCAGAAGCAACCACTGTCGCCAGGCAGATAATTCACGCAGCTGACTTTGTAGTAGACACTTCTTTTGATGCCGCCAATTGCACGGCTCAAACTGCCGCTAATTTGATCTTCATTAGAAGAACCCTATGGCTCCGCGGCTGGCGGGCGGATGCCACACCTAAAAGATCGTTGTCTTCTCTCCCCTTGCAAACGGGTCGTTTTTTTGGAGAGAAACTGCACCAACTCATTTCCGATACTACCGGGGGAAAAAGTAAACTCCTCAACAATAGGGGCTGTTCGGCCGTTTCGCAACCAACAGCCCACGAGTTTTCGATCTTCTCGCAACAATTCCGGTTGGTCCTCCTCTACCTTCTCTTCCGGATCAGGTCGGTCCCCGCGCGGAGACAGAGGCTCCCAGGTCTCATACAGACCTAACCGCTCTTGGAAACCCAGGCCTAGGGCTTCTGAATCTAGGGGAGCCAAATCTCATACATCTACCCAATGACGACAAGTGGGTCAGGGAGCTGGTGTCCTCCGGATACAAGAGAGAATTTTCTTCTCCCCCCTCCAACTCGGTTTTTCCTTTCCTCTTCCCCCAAGAAAAGACGAGCCTTCCTTCAGGCTGTTCAGGCTCTGCTAAGGGTCGGAGTCATCATTCCGGTCCCTCATCACGAAAGGTTCAGAGGGTTATATTCAAACCTTTTTGTGTTTCCAAAAAACGTCAGGACGATGTGACCTATTCTGGATCTCAAACTGTTAAATCAGTCCGAATGGAATCTCTACGATCAGTTGTCGCTTCCATGGAAAAAGGAGAGTTCCTAGCATCCATCGACATCAAGGTCGCTTGCCTTCACATTCCGATCTGCCCGTCCCACCAGCAGTTCCTGCGTTTTGCAATTCACAAGGAACACTTCCAGTTCGTTGCCTTGCCCTTTGGACTCGCCACCGCCCCCAGGGTCTTTACCAAGGTCATGGCGGCTATCATGGCCATTCTCCACTCTCGGGGAGTGGTGGTGTTACCGTATCTGGACGACCTGCTCATCAAGGGTCCGTCCCTTCCAGCCTGCGAGGAATCCATGGATAACAGTAAATACACTTTCTCGCCTGGGGTGGAAGATAAACTTTGAAAAGTCTTTGCCAAAACCGGCTCAGCAGATTTCCCTTTTAAGGATGATCTTGGACACTTCCCGCGGGTTGGTCATTCTCCCTCCAGGAGAGACCCAAGCCTTACAACAGGCAGCGCGACTGTTTTCTCACTCCATTCGTTTCGGCATTAGAGTTCTAGGAAAGTTGGTGTCAGCGATGGAAGCAGTTCCATTTGCACAGTTCTACCTCTGTCCCTTACAACACGCGTTGCTGTTAGCTTAGGACACCCGTTCTCCCTTGACAGTCGGATCCCTCTGTCCCTGCGGGTCAGGCAATCCCTCAGGTGGTGGACATTGAGGTCCTTCCTGAATCAAGGGAGGTCTTTTCTCCCAGTAAGATGTTGGTAGTAAGCACCGACGCAAGTCTCCTCGGCTGGGGAGCGGTCTTTCGTCGCCACATGGCACAGGGTCATTGGTCAACCCGAGAGTCAGTCTCCCCATCAACATTTTGGAGATGCAAGCGATCAGATTAGCTCTACGGAGTTTCCACCGTCTCCTCGCAGGTCACATCAGGATCCAATCGGACAACGCCACGGCTGTAGCGTATATCAACCGCCAGGGAGGTACCCGGAGCAGGATGCCGTGCACGAAGCGAGTCACATCCTCCATTGGGCCGAGCGTATAAAATTGGCCGGCAGATTTTCTCAGTCGCCAAGGAATTGCCTCGGGGAAGTGGTCTCTTCATCTGGAAGTCTTTCAACAGATTTGTCATCGTTGGGGGACTCCGGATGTGGATCTCATGGTCACAAAACTAAACAACTGTTATGAGTAGCAAGAGTGGACCCTCTGGGTCACGGTACCGGGATCCCTGGGGCGAGCTCGCCAGGTGGTGCCGACCCCTATACAGGGACCGTTGGGAGCACGCCCGAAGGGAGTCAAATACCGTGACAGCTGATACCAAGAGGGGCGTCTCAGGTGCGGGTGAGACAGACAAGGCAAAGGGTCAGGAGCGACCAGAGTCAGGAGCGACCAGACGGGGCCAGAGTACCGTACGGAAGGCACACGATAATCGGGCGCCTCCATGAGGGAGGAGCCGCCTGATATACCCTGTGCTGGAGCTTGATTGGCAAGTGCTCCACAGGGAAGGTGCAGAAGGGGTTAAGAGGGGAAGAGTGCACGCCCGTGGCCTAAGGCGCATACCCGGGACAGGAGCAGAGGAAGAGGAGGAAGCCCTGTGCAGAGCTGCAGGACGGAAGACCGGGGGAGCCGCGCGCCGGCTTGAGCGGTGAGCCGGGGGGAGACCCAGGGAGCAGGAGCAGGCAGAGCGGGACCCGGCAAGACAGGTGACGCCGGCCCCGACCTGACAGGCGGCGCCGGCGTGACAGTACACCCCCCTTTACGTCTCCTCCTTCTATGATTGGCCAAGAATCGGTCCATGATGCGCGGAGCATCCACATTCTCTTGCAGTTCCCAAGATCTCTCCTCAGGACCAAACCCTTTCCAATTGATGAGAAAAAAGGTTTTTGCCCTAACCTTTTTCATGGCCAAAATATCTCTCACTTCAAAGACGTCATCGGCCCCTACTGGCTGAGGAACAACAGGAGGCGCTGGACAGAACTGATTGAGGATGACCAGTTTCAGGAGCGAGACATGGAAGGCGTTATGGACCAGGAGTGAAGCAGGCAGCCTCAATCTATAAGCCGTATTGTTGATGCGTCCAAGAATCTCGAAGGGACCGATGTACTGGGGGCCCAATTTATACGAAGGGATTTTCAAGCGGATGTGCTTGGTCGACAGCCAGACTTTGTCTCCTGGATGGTATGGTGGGAGATCCCTCCGCCTCTTGTCTGCATGTTTTTTCATCCGGGCCGCGGCTTGTAGAAGAGCCTCTTTGGTCTTCCCCCAGACCTGGGAAAACTCCTGGGAGAGGGCATCGGCGGCGGGTACGCCGGAGGATGAAGAAGTCTGACACATTGTGGCGTAGAAAAGGCTACCAGTAATAACGGGAAACCAGCGCAAGGGTCCTCTTGATGCCAACATGTCCAGCGATCTTGGAGGAGTGGCCCCAGCATAGTACTTCTGCCCTTTTGTCTTGTGGGACGAGGGTCTTGCCAGGCGGCACGGAATGAAGATTCACAGGAACTACCGTGATAACTCGGGCAGGATCGATAACATGCGACGGAGCCTCCTCCACTTCGGGTGACTGCAGGGACTGGGAGAGGGCATCTGCTTTGGTATTTTTGTCACCGGGTCGGAAGTGGAGCTCAAAGTCGAAGCGAGAAAAAAACAATGACCACCTGGCTTGTCTGGAGTTAAGTCTTTGAGCCGACGAGGTAGGCCAAGTTTTTGTGGTCAGTGAATATGGAGAAGGGATGGACTGCACCTTCCAGGAGATAACGCCACTCCTCCAGCGCAATCGTTATGGCCAGCAACTCTCGATCCTCAATCGTGTAGTTACACTCTGCGGGTGAAAATGACTTGGAGAAGAACCCGCACGGAGCCGAGCGCCTAGTGGACGTCTTTTCGGAAAGAATCGCCCCAGTAGAAGATGCGTCTACCTCCAAGACGAAGGGCTTGCCGACCTCTGGCCGATGCAAAACAGGGCCGTGGCAAAGGCCCGCTTCAGGGTGAGAAATGCGTCTTCAGCTTCCGAGGGCCAGATGTTCGGTCTTGCTCCCTTCCAGGTAAGGGCAACAATAGGCTTGGTTAAAGCAGAGAAGTGCGGGACGAATTTCCTATAGTAATTTGCGAAGCCTAAGAACCGTTGAATGGCCTTCACTCCGGTAGGTCGTGGCCATTTGAGCACCGCGGACAACTTCTCTGGGTCCATTCGCAACCCTGAGTCCGTGATGATATACCACAAGAAGGGTAGGGAGGTCTGCTCGAACAGGCATTTCTCCAACTTGGCATAAAGTTGATTCTCCCGCAGGCGTTGCAAGACCGGGAGAACACTCCTCCTGTGAGAGGACAGGTCTGGTGAAAAGATGAGGATGTCATCTAAATACACCACGAGGCACGAGTATACAAGATCCCGGAAGACGACGTTAACAAATTCTTGGAAGACGGCTGGGGCGTTACAAAGTCCAAAGGGCATGACCAAATATTCATAATGGCCATCCCGCGTGTTGAAGGCGGTCTTCCACTCCTCTCCGGCACGTATTCGGACCAAATTGTAGGCCCCCCCCGTAGATCCAGTTTGGTAAAGATACGGGCACCACGCAGGTGGTCACACAGTTTGGGGATAAGTGGTAGAGGATACCTATTCTTGACCGTGATGTTATTTAAGCCTCGGTAGTCAATGCAAGGTTGAAGGGATCCATCCTTCTTACGAACAAAGAAAAACCCGGCCCCTGCTGGAGAAGACGACTTCCGGATAAAGCCCCTGGCCAAGTTTTCCTGGATGTACTCTGTCATGGCTGAGGTTTCTGCTGGCGACAACGGGTATATTCTTCCCCTGGGAGGAGTAGCTCCAGGAACTAGCTCGATTGGGTAATCGTAGGCCCGATGCGGAGGAAGGGTCTCAGCTTCCTTCTTGTTGAAACCATTCGTTTGCGGATGTCAGGCCACGGCAAACCCCCCGGAAGGTCCGCGGGCACTTGGTGCAGACTGATACGGGTAACAGGCAGCAGACAACGTTCTTGGCAAGAGTGACCCCAAGCGAAGGACTTCCCCGGAGCACCAAGCAAGGACTGGCTCATGCGACCTGAGCCAGGGCAGGCCAAGGAGCAGAGCGTGAGACAAATTAGGCAAAACATAAAAAGCAATTCTCTCCCGGTGGAGAGCTCCGATCTGCATTTCCAGCTCGAGAGTGACCGTGGTGACGGGAACAGGTAACGGCTTGCCATCCACCGAGGTGATCACATGCGGCTCTTCAAGGGTGACGACAGGAATCTGAAACTTGTCCACCATTTCCATCCGAATTAAGTTGCCCGCCGCACCCGAGTCCACATACGCCTCCACAGATCTACGCTCCCGACCTAGGAGAATTAAAGCAGAGATAGTAAGGGGTAGAGAGGGAACAGAGTCACCTAGGAAGGCCTCTCTTACCTGGCCTAGGCGGAGGAGTTTGCCAGCCTCTCAGGACAGGAACGCAGGAAGTGGTTGGTTCCCCCACAATAGAGGCATAAACCTTGCTCTAACCTTTCCCTGCGCCGCAGCTTTGATAGCTTAACGTGATCCACCTGCATGGGCTCCGGGGCAGAACTACTGGCAGGTTTGAACGAACGAGGACTGGGGACAGGGTTGAACCTAGACGGGCCTCTCTCTCCCTGACTCTCGTGGGAGCGTTCCTGGAACCGCAAGTCAATACAAGTACCCAGGGTTATAAGGTCCTCTAAAGAGGTGGGGGTGTCCCGACCAGCAAGCTCGTCCTTGATTTTCCCCGAAAGCCCCCTCCAAAAGGCCCCTACCGCCTCATTATTCCACCCGAGCTCTGAAGCCAAGGTCCGGAAGAGGATAGCGTACTGTCCCATGGTAAGAGTTCCCTGTCGGAGATTGAAATGGGACTCCGTGGTGGAGGCCAGACGCCCGGGCTCGTCAAAGACCCGGCGGAAAGTATCCAGGAAGTCGTGTAGGCTGGATACCACCAGATCATCCCGCTCCCACAGGGGGTTCACCCATGCCAAGGCCTCCCCCTCGAGATGGGACACGATAAATGCCACCTTAGCCCTATCAGACGGGTATTGCTGGGGCAGCAGCTCGAAATGTAGGGGGCACTGGTTAAGAAACCCCCCGGCATAATTTGGGATCCCCGCTATACCTAGAAGGCTTCCCCAAACGTGGCAGTGGGTGAGGTGCAGGGCCGCGGGGCGGGGCAGAGGCCGCTGCGGACGACAGCAGGGACTGCAAACGGTCATCAACAGACGCCATGTAATTTAGAATATGGGACTGAGTATCACGCTGCTGCGCGAGCTACTGCTGGAGTCCCGCCAGCAGAGGGGCGCTCCCTGGATCGGAGGTTTGAATGGCAGATAACAGAGTGTCCATGTACCTCATAAAAGCCATAATCCCGGTTTGGTTCTCCCGCAAAAAGAGTAGTTCCGCGGGGTCCATGGCCTGATTATACTGTTATGAGTAGCAAGAGTGGACCCTCTGGGTCACGGTAGCGGGATCCCTGGGGCGAGCTGGCCAGGTGGTGCCGACCCCTATACAGGGACTGTTAGGAGCAGGCCTGAAGGAGTCGAATACCATGACAGCTGATACCAAGAGGGGCTGCTCAGGTGCGGGTGAGACAGACAAGGCAGAGGGTCAGGAGCGACCAGACGGGGCCAGAGTACCGTACGGAAGGCACACGATAATCAGGCGCCTCCATGAGGGAGGAGCCGCCTGATAACCCCTTCCCTGTGGAGCACTTGCCAATCAAGCTCTAGCACAGGGTATAAGAGAGGGGAAGAGCGTGCGCCCGTTGCCTAAGGCGCATGCCCGGGACAGGAGCAGAGGAAGAGGAGGAAACCCTGTGCAGAGCTGCAGGACGGAAGACCGGGGGTGCCGCGCGCCGGTGTGAGCGGGGAGACACAGGAGCAGGCAGAGCGGGACCCGGCAAGACAGGTGACAACGGCCCCGACCTGACAGGCGTTGCCGGCGTGACAACAAGATTCCTCGGTTCATTGCCCGATCGCGTGATCCATGCACCATCGGAGCGGACGCCCTAGTTCTGCCATGACACCGGTTCCGGCTCCCGTACATCGTCCCTCCTCTTCCCTTGCTTCTGAGGGTCATCAAGAAGATCAGAGCGGAGGGAGTACCAGTGATCCTTGCTGCGCCGAGCATGGTATGCAGAACTAATACAACTAGTTGCCGACATCCCCTGGTGACTTCCAGATTGCATGGATCTACACTTGCAGAGCTCGATTTACCACCAGAACTCCGGGGCCCTGTGTTAGACGGCGTGGCTGTTGAATCCTAGATTTTAGCACAGGCTGGGTTCTCTCACGACGTGATTTCCACCATTAGTGCTAGGAAGCATGTGTCCATGTGCATCTATCACCGCACCTGGAAAACCTTCTTTTCGTGGTGCAAGGATCATGGTCGATCACCTCTGGTGTTTTTCCATTCCGGCCATATTGGAATTCCTTCAATCTGGTTTAAAATCAGGCCTCGCACTTAGCTTGCTCAAGGGCCAAATTTCAGCCTTGTCAGTGCTTTTCTGATGCAAAATTGCCACCAAACTTCAGGTCAAGACGTTCATTCAGAGAAGTTTCCCATGTGGTGCCTCCTTTATAGAAGGCCATTGGATTCATGGGACTTTAACCTGGTGCTCGGGGCCTTACAGGAGGCTCCTTTCGAACCGCCGCAGGATGTGTCACTGTCCGTCCTCTCTTGGAAGGTGGTCTTTCTAGTGGCAATTACGTCAGACGAGTTTTGGAATTGGCAGCTCTGTCCTGCCGTTCTCCGTTCCCGAATTTTTCATCAGGAAAAGGTAGTTCTCAGGACGTCCCCGTCCTTCCTGCCCAAGGTCGTCTCCTCTTCCATCTCAACGAGGAAATTGTTTTGCCTTTCCTTTTGTCTGGCGCCAGTCCATTGCATTGAGAAGGCCCTCCACACCCTGGATGTGGTTAGGGTGCTGAGACGGTACATCTCGTGGACGGCTCCCTTCCACAAGTCAGATGCCCTTTTCATGCTTCCAGAGCGGCATAGGAAGGGTCTAGCCGTGTCAAAGCAACGCTAGCCAGGTGGATTCCCCTGGCGATTCAGTAGTCCTACTGTATCAGGAACGCGCCTATCCCAGTGGGGATTAAGACACACTCTACCTGGTCAGTGGGCGCCTCTTCGGCCATTCGGCACCAGGCCTCGGCAGAACAGGTCTGCAAGGCTGAAACTTGGTCCAGTCTGCATACTTTTTACAAAATATTACCAATTTCATTCTCAGACCTGTCCGCAAGGCTGCGACTTGATCTAGCCTACATAGCTTTACAAACATTGCCTAATTCATTCTCAGGTCTCTGCGGATGCAGCCTGCAATCGGCAGTACCTCAGTGTTGACTCAGTGGTACATGGGGTATTATCAGATGTATGCTCCCCACCCAGGGACTGCTTTAGGACGTCCCACTGTCTGTGTCCCCCAATGAGGCATAGGAGAAATAGGGATTTTTGTGTACTCACTGTAAAATCCTTTTCTCCGAGCCAATCATTGGGGGACACAGCACCCACCCTGTTTAGCCTATTGGCTCACTGTAGCATTCTTAGGCTTTGACTTAGTTATGGTTATTATTGACTGTTTATGCTCCTACTGCTTTTTTCACCAAACTGGAGAAATCTCAGCCAGCGAGAGGGTGTATACTGCAGGGGAGGAGCTAACTTTTTTTCTGGTTTACATAGTGTCCTCCTAGTGGCCAGCAGCATAACACCCACTGTCTCTGTGTCCCCTAATGATTAGCTCGGAGAAAAAGATTTTACGGTGAGTACACAAAAATCCCTATTTTCGCAATCGTGGCTCATTAAAAAATATTGCACCATTTTGGCTTTTACAGACTTTTTCTTTCCCTTCTCAGGATACTTTCACACTAGCGTTTTGAGGCGCAGCACACGCTTGCCGTGAAGCTACACCTCCTGCCGCGCCTCCTCCGGTCAGCTCCGCCTATGGGCGCATGACGCTGCATGTGACCTGCGTACCCTATCTTTAGCATTGGGTACACAGGCTGTGCGCAGGTATGCTTTTGCCGGCGCATGTGCCCTTTTGACGGTGCGCCGGTCGCACCAAAATGCAACACGATGCGTTTGGCGCAGGCCGGCGCACCGTCAAAACGATGCATGCGCCGGCAAAAGCATACCTGCGTACCCAATGCTAAAGATGGGGTACGCAGGTCGCATGCAGCATCATGCACCCATAGGCGGAGCTGACCAGAGCAGGCGCAGCAGAGGGAAACCAGCCTTATTAGGGTGCAGTCAGGTGGCCGTATTACTCATGGGAGGATCACAACTTTGGACTGGTTGGCAGCTCCCTCACCTGAGCGTGGTGGCATGTAGTTCTATGTAGCGGTCAGGAGAGCTGCCGGCCAGTCCGAGGTTTGCAATACCGTCTGACTGCACCCTAACTTGTTGCAAAATGAGTAACCTGAGAATCCATGCTTTTTTTTTTTTCCCCCGTATGATCACATGAAGGTTCAAAAATTTCTGTATGGTCTGCGGCCATAAGTTAGCATAGAGGAGCTCCAAAAAAAGCGATGAGTGACAAACGTTATATCAGTACAAGCTCATTATTATTATAGCGCCATTTATTCCATGGCGCTTTACATGTGAGGAGGGGTATACATAATACATACAGAGTCTCCATTGATGGAGACTCTGGTAACTTTTTACGCAGTCAGCAAAAGTAAAACTTTGTAAAATTACTAATGAAACCTAATTGCAAATATAAATTTTAGCCCCAAATATTTGCATTTAAGAGAAAACATGTCCCCCAAGTGTCCAGATTTTTTTTAAAGGAGAGCAGTGATTCCAATATACTGTATAAGAGCTGCAGGGGTCCCAGCCCATTCATGGCTATGACGTGGATATTTCTCCTTTTCCAGTCTGTCCGTGCTGCGTGACGTCCACCATCTAAGCCGCAGGGAGCGAGGAGAGCTGCAGAGAAGAACCCTGCTTCTACTGTATTATCTGCTGCGCTCCCCTTTCTATAACCGCTACACTGAGTGAGTATCCAGCATACATACGAGCCTGCACGGGAGTGTCCGCGTCGCATACGGCAGGCCGAAATATGGCGCTTCTAAAGCAGTTGTCTCGTCACAGACAAGGTTATGTCATCATGTGATGATCACTGGGGTCTAGTCTGTGGGATCCATGGAAGAACAAACCAGGCACTGGCTTACCTGCAGAGCGGCGCTCTTGGCCACCTGCTGTGGAGGGTACTACAACTGCTCCATCCACTTTAATGGGGGCCGCAGAGCAGAATTGCCAAGAGCGCTGCACCCTTTTTATTCTCGGGAACCACCAGTCATAACGTGATGACGTATCTTAGCAGTATCCCTTTTAATATGAGCGCTGCTGTGGAGGCAAGAGAAAATGCTCTGTTACATGGTGGTCACTGAGATAAATGTCATTTTCTGCAATGTATGGCGGCATGCTTTTGCTATTCGCTCATGGGACTTCATTTTATACTGACAGAGTTCGCCTGCTGCTCCTCCTCCGGCTCTTGGGAGACTACGTCCCGGGTCTTGGTTTGGTGGCACGTAAGTGGCGTGATATATGCTGTTCTATGGGCTGGGTAGCTCCCGGGGGTCTGTATTTTCACCCTCCCGTTTCTTTGAAGGTCCTCTGATGGATTACCTACCCGTGTGGCAGAAGATTTACTTCTACAACTGGGGATGACGGGCTCGGGAGATTGATCTGGACTCTTCTACCACGTGATACCAGCATGGCATCGGTGCCATCACAGCTCGGATGACACTTCTGACATGGCGTCTGGACTTTTCCCATATTAAACTGTGACTATTTCATAATTGATGAGATTTTCTACTATGAGAGACACCTGGACCGTTGTGAGCCCTGGGATCCTTTGTAAACTCCCGTCATGATTTACTTTCTATGTTATGCATTACGATTTCCAATATTAAAAGGATTGAAAAAACATGGCAGCTTTCATCCAGAAGCAGCGCCACTTGGTCAAAAGGCTGGGTCAGGTACTACAACTAATCCCCCTTTTCAAATCAATGCAATAGTGGCGCTGTGTCTGGAAAGAAGCAGCCATGTTTTTCTGATTTTGTACAACCCCTTTGAGTTTTGTAGCGATTATAATAAATATTCAAAATTTTCTTGTTGGTTTATATTTTTTAACAGGAACTTTGGGACCCCTCACAGTGGCCAGATTGTGCGGCGCTTCTCCATTCCTTCTCCCCAGGACTGAGAGACATAGGTGGGAAGAGCCCTCAAATTTTTCCGACAGTCCCGTAGAGAATGAGTGGAGCAACGACAAACAAGCACAGCCATTGCTTTTCCTGACGAGCATTTATGAGCCTGTTTTTACGAGGGCGAAACCCGCAGCATTTGGAGATTTTTAACACTCTCAATGTTGGGAAGGAATCTTTAAAATTTCGAATGTGATTGGAATAAAAACTTTCATGTGACTTAAAAAAAAAACCTTTTTTTATTTTGAATAGATGTAAAGTTATTACACATTTTGTTTAACGTTCTTTGTATTGTAAGGTGGTCGCCTCTGGTGTAATGTGCGATTGCAAAATGAATAATTTGGTCGATTATATAAAATAATAAACCAAAAAGTTTTTCTGTTTCTGGACAACTCAATATAAATAAGTGACGCTATTGTCTCCGGCCCATTGTGATGTCACCGGTTCTTTCTCATCACTTGTGTTCCGTGCCGCAGACATGGGTGGGAGTCTTCCGTTCTCGTGGATGTTCCTGTTACTTCTTCTAGGAAGCGTCATGTGTCCTCCGGCCTTACGACGGTGAGTGGGCGAGCAGCGACATTGTCTCTAGACGTTTCTATAGCCGTCTTGCTGATCTCTCTCTGATTACAGAGCTCGACGTGAAATCCCCCTGGACTTTGAAGCTCTCGCTGAGATCCCGGTGAAGCACTCTGGACTTATAGATGGTAATGGCATTTTATAGATTTGTTATTAGTTCAACATTATTACAAGCTCGAAGCCAAAAGCATAAATCCTTGCACCTGGGTCCCAATACCAAATCTGTGCCAGCACCCCCGCCCAGTATGTGCCATTTATAATACTGGTGGCAGAAGACATAAGTGCAATCTCATGTTACAAGGAGCGAATGCGGCTGTCCTGTCTGCACCCCCCATAACGGTCTTCTCCAAGGCTATATTCACATGGAGCTAAATCACAACAGAAAAATCCTGCTACCTGCTGAGACTTGTGGACATAATCTAACTACTGTGCTGGAAGAAAACATGGCTGTGTGAGTGTTACCAGCTGAGGAACAAACCAGTTCTTTTCAGAAGATTCTAGTTGCATCCTTTTGGGTTTTTTTTTTTTGTTCTGCCGAGAAAAAAGCAGACATCGCCGGAATATGTCAATGTAGCCTAAATTCAGAGCAGAAGTCCAGGTTTCTGCCATCGACTCGCAGACTGAACGGTAAACACCAATTAACAGCATTCAGGAGTCATAACATTGTCAGGGCAACTCTGGACAGCCCCTCTAAAGGGTTATTCCCATTTTTAGAAGTATCACCGATCTAGGATGCTGTAGGTGATAAATTGCTGATAACCGGGGATCTGTCTGATCCTGAGAATGGGGCAGTGGAATAAGACATTTCAGAGCTCCGTTCTTGGAATCAGTCGGGGTCCCAGTGGTCGGACCCCCCTGAAATCTGCAAGTTAATTGCTCACTTAGATGGGAATGACCGTCACATACCGGTATATCGGAAACTGCTAATGGTTATTATTGAAATAGTAAAATTGTGATGATTTTTTTTTCACACTTTTGTCTCTAGATTACGGCGTGGTGCCAAAACATCCGTCGTTTCGTCGTCGAGTGACTCGGAAGCAACCAGCAGGGCTAGCCCAGATTGGGAAAAGCAAACGTGATGAGCCGGACATCGGGGAGCTGTACTATGATGACATCATGTGAGACAGCAGGGTTCTGGAGCCCCTTTAGATTTAGGGGGCAGTGTGGTAGTTTGTGATGAGACCATCAGTGAATAAACCTGTATATAATGTATAAGACGTGCCGCTGGCACTAGTTGATGGTATTCTGATGCATTGGTCTTTAAACTGCTGTGTGACACTACAAGTCTCAGCATGCCCTTGCAGTTGTAGCAACTACGGATGGTGGTGGGAGGTGAAAAATTTGTAGACCACCGTGCAGTTTTTGGCATCTGTGACAAAAAAAAAAAAAGAATACAGAAACACGAGCACAAATTAGTAATAAATAAATCTCAGGCTGTTTATTGAGGAGTCACGAGTCGCCCTCTACCCCCAACCCATAAGACCCCCCCATCAGTACAATCTGCCCGTCACACACACGAGAATAAATTCTTGTTCTTTTAAAGGGACACGAAATATGATCAAACCTGAAAAAGCATTCACAAATATTTATGTAAATTTCGGAAAACTCAGCCCAGCGGTCAATTAGGACCTCGAAACTTTCCAGAAACATGCCAAAAATACATGTTATAATAACTAGCAGGCAGGCACCTTCAATGCCACCTATTCTGTGAATAACAGTAGGAATTATGCAGGTTCTGGCATTAGATCCTTCATATTGATTTGGGAAACCATCAGTAAGTAGATGATAAGTTGAGAAGAAAGATTTGCAGGATTCTGGTCCAGTTGTACTTTGGTAGCCACCTCCTCCGGCGGCATCCCCAGCACCTTTTCTGACTACTGTGCCCGGCGTGACATCATGTCTCGTCGAGTAGTAATCAGAAGAGGTGCTGTGATGCTGACAGATAATAGGAGGTTCGCAACGTTCTGGATCGGCGGTCATGGACTACTGACGAACAAATCCACTGTATAGGAAAAAGTTGTACAGTTTTCTTACCAGCTTTGAGTATCAATTCCTCATCTTGTGAAGATCTCTGTTTGCTGTCAATAAAAGGAAACGGCCATTTCTAAGAAGCATTGCAAAGTGTGAACTGCTCAAGAGTCTAAGGTTCTCACCTGTTTACATTCACCGACAGCAAGCAGAAAAAGTAAAATGGAAAATTCCAGATATTTTTTTTCCTTATACAATGTCTAGTTCCATTTAATTAAGTAGAGGAAAGCAATTTCCTGCGGGGTCAGTAGTTGCAGCGCTCTAAAACCTATCCCCTATCCTGTACTAGATTTGTGAGTTTTATGAGGGGATCTCGGCTCTCTTGATGTGTGCTTTAGTAAACCTTGTACTCGCTCCACCTAAGCCCTCACTTTTCATAGAACTTTTTGGTTTGCAGTTCCCCTGTTCTTCCTCCTGGCAGTATCTGTCACTGTTTAAATTGATAGCACAGAGCTGCCAATTTATCCAGATATTTCCAGGAGGAGCAACAGAGGGGAAAAAGCAGCTCAGAAATCTAAGAAAGCTGTCTCAGGACTGTAATGTCATGGACACAAGTCAGGACAGTGAACAGGTAAAGAAAATAACATTTTTAGTTGAAGAAATAGTAAAGTGACTGACCCAGCTAAACCCATTATTACCTGTGCAAACAAACGGTTAAATATGGCTGATTACTGCAAGGGTGCAGATTTCTGGGACCCCGAGTACAGGGCTCTGAAATGCATGTGCCCCACTGCTCCATTCCTTGTCTATGAGATTGGTTGAAGTAGCCAAGTACAACCGCCCATAGACAATGGAAGGAGCCATGGCTTGCAGGTGCGGACACCACTTTATTACAAGCGTTTTTCAGAACCCATTTCTTGAGACCAGTCGGGGTCCCAGCAGCAGTGGCCTTGGCTGACAGGGTGCCACATGTTCTGTAGCCAGGGATGACAATTTCTATTGGGGAAGAATATTTTTCCCTTACTGATAGGGTTGAGACTAGGCTTCGGACTATGGTTAAGGCCATTATTGGAGCTAGGATTACGGCTATGATTGCAGTTCGGGCTAGGATTTGGGCTAGGATTGCAGCTAGGCTTAAGGATTGGATTGGAGCTCAGGATAGGGATAGGGCTAGCGCTAGGATTGGAGATAGATTTAGAACTAGGATTGGTGTTCGGGCTAGGAATAGCAGTTGGAGCTAGGATTTGGGCTAGGATTACAGCTAGGGTTAAGGATCGGATTGGAGCTCAGGATAGGGCTAGGGTTGGCGCTAGGAATGGAGTTCGGGCTAGGATTGGAGATAGAGTTAGAACTAGCATTGGTATTCGGGCTAGGAATAGGAGCTGGGGGTAAGGCTCGGATTTCAGCTGAGGTTACGGATTGGAGCTCGGAATAGGGATTGTATTGGAGATAGGGTTAGAGCTAGGATTGCAGCCAGGTTTAGGGATTGGATTAGAGCTTGGGTTAGAGCTAGAAATGGAGCTTAGGTTAAGGCTAGGATTTGCGTTCAGGCTAGGATTGGATCTCTGATTAGGAATAGGAGTTGGAGCTATAGGGTCACGGCTAGGATTGGAGCTAGGGTTAGGGATTCGACAGAAGAGTGAATCCAGCTCATGGTTACTTAGAAATTCTTTTATTGTAGTAAAATAAATTTTAAAATCCAACTTCATGATTACAGCATCGTGTCACCAACATCCCCAGGGATACATAAACAGATGCGTTTTGCGCTTAAATGCTCTTATTCATAGCATGAATTTCTAGGAACCAAGAGATGGATTCACTCTTCTATCGATTACTAATCCTGCTGCACTGCAGATCTTCTGTGTGCGGGCTCCTGGATGATTGAGGGGTGAGCTGACCTTTTTTCTTTATTACTTAGGGTTAGGGATTGGATTGGAGCTAGGGTTACTGCTAGGATTGCAGGTAGGGTTAGGGCAAGGATTGGAGCTAGGGTCAGGGCTAGGATTGGAGCTATGGTTACGGCTAGGATTGGAGCTAGGGTATGAGCTAGGATTGGAGCCAGGGTCAGGGCTACGATTGGAGCCAGGGTCACGGCTAGGACTGGAGCCAGGGTCAGGGCTAGGATTGGGACCAGGGTCAGGGCTAGGATTGGAGCTATGGTTACGGCTAGGATTGGAGCTAGGATCAGGGCTACGATTGGAGCCAGGGTCACGGCTAGGATTGGAGCCAGGGTCACGGCTAGGATTGGAGCCAGGGTCAGGGCTAGGATTGGAGCCAGGGTCAGGGCTAGGATTGGAGCCAGGGTCACGGCTAGGATTGGAGCCAGGGTCACGGCTAGGACTGGAGCCAGGGTCAGGGCTAGGATTGGAGCCAGGGTCACGGCTAGGATTGGAGCCAGGGTCACGGCTAGGATTGGAGCCAGGGTCAGGGCTAGGATTGGAGCCAGGGTCACGGCTAGGATTGGAGCCAGGGTCACGGCTAGGATTGGAGCCAGGGTCACGGCTAGGACTGGAGCCAGGGTCAGGGCTAGGATTGGGACCAGGGTCAGGGCTAGGATTGGAGCCAGGGTCACGGCTAGGATTGGAGCCAGGGTCACGGCTAGGATTGGAGCCAGGGTCACGGCTAGGACTGGAGCCAGGGTCAGGGCTAGGATTGGGACCAGGGTCAGGGCTAGGATTGAAGCCAGGGTCAGGGCTAGGATTGAAGCCAGGGTCACGGCTAGGATTGCAGCCAGGGTCAGGGCTAGGATTGGAGCCAGGGTCAGGGCTAGGATTGGAGCCAGGGTCAGGGCTAGGATTGGAGCCAGGGTCACGGCTAGGATTGGAGCCAGGGTCACGGCTAGGATTGGAGCCAGGGTCAGGGCTAGGATTGAAGCCAGGGTCAGGGCTAGGATTGAAGCCAGGGTCACGGCTAGGATTGCAGCCAGGGTCAGGGCTAGGATAATAAAATAATTACATTAAAATGTAATAAAAATAATGAGTAAAAAAATAGTGTATAGCTTCTTAATTTTAAAATGTTATGTCAGACTTCGACAAAAAGCAGCAAAACAAAAGGGTGAAAAGAAAGAGTAAATGACAATTGCATCAGTATTTTTTTAATACATGTGCTCGGGGAATAAAGGGCTCAATACTGGATGGGTGAAATGGACTCAGGGAGTGATAACCATCCATGGGTTAATGGTGCTAAAGGTTTGCCTTGCACTGAGCGCTGGCAGCCCACACTACACCACTGCCCAGCAGTCAGACCCCCCAGGGATCAGTAAATTACAGAGCCCAGTTGGGACAACCCAAAGAAAACACTGAGTAGCATTGTGCAAGCCCTTTGGAAAGTCAGCCATTGTGCAGCACCTTGTCAATCCAGGGCAGCGTACACACTGGGCATTCTGTATCATGGTTGTCCTTGTTGACCATAACAACCAATCAGAATCCAGGTTTCATTTTTCCAGAGCAGTTCAGGTAATGTAAGCTTAACTCTGATTGGTTTCTATGGATTCTTTGCCTTGGAGACAGCGCTGGAGACCTGAGGCCTAGTCGTGTTTCTATACATTCTGCCTGTCTAAACACATACCGCTGCCCGCGCCTCCACATATGCGTCCTGTGGTTTTTCTGTCACATGTCAACAACCTTCTGAATAGAGATTTTTTGCAGCATCAATAACAAACAATTGTGTAACACGCATGTCAGCCATTCACCATATTATGGGGTGCCCCCTTTCTTCAGACACTATATTTTTTAAGCTTTTCTTTGTGTTTTTTTCAAAGTCAGGATTAACACACGAACCAATTATTTCCCACCACCTCAGTACAGCGACACGCGGGCTACACATGCCGCCTCATCCCCCCCCCTCAGCACTCGTTTAGTTTGTCCCGACTTTTATGTTTGCTTATGGGGGCATGTTCCATTTGCAATGCATGGAGGGGGGGGAGTTAGGGATAATAGTTCTCCAGATTCTTGAATATGCACAAATGGGTGAGGAGCAGAGCCAAGAAGAGAAACGGTCACCGGGGAACGTTATAAGGGTGTCGCGGCCCTGTGGCCTCGGCCGGCATACACACACCCAGATCACCAGCCCAGCGGGGCACAGGGACAGAGGAGCACAAGCCTCCAGCCCAACCTCCCTCCACCAGATTGCAGCCTCCGGCCTCAGCGTGTAGTCCATGCACAGAACTGGCTTCCGTGTTACAAATCCATGGCTACTCCAGATATATATCTTCTGTGGGACATGTGTACTCCACATATTCTTTGTAAAACTGCTGGAAGGCTCTCCTGGATAGAAAACAAAAAACACATACATGGTTGGGAGAATTGTTTGGTTGACAGGCAGGGGACGGGGCCACCCCCAATTTACGGGAGCCATAAAAGCCGCCACTGCTGTCCATAGACAGGGTGCTTATTGTCGGAGGCACATCTCCTGTTTCTTGGTGCAATGTGCTGCCGACAATGAACATTTACAGGTCCACATAAGTCACCCGACTGATCAACACCGTGATCACATTAATGCTTATCCATCCGTATAAATGAGCCTTTATTCTCTCCTGGGTGACACCAAAATGTCATCATTGTTTGCAAAAAAATCTGTCAGGAGCAATTTGCTGCTTCCCATTTATCACAGGGAATGAAGGAAATTGCTCCGGTCTAGGTAATTATGTGCAACACTGCAGATACAACACACAGGAGGATGCCCCAGAGATCTGACAATGGTCCCACATGGGTCTGGGGTAATAATCCTTGTTGCTGCTTGTAAACCAGTACATTAGAAAATACAGAACTTAAAGGGGTATTCCCATCTCCAAGATCCTATCCCAATATGTAGTAGGTGTAGTAATAATGATATTAGCAAATACCTTCAATTATAAATGTAGTATAGTTCTTCTGATTCACTATGTCGCTTACCCCATTCGCAGGCCATTTCAGTAGCTTAGGTATCCATGGTTATGACCACTAACAACTAACTGTCACTATATGAGTAGTCGTAACCATGGATACCTAAGCTACTGCAATGTCCTCCACATGGGGGAAGGGACATAGCGAATCAGAAGAACTATACTACATTTCTAATTAGAGACGTGTGCTAATATTATTATTACTACACCTACTACGTATTGGACTAGGATATTGGAGATGGGAATATCCCTTTAAAGTAAGATTTCACTGCATTTTATATGCACTTTGTAAAGTCATTCAAAACATTTCTAGGAGGGATAACAGAGGAAAGGCACTGGAATGGTAAAAAAGAAGGCTTCCTAAATTCTTCGGTGTTAATTACATGACAGGAGGAGGTGCAAAGCTCACACGGAGCCTATTAGGGTCACTTACCCGACAGACTCTGCCAGGGGTTTGGTAGATTCCTCCGAAACAAACACGTGACATGCAAACCGATGATCTGTAGGATGTTTGGTGATGAAACCGAAATATCTGGAAAAGGGAGATAGGACACGTGAGTCAGAAGATGGATGAGAAGAATGGAAAGCACAAGTGTCTGCACACTGAACCCCGCGGGACTTGTGGCACTTACTTGCTGTTCTTGGGGTGATATCCACAGAATGAGATATTCTTTAACTGGAAGAAATGGCTGCATGTGTTCACCTGTTGGGAAAAATACATCCTTTTCAGAAGTCACATTTATGGTGGATTCACGGAATCGCTGCAAAAAAATTCAGCAAAAATAATCTGCAGATAAATCCATCTCCAAATTGTGTAGATTTGTGTTGCTGATTTTTCTGCAAAAAAAAAACCCCAGCTGATTTATGAAATAAAAAAAAAACAAAAACATTATTTTCCACCACATGGCCTCAAAAGACATGAGATGGAAAGACATAGCCGCAGGTCAGGTGTGCAGAGAGCTGGGGTGACATCGGAGAGGTTTATGCTTTTTTACTTTACACTTCCTAAAAAAATTTTTATAGAAGGCTTCAAATTCTGAAATGCAAAATTCACATATTGCTGCTGATGTGCAGAAAGAATCGACATGCCGTGGATTTCATCATTTGCACTGCAGGTCAATTTCCGCTTGTAAGATTTCTGCAACAAGTAGACAAGATATTTAAGGTCTCATCTATTTCGCTAATACTAGAATACAAAATTCTGCTGTGGACGTTATCCTCAGGGAAAAAACAAGTCAGGGGTTTGCTGCAGATTTTCGACCATATTTGCATAAGGATACGCCACAGCATCAGATTAGTAGATGACATTTTAATGATCTCATCTTCAGATATTTTCCACGTATAAAGTCACCTGCGGTGCTAGTCTTTCAAGATTTGCAAAATGTTAATTATTTCCAAAGATTTGCAATATTAATTTTATCATCTATAATAATCTATAATAATAAATGCCCTAAGCAACTTCCGGTTGTAACAACTTCCGTCCAGTTGTAACCGGTGACGTCACCGCACACCTCTTTCCATGTGAACCCTCAACACACACACTTCCACTCACCTTTCACCATCTCCACTCACTCTTTCACTCCACATACGACCCTTTCTCTCACTCCGTCTCTCATACTAACGCCGTCATCGCCGCTGATCCACGATCCCTGACATCTTCTTCCGCCGGCGCCATCCTGGATCCAGACGTCCTCCACGCCGGCGACATGTTCTTGCGGCAACGCCATTTTGGATCGGCGAAATCCCGCGATAGTCAAGATGGCGTCGCCGCAAGAACATGTCGCCGGCGAGGACGACGTTGGGATCCAAAATGGCGTCGGCGAAAACTCGCGAGATTTCGCCGACGCCATTTTGGATCCTGACGTCGTCCACGCCGGCGACATGTTCTTGCGGCGACGCCATTTTGGATCGGCGAAATCCCGCGATAGTCAAGATGGCGTCGCCGCAAGAACATGTCGCCGGCGAGGACGACGTCGGGATCCAAAATGGCGTCGGCGAAAACTCGCGAGATTTCGCCGACGCCATTTTGGATCCCGACGTCGTCCATGCCGGCGACATGGTCTTCCGGCGACGCCATCTTGACTATCGCGGGATTTCACGATACTCAAGATGGCGTCGCCGCAGGAACATGTCGCCGGCTTGGACAACGTCTGGATCCAGGATGGCGCCGGCGGAAGAAGATGTCGGGGATCGTGGAGCAGCGGCGATGACGGCGTGAGTATGAGAGACGGAGTGAGAGAAGGGGTCGTATGTGGAGTGAAAGAGTGAGTGGAGATGGTGAAAGGTGAGAGGAGTGTGTGTTGAGGAGTGTGTGTGTTGAGGGTTAACATGGCAAGAGGTGTGATGCTATCGCATCCTCCCGATGCGATAGCATCGGGCCATAATCTAGTCTTCAATATAAAAAGGTCAAATCTGCAGCACAGTTTGCAACAATTGGGTTTTGATTCTGCCATTGAATTTAGCAAGAAAAATCCACGGCAGGAATTGTGAATTTTACAAATCCAGACTATAGGTAAATTTTTGCATTGTATGATTATTATTGAGAATGATGATGATAAAATGACAGCTACTGTAATAAGCTGCAGATTTTCCATATCTGAGACCTGAAACCTAAAATGAAGCTACTGGGCCCCAACATGAAATATGTACCAGGGGTCCCACATCATTTATAAGGCCTTCATACCTGGCTGTGATCGTGAGGGTCTTCCCCATGTACTGCGATCTTCAACCCTCTGAGGCTAATCTCCAATACACAGCTAGAAGGAGGGTTTGACAGCACTGTAAGGCGACGAGACATAGCAATCTGCAGTAACAAGGCGACAAATCACAAAAATAACAAAGACGTATTATAAAGTGAATTGCAGGTGTAAAAATATGTCAAAGTGTGTAAAACCATGTGGTGTGTGGACTACATGCTTAAGACCTCCTGGTCCCTGATTATAATTCTGCTCATATGTTAGAAACTGTACTTTTTTTCCTCTTTGTTGCCAGTAGGTGTCAGTGTTGCACGAGAAAAGACCCTCCCAACTTTACAACGTGCTGGAAAGCAGAAGCCATGTGTATAGGGGCTACGATTCTCCCTTAATTTATGTTTTTTTTTTCCTAGAAATTAATGGAATTTATGCAAAGCAAATTAGAATACAAATAAAGCCTGCAGACCTCACACATACGTAAAAAAGAATATTAAGGTGCTTGGCGATCTTGTACTATTGTTACGACTTGCCGCATCTTTCAACTATGCTTGTTTGTGTTCTTGTGGCCAGAAAAAAAAATGAGGGACCCAAGTCCCCCCTACTCTGGTCATCAGTAGGGGTCCAAGCAGTGGGATGGAATACCCCTTTAACTGCCCTTTTAGACAAGAGGACGTTCTCACCTTTTGCATGGCAGTGCAGAGGACATCAGTCCCTTTGTGATATGGAACCTGCACCGACCCAAGAAACTTCACCCAAAACTGATCCAACCAATCGGAGGCCCGGGTTTCTGTGAGAAGATACAAAACAAAGTAGACCCATCACATGCACAGATCACACCTCATATACTGCACTGGGGCTTCCATGGATGCAACTAAAAATCCAAGTCCACAATAGAAAATGAAGCAAAATTGCAACAGGCAATAAAACATCCTACAGCTCTGCCTAATCTGATCCTTCCATTATACTTTCTTTTGTCTGATCATAAAGTTATGCTGTTTTACGGCACAATCCGTAGGTTACCAAGCACAAGCAGTGAGGGTCTGATGGAAGAAAGGCTGCAGGATCTGACTACACAGGGATTGTTTGTAGTCTGTTACCTTGGAGACGCATAAATCAAATAAATGGAACATTTTTAATTTAACAATTGTTGCAAAGGTACTGCATTTTTCAGAATAGTTGCACACAGGAAAAAAATAAGTAACGGCTGCAAAGGTGAATCTAATAGCTTAGTAAAGGTACGGTCAACCCCCCCCCCCCCAAAAAAAAATGCAATAATTAGAGAGAAAGGAGCGAGTGCTCATAACTCCTCCCATGTGCACAATGATTGACAGATCTCCCTGTTTACAAGCACATACAAGACAAGCTGTCAGTCACTGTGGGGGGTGTTAGGAGGACTCACTGACTTTCTTCAGGGGTCCTAGGAGCACAAACAGCTTTTTCCACAAAAGTACTGATTTAAAGCATAAAAAACAATATAAATAACATATCCCCGATTTCAGCGTCTCCTCCTTTAACCAGTCTGAACTTTCCTAGCCCCTTGTCTTGGAAGAAAGAGTCTTGTGGTGGCTCCAAAAATATTTACCCCTTCGCTTTTTAACCCATTTAAGAGATGTCCGATCCCATCAGCGCAATACTACAATTTAGCCCATTCTCAACCCCCAAACTGTCCAATAAGAGGCCAAATGACAGAGCATCCGGGGGATATGCTGGAGACAACTTTTGGTGCATGTGAGGTTATAGGACGTGGTGGTGAAGCTCGGAGGTCTGCCAATTCTTCCAGCAGCATAGAAACCTTTCCATTATTCTTGGATGTCGCAGGGGGGCCCTATGGATACACATTTCTGGCATCACTTCATATTAATATACAAGAAGTTTTTTTACTCATGTGCCAAGTTAGAAATGTCTAAATCTAGGCGTACTTTCATGTCGGCTCACGAGGACTGTAAGTAAATAGGGGGCAGTAGGGACCATAATTTCCTAATCCCATTATCATTCTACTAATATGGCGGTGCATCTGGACTGGAGGCAAACCACCCATAGAGAAAGGGTAAGGGACCAACTGGAATGCCTCTCCGCGGATCTGATAGCACCAGTTGGGGGTGACTTTTGTGGTCCATATAAACCTTACATACATGACACAATAGGAATAAGTCCATGTATCACCTTCTGAAATCTCTAGAGGGAGTAAATATCCCTATCAAGTACCGTAAGTAAAATTAACATTGATGTATGAGATTGATATGTATGACTGCTGGGACCCCCATCGGTCACAAGAAAGGGGGACTCACAGTTCTGATCAGTGCTCACACAGGCGACGTTGGAGACCCCATTCTCAGAATCAGTGGGGTTTCAGCAGCCGGACCCATAGCAATCATACCTTTATCATCTATCCTGTGCATAGTGGATACAGTTAGTCTACGGGACATCCCCTTTAAGAATGACCATACAAAATACGGATTGTACAGGTGAGCAAACCATATGTTTCACCTGTGCATTCACTGCAGGTGAAAACTGCATGACAAAATTTCAGCAGCGTCCACATGGGCACCTTGAAACCAGCACTTGCGGGTGGGGACGGCTGCTCTTACCTGAGAGGAGGTCCGGATCCTTCACCACCTGAACTGCATAGTAGGCTGGGAAGATCCCGCGCTCCCCGGTTCTCATGTTATAAGCCTCGTACCAGAAATCTTCAGCTTTAACCTCCACCAGCAGCGGGTCCTCCGCCTCCAGCTCCAGTTCACCGGGGTGACGAGGCATGAACCTGCCATTGATGGTTCAATTAATGGGATAATGGGCTGCAATTAAACACTGAGCTACTTTAACATTTAATTAGTAAAAGTCATTCAGAGCAACTCCGCAGCGCAAACCTGTCCGAAGATATATGAAGGAATAACTTATCTAGCAATTCCCAGTATGGAGCAATTAAGCTGGGGCTTGCAGGTGACTTTGTTCTTGTGGCCAATGACGTGCCACCCCTATGTCTCAGCGTAATGCAGGCGATTGGGGTCGTATGGTGATTTTTAGGGTACAGTGACCACGACGAACAAGTCACACAATGTCTAAGCGGGTCTGACTTCTTGCGATTTGTTTGCTGCAGTTGCGGTAATGCAACCCATACCCCGAATAAGACGTTGCAATATAGCAGCGACGTACAGCGATCTTTGACCACGTGAGCCGTACGGTGCAACAGCAATTCTTAGACAAGTCGCGAGACCAAAAGCATCTGTGCAACTCGTCTGCAACTTGCCGTCACGAGACTATTTCAGAGCTGTGATTGTGTTGTAAAAACGTTGACCAAATGGCAAATAAGTTTCATGCAAATCGCAGCCGCACGTGACCTGCATTAAAGTCCACCGCATGCGAGTCCCCACAGAAAATCACTCACATCTGCAAACACTGCGACACCACCTGAAATCATTAGACGCGATGTCGCAACGTACCACCGCAATCCTAGTGCCACGCTATAAATGTTGCAGCTAGAGTAATGCATTAGTGCAGTCACCTGAACACGGCTCGATGCGTCTGCTCTCGCTCCTCCCCATTTATCAGGCAGGAAAACAAGCCGAAGGAATCTGCACACAAAAAGATGACATACTGAGGGACCAAGAAAACATTACACCCTTTACCCCCTCCCTAAATCCTTGAGGTCCGAGCATGAACATCCCCAAACAGTGAAACTTAAAGACCCCGATTCATCATTTTTTTGCGCCTTTATTTGGGCCCAAATTCATTATGGCCTTTGTGCCATTTTTTTACAAAATTTTTTTCATTCCTCGTCCTTTGATAAGGTTTCTTTCACGATGCGGACGTGCCCTTCATTATCCAGAGGTTTTCATTTTATTCACTTTTTTAAACTTTTCTACATGTTACCCTTCATTTTTCTTTTCGCACATGCAACATTTGAAGGCTTTTTGAAAGTGTCATGTGACATTTTTACTTAAAAAATGTGCATATCGAGAAAAAAAAAGTTTTTAAAATAATTAATAAATGATGAATTACCTAAAAAAAAAAAAAAGATGCAAATGTCATAATGGCATAAGAAATTGCGGCACTCACCGCAAGATGATTTTTCTTGAAATGGATCAATAAAATAAATTAACTTAGGTATGAGTGAATCACATGGCAGGCGTGTTTGCGGACACTTCTACAAGACATAATATTAGTGCCCATATAAAATTAGCTAAAAAAAAAACCCTTTTTCTATTAAAAAAAAAAGTCAAGAAAAAATGATGAATCAGGGCCAACAAGCTAACAAAATCGGCACATTGAACGAGCCAAATTTATATTAATTTTTTGCACCAAATTTGACAAGACAGGATGGCAGACATGAAATATATTAGTAGATTAGAACGAATTTTCTCACTCGTAAACTCACTCGTACAGCGCGACCGTCCGTTCATGAAGACATTTAGGAACTTTTTGGAGTAAGAGACGTCGCCGTCTGGAGAAGAGGTGTCCGATAAGCACATGGACCTACGGACTCTACTTCCCTCCCTCCCGGACGCCCCCACCTGTTCCTCCTCTTCCTCTTCATATTCCTCACCGATAGCCGACTCATACGGTGAGGACACGCAGTTGTCGTAAACGGTGCCGCTGTCGCTGTCATCACTGTACCCAGCGTAACACTGCCGCAGACTGACCAACTGCAGCTGCACGTTATCGTCCACCACTAACGTGTACTTGACGGAGTCATAAGATAAGCCACTGGTGTCCGAGCTGACCGATGACCTCTGAAGTCCACGAGGACCCCCAACCCTTCCAGGACACCCAAGATACCCCACCCCATCTTCCCCTTCCTCCTCCTCCTCCTCTTCACTGATGGAGAACTGCTGTCTGGTCCCATTGTTAGGACGGACATTAATGTCTGCGTCTGAGCTGACGGACATGCGGCAGGGTCCGGCCTGGGATACAAATGGTCTCTCGGGTTCTGGAGGGTCGGATGACCTCTGCACAGGCGTCAGGAATATCTCTTCTGTAGGCTCCAGTCTTACATCTGTCTGGTAACGGATGCGGTCTCTGTGAGGGTCCAAGCGTGTCCTAGCAGAGGAACGTCCGGAGGGATCGTTGGCACTCTGGGTGGTATTGTGACGTCTGCAGGGTGTATCGGTGGAGGTCCCACGGTCCTGCGTCACGGCTGGTGGGTTCCCTTCATCGCTCAAACATATGTGTTCGTTGGATGGGGTTGTCTCTCCTGTATAACCAGATAAAACGGATACAAAATTACAAAGGTGATGTATGAATTCATATGGTATTATGTCAAAGGACAGAACAGGGGGTAGACCTCCAGGACCCCACAACGAGGCACTAGGAGACCTCCAGCCTGGATCAGTCACCATAATCCCAAATATGTACTGTCATAGATTGACCCTAATCATTACCGGGGCCCTGACTGTGGGTGACACTGTTACTGGGGCCCTGACTGTGGGTGACACTGTTACTGGGGCCCTGACTGTGGGTGACACTGTTACTGGGGCCCTGACTGTGGGTGACACTGTTACTGGGGCCCTGACTGTGAATGACACTGTTATTGGGGCACTGACTGAATGACACCGTTATTGGGGCACTGACTGTGAATGACACCGTTATTGGGGCACTGACTGTGAATGACACCTTTATTGGGGCACTGACTGTGAATGACACCTTTATTGGGGCACTGACTGTGAATGACACCATTATTGGGGCACTGACTGTGAATGACACCATTATTGGGGCACTGACTGTGAATGACACTGTTATTGGGGCACTGACTGTGAATGACACTATTATTGGGGCACTAACTGTGAATGACACTATTATTGGGGCACGGACTGTGACTGACACTGTTATTGGGGCACGGACTGTGACTGACACTATTATTGGGGCATTGACTGTGACTGACACTATTATTGGGGCACTGACTGTGAATGACACTTATTGGGGCACTGACTGTGAATGACACTATTATTGGGGCACTGACTGTGAATGACACTATTATTGGGGCACTGACTGTGAATGACACTGTTATTGGGGCACTGACTGTGAATGACACTATTATTGGGGCACTGACTGTGAATGACACTGTTATTGGGGCACTGACTGTGAATGACACTATTATTGGGGCACTGACTGTGAATGACACTATTATTGGGGCACTGACTGAATGACACTGTTATTGGGGCACTGACTGTGAATGACACTATTATTGGGGCACTGACTGTGAATGACACTGTTATTGGGGCACTGACTGTGAATGACACTGTTATTGGGGCACTGACTGTGAATGACACTGTTATTGGGGCACTGACTGTGAATGACACTATTATTTGGGGCACTGACTGTGAATGACACTGTTATTGGGGCACTGACTGTGAATGACACTATTATTGGGGCACTGACTGTGAATGACACTATTATTGGGGCACTGACTGTGAATGACACTTATTGGGGCACTGACTGTGAATGACACTTATTGGGGCACTGACTGTGAATGACACTTATTGGGGCACTGACTGTGAATGACACTATTCTTTGGGGCACTGACTGTGAATGACACTGTTATTGGGGCACTGACTGTGAATGACACTATTATTTGGGGCACTGACTGTGAATGACACTATTATTTGGGGCACTGACTGTGAATGACACTATTATTTGGGGCACTGACTGTGAATGACACTATTATTTGGGGCACTGACTGTGAATGACACTGTTATTGGGGCACTGACTGTGAATGACACTGTTATTGGGGCACTGACTGTGAATGACACTGTTATTGGGGCACTGACTGTGAATGACACTGTTATTGGGGCACTGACTGTGAATGACACTGTTATTGGGGCACTGACTGTGACTGACACTGTTATTGGGGCACTGACTGTGAATGACACCTTTATTGGGGCACTGACTGTGAATGACACTATTATTGAGGCACTGACTGTGAATGACACTTATTGGGGCACTGACTGTGAATGACACTTATTGGGGCACTGACTGTGAATGACACTTATTGGGGCACTGACTGTGAATGACACTGTTATTGGGGCACTGACTGTGAATGACACTATTCTTTGGGGCACTGACTGTGAATGACACTGTTATTGGGGCACTGACTGTGAATGACACTATTATTTGGGGCACTGACTGTGAATGACACTATTATTTGGGGCACTGACTGTGAATGACACTATTATTTGGGGCACTGACTGTGAATGACAGTTATTGGGGCACTGACTGTGAATGACACTGTTATTGGGGCACTGACTGTGAATGACACTGTTATTGGGGCACTGACTGTGAATGACACTATTATTGGGGCACTGACTGTGAATGACACTGTTATTGGGGCACTGACTGTGACTGACACTGTTATTGGGGCACTGACTGTGAATGACACCTTTATTGGGGCACTGACTGTGAATGACACTTATTGGGGCACTGACTGTGAATGACACTTATTGGGGCACTGACTGTGACTGACACTGTTATTGGGGCACTGACTGTGAATGACACGGTTATTGGGGCACTGACTGTGAATGACACGGTTATTGGGGCACTGACTGTGAATGACACTGTTATTGGGGCACTGACTGTGAATGACACTATTATTTGGGGCACTGACTGTGAATGACACTGTTATTGGGGCACTGACTGTGACTGACACTGTTATTGGGGCACTGACTGTGAATGACACGGTTATTGGGGCACTGACTGTGAATGACACGGTTATTTGGGGCACTGACTGTGAATGACACGGTTATTGGGGCACTGACTGTGAATGACACGGTTATTGGGGCACTGACTGTGAATGACACGGTTATTGGGGCACTGACTGTGAATGACACTATTATTTGGGGCACTGACTGTGAATGACACTATTATTTGGGGCACTGACTGTGAATGACACTGTTATTGGGGCACTGACTGTGAATGACACTGTTATTGGGGCACTGACTGTGAATGACACTGTTATTGGGGCACTGACTGTGAATGACACTATTATTTGGGGCACTGACTGTGAATGACACTGTTATTGGGGCACTGACTGTGACTGACACTGTTATTGGGGCACTGACTGTGAATGACACTGTTATTGGGGCACTGACTGTGAATGACACTGTTATTGGGGCACTGACTGTGAATGACACTGTTATTGGGGCACTGACTGTGAATGACACTGTTATTGGGGCACTGACTGTGAATGACACGGTTATTGGGGCACTGACTGTGAATGACACGGTTATTGGGGCACTGACTGTGAATGACACGGTTATTTGGGGCACTGACTGTGAATGACACGGTTATTGGGGCACTGACTGTGAATGACACTGTTATTGGGGCACTGACTGTGAATGACACGGTTATTGGGGCCCTGACTGTGAATGACACTATTATTTGGGGCACTGACTGTGAATGACACTGTTATTGGGGCACTGACTGTGACTGACACTGTTATTGGGGCACTGACTGTGAATGACACTGTTATTGGGGCACTGACTGTGAATGACACGGTTATTGGGGCCCTGACTGTGAATGACACTATTATTTGGGGCACTGACTGTGAATGACACTGTTATTGGGGCACTGACTGTGACTGACACTGTTATTGGGGCACTGACTGTGAATGACACTGTTATTGGGGCACTGACTGTGAATGACACGGTTATTGGGGCACTGACTGTGAATGACACGGTTATTTGGGGCACTGACTGTGAATGACACGGTTATTGGGGCACTGACTGTGAATGACACGGTTATTGGGGCACTGACTGTGAATGACACGGTTATTGGGGCACTGACTGTGAATGACACTATTATTTGGGGCACTGACTGTGAATGACACTGTTATTGGGGCACTGACTGTGAATGACACTGTTATTGGGGCACTGACTGTGAATGACACTGTTATTGGGGCACTGACTGTGAATGACACTGTTATTGGGGCACTGACTGTGAATGACACGGTTATTGGGGCCCTGACTGTGAATGACACTATTATTTGGGGCACTGACTGTGAATGACACTGTTATTGGGGCACTGACTGTGAATGACACTATTATTGGGGCACTGACTGTGAATGACACTGTTATTGGGGCACTGACTGTGAATGACACTGTTATTGGGGCACTGACTGTGAATGACACTGTTATTGGGGCACTGACTGTGAATGACACGGTTATTGGGGCCCTGACTGTGAATGACACTATTATTTGGGGCACTGACTGTGAATGACACTGTTATTGGGGCACTGACTGTGAATGACACTGTTATTGGGGCACTGACTGTGAATGACACTGTTATTGGGGCACTGACTGTGACTGACACTGTTATTGGGGCACTGACTGTGACTGACACTGTTATTGGGGCACTGACTGTGAATGACACCTTTATTGGGGCACTGACTGTGAATGACACTTATTGGGGCACTGACTGTGAATGACACTGTTATTGGGGCACTGACTGTGAATGACACTGTTATTGGGGCACTGACTGTGACTGACACTGTTATTGGGGCACTGACTGTGAATGACACTTATTGGGGCACTGACTGTGAATGACACTGTTATTGGGGCACTGACTGTGAATGACACTGTTATTGGGGCACTGACTGTGAATGACACGGTTATTGGGGCCCTGACTGTGAATGACACTGTTATTTGGGGCACTGACTGTGAATGACACTATTATTGGGGCACTGACTGTGAATGACACGGTTATTGGGGCACTGACTGTGAATGACACGGTTATTGGGGCCCTGACTGTGAATGACACTGTTATTTGGGGCACTGACTGTGAATGACACTATTATTGGGGCACTGACTGTGAATGACACGGTTATTGGGGCACTGACTGTGAATGACACGGTTATTGGGGCACTGACTGTGAATGACACTATTATTTGGGGCACTGACTGTGAATGACACTGTTATTGGGGCACTGACTGTGAATGACACTGTTATTGGGGCACTGACTGTGAATGACACGGTTATTGGGGCCCTGACTGTGAATGACACTATTATTTGGGGCACTGACTGTGAATGACACTGTTATTGGGGCACTGACTGTGAATGACACTGTTATTGGGGCACTGACTGTGACTGACACGGTTATTGGGGCACTGACTGTGACTGACACTGTTATTGGGGCACTGACTGTGAATGACACCTTTATTGGGGCACTGACTGTGAATGACACTTATTGGGGCACTGACTGTGAATGACACTGTTATTGGGGCACTGACTGTGAATGACACTGTTATTGGGGCACTGACTGTGACTGACACTGTTATTGGGGCACTGACTGTGAATGACACTTATTGGGGCACTGACTGTGAATGACACTGTTATTGGGGCACTGACTGTGAATGACACTGTTATTGGGGCACTGACTGTGAATGACACGGTTATTGGGGCACTGACTGTGAATGACACTGTTATTTGGGGCACTGACTGTGAATGACACTGTTATTTGGGGCACTGACTGTGAATGACACTGTTATTGGGGCACTGACTGTGAATGACACTGTTATTGGGGCACTGACTGTGACTGACACTGTTATTGGGGCACTGACTGTGAATGACACTTATTGGGGCACTGACTGTGAATGACACTGTTATTGGGGCACTGACTGTGAATGACACTGTTATTGGGGCACTGACTGTGAATGACACGGTTATTGGGGCACTGACTGTGAATGACACTGTTATTTGGGGCACTGACTGTGAATGACACTGTTATTGGGGCACTGACTGTGAATGACACTATTATTTGGGGCACTGACTGTGAATGACACGGTTATTGGGGCACTGACTGTGAATGACACGGTTATTGGGGCACTGACTGTGAATGACACTGTTATTGGGGCACTGACTGTGAATGACACTGTTATTGGGGCACTGACTGTGAATGACACTATTATTTGGGGCACTGACTGTGAATGACACTGTTATTGGGGCACTGACTGTGAATGACACTGTTATTGGGGCACTGACTGTGAATGACACGGTTATTGGGGCACTGACTGTGAATGACACGGTTATTGGGGCCCTGACTGTGAATGACACTGTTATTGGGGCACTGACTGTGACTGACACTGTTATTTGGGGCACTGACTGTGAATGACACTATTATTTGGGGCACTGACTGTGAATGACACTATTATTTGGGGCACTGACTGTGAATGACACTATTATTTGGGGCACTGACTGTGAATGACACGGTTATTGGGGCACTGACTGTGAATGACACTGTTATTGGGGCACTGACTGTGAATGACACTGTTATTGGGGCACTGACTGTGAATGACACTATTATTTGGGGCACTGACTGTGAATGACACTGTTATTGGGGCACTGACTGTGAATGACACTGTTATTGGGGCACTGACTGTGAATGACACGGTTATTGGGGCACTGACTGTGAATGACACGGTTATTGGGGCCCTGACTGTGAATGACACTGTTATTGGGGCACTGACTGTGAATGACACTGTTATTTGGGGCACTGACTGTGAATGACACTATTATTTGGGGCACTGACTGTGAATGACACTGTTATTTGGGGCACTGACTGTGAATGACACTGTTATTGGGGCACTGACTGTGGGTATCTTTGGGGCACACCGTGGATTAATAAAGACTACCATATTACGACTCATGTGGTATAAAATCACCCTGAACACTTAATGTCAGAACACAAAAAATAATGGAAAAACAAACAAACATTCACAAAACTAAACTGTCCTGATATTAGAGAGACGCCGCGGCCGGAAGAACAAGAATATCCGGAGATTACAGAAAGGTCAGAATTCTAATATCCGTGAAATCATAAGAGATTACCTCACTTGTGTTCAGTCATTTTTTTCCTCAGAATTCTGATTTTTTTTCTCTTTGACTTCTCACTCTTTTCTCTCAGAAGTCTGACTCTTTCTTAGTATTAGCAATTCGTACCTGAGGATTCTGACTTTCACCTCGAAATTCTATCTCAGAAGTTTTGACTTTTCCCCTCAGATTTCTGACTTTTTCCTCTCAGAATTTTTACTGTTTAGCTATAAATTTTATTTATTTCACAAGTTTTGGCTTTTTACCTCAGAATGTTGATTTTTTTTTACCTCAGAATTCTCAACATTTTGACATTTTACCTCAGAATTTTTACTTTTTACCTCAGAATTATGATTTTGTTTCCTCTCAGAAATCCGATTTCATTTTACCACATAATTTTTACCTCAGAATTTGGACATTTGTCTCAGAACGCTGTTTTGTTTTTACAGCAAAAAAAAAAAATTTTGTTTTGTAACCTCAGAATTCTTCTGCCTTTCTTCTTTCAGACATTTTCTCTCACAATTTGTACTTTTTACCTCACAATTCTAATGATCTGAACCTTAGAATTCGCACAAAATTCAGGGGTTTTTTTTTCTTTTACATCGGAATTTAGTCTGTATCCCACTTACCCGTCTTGAGTGGGGAGGACGAGCGGGACACTCTGTCTTGCCAGCTGTATTTTTTTGCCAGGGAGTTGTTATTTAAAGTGTCCTGTAAAAATGTCAACATTTTTATTACAAAAAAAAATATTTTACAACAAAAAAAAAAAACGAGCATCGCTGCAAAACGCTGAGCTCGGGAGGAGCGAGTTGTAATATTGTGCTTTACAAGAAGGGGTTAATGGGCGGAATGTGATATTTTTAT